>NC_056749.1:686742155-686902155 GCF_019279795.1 Protopterus annectens | reverse complement strand
TTAAAAGGAGCCTCTGAACTTAGTGTAATTTGTGTGTTTTAAGCTTCAGTGTTATAACACTTAATTTTGTCAGTTTCAACACAGCACTGCCACAGGGGGACACAACTTTATTAAAATCCTGAGCAGAGTTGTAGTCCAATGGTCATGTTGCCTTTTATTTTTATTACACTATAAGGAAACAGACAATACTACACTGCCAAACAGCTATGCAGCTGATTCACCAGTCTTTTGCCTCAGTAATAATAATAACAAAGACATATTTTTATTCATCAAATTGTTTTGAATATACTGTCATTTAACAGCACTTATTGTACACAACAATCATGTAGTACTGAATAGTAGTACAAAAATATCAGTCCTGAAAATCCACTTACACTTCTTTTTTTTAAATGGTTAACAGTTCTGCATTTTGAATCTGAATAAAAATCTCATAAAGAATTTATCATAAACATGAAATGAAGTCACACACACACACACACACACACACACACACACACACACACACACACACACATATATATATATATATATATATATATATATATATATATATATATATATATATATATATATATATTGTAGCTGAGGATAGTGTACCTTCAGAATCGACACGCTTTCAATTTTTCAGTATTTTGGATGCTCTCAGGCCCCATTTATGGGTCTTCTGAGAGCCTTGCTCCAATATTTTTTGATTTGTAGCCAGACCCTTCAAATGTCATAGTTGAAATTCTATTTATGTAACAGCTATGCAAATTAAAGCAACCTGTTTTGTTATCAAGGTACACATACAGTGATATTACAAAGCCATGCTTTTTTAAGAATCTACTTTTGGAGATAAGCCATTTATCACAACAAAAATGCAATCTTGTGTTTAGTTTGTGTAAATCCTTAGGTTTGCCTTGTTCTTTCATGTAATCCAAGAGAATTCTTACGACATATTAAACACACCCCATATCACACCTTCTTACAAAAATATCATCTGGGTAAATTCTGTAGTGTCAGAAATATCCATGACCTAGGATCAGTTAATTTTTTTACTAATGTAGTACATGTTCCTTTGTTATTTATTGACTAACAACATATTTTTATGGAAAATGAATTCACTGCTCAAAGTTTCGTCTGGCTTCTTGCTTACTTCTACCTTTTGCATTAGTGTCATTTTCACACGGCTGTAATAATGTCATGTGCACTGATTTTTATTTCATTAATTAATTGTCCTTACAAGAATATAGCACTGACCACAACAAACACAGCAGCAATCTTCCCCTGAAGCCAAGTAAATAAATGAACACGTGAAGAAAAACACGCTTTTAAAAACTGTTCTTCAGGCTTTTACGAAATTTGAACATAAAAAAAAAAAAAAAAAAAAAACAGGCACTATTTATACCCTCATGTTCCAGTTCTTAACCTTGGGGATTTATTTATGTATACATGTATGAATTATAATGTATACTTGTCTATAGATAGCAGCATATACAAAAAAAAAAAAAAAAAAAAGACAGATTTCTTGCTTTTGCAGTTCACATAGCTTATTACGTGGCCTTTGCTAAGACCCATGTTAGGTACACCCAGTTGGGGATTTTTGTGTTTTGAAACCATTTTAATTAAACACAGCCTTGACTGGCTCCATTGAACATAGCTGCATGTCCAAAACATGAAAGATCCTGGACACTTTGAAGCTTTCTCATTAAACTGGCCATGAGGACTCCCTGCTAATGACAAGGGAATTGTGCTTACTTCCCAGGACAGCTTGCTTTATGGCTGGTATCATTTCTGGGTTAATTTCACTTTGCCAACAACTTTTCCACAACCAAGGGTAGATTAAAAAAGAAACCAATATCCTGGCATAAATATAATGATTTCTACTATTACAGCAGAAGACACCATGATTTTATTTGGATGTTCAAAGTAGCAGACTCATTTCCGAATAATGGTCATCTGGAATATGGAACTCATCTAGATTGCCTTTCAATTCATACCAGTAAACCTGACCTCTGATTTACTGATTAGCCAAGTCTGCTAATCATGTTGTGCACTAAATTATGCATAACGCTTATAACAAGTGAATTACTAAAAACAAAGTATGTAATGTATTCCCACTTAATAACTTGTATTACATGGGCAATATCAGAAACTAAACAAAACTAAATGTTTTTCTAGTTATGCTACAATACCAGCTCTAGCCTGCAAAGAAAACAGATACACAGAAAACATGATTAGGCCTTATACTTAATACACTTTACTTATTTTCATAACAGTAGACCCACATTAATACATAAAAGGTATTAATGTTTTTACCTGCTTCCAGTTAAAAATGGTCAAAAAGTGGAAATTAACTAATTGGAACTCCAAACATTAATATGGTGATGGGCATTCTAATGCTGCCTGTGATATTTTGTTTATCTAGCCTGTGGAAAATGCCTCATAAACATATGGTTTTCATTTCCATTTATTTACATTTCTTTGGACTTTTCACATCCATATATAACTTATATATTTTGAAACTGCAATCTATCTTTCTGTCTGCCATAAAAATGCAGACTTTTATAGACAGTTTCATCATATATTAATTAGATTTTATTATACCTGTTTATATTTTACTAAGCTATGCCACAGTGCAAGAAACTGGATGGTTATGGATTATAAGGCATGATGTTTAGAGTGCTAATGCCATGTAATCTTATTTAAGGAAAATAAGAAACATGTACCAAACAAAACATACAATAAAATACACTAGCAGGTCTAATAGCATACAGTCGGATAAAGAAAAGGAACTTTGTTGTGCTAAACCCTTTTACAAGTAGAACACAAAAGAATGCTATAACATGTAACTGACTTTACTAAAGGTTATTGTTTCCAGTAATTAGCATTTTATAAAAAAATGCATGTACGCCTTCTTATATATTTGTTTTTTCCTTATATGTTGTTTATTTATTTGTCTATTTAGCTATTTATTCATTCTTTACTTACTTATTATTTCATTTTTATTAACTGGAAATGTGGATTGATCCACATGGATCATTTTACAGCCATAGCCTTGGAAAAACTGTGTAAAAGGAAAATGAAGCAGAAGTGAGTAATAGTTCTATGAAACAGACCTCACAACGTGTTGATTTGTAAATAATACTTGAAACATTAAGCTACAGACAAAGAAAAGCCATCAATATGAAAGTGGGATAAAACATTGCACCTTACTCCAGTTTAGAAAACATATTTTCACTGGGCAGCAATCTAAAAAATTTACTTCACCCATCAGTCTATGTTAATAAAATAACTACTATTTCTCATTTATATACACACACACACACACACACACACACACACACACACACACACGCACACACACGCATATACACACACACACACGCACACACGCACACACACACGCACACACACACACACACACATACACACACACACAGACACACACACACACACACATACACACACACACACACACACACACACACACACACACACACACACACACACACACACACACACACACACACACACACACATGCAGTAATAACTAGCTAGTTGCAAATGCATAGCTGATCCCCATTCCTTACAAGAAGAATGGTCTTATAAGAACATTTAATTCCTGGTACACATCAAACTATATAATGCTTCCCTTGAAATGTCAAATTCAAAAATTGCCATATAGAATATATGCTATGTAGAGATGACCATTTAAGAAGAAGGAAAGTCTGAACCATGATATTCTTCCTTTAGGCATTCCTATACTAGGATTGATCAACTGTCCATATTATTCTCTGCAATTAAATAGCCCTTCATTTTGTAATATATCCAGACATATAATTGTTCTCTTTGACATTTACGTGGAGTCAAAGTGAAAGTTCCCCAACACATTAATGAAATCAACTATATCTGCTTTAAGAGCAGCATCAAAGTATTATAAAACATAAAAACACCATCTTTCTGCTAGTATATATACCTTTGCATCCTATCCTGTTGGAATAACAGCCAGATTTTTGAAGGTTATCACAGACTTAAGAGTCTCATATTAAAGAAAAAATTATAATATAGGACGTGCTCCAAAGTTGATTCTAATCCATAATAACCACATTTAATTTTATATGCTTATCTATCTATCTATCTATCTATCTATCTATCTATCTATCTATCTATCTATCTATCTATCTGTCTGTCTATCTATCTGTCTATCTATCTATCTAGCTATCTATCAGCCATTTTGTTGTTTGCTTATTTATTTACTTTTCCTTGCTAATCCTACTTCACAATGACTCTTTCAAATAGAAGATATGGAGAAATGCTTTAGAATTCCAACCTATGTACAACTTATTATAGATGCAGTCTTTCATTTTACTGGCTTGATATATTTACTGGGAAAGAACCATAGTATAAAGACAAGTTAACAAGCGTATGGTTGCTGAACTATGTCTTCATTCCTCAAATAGAAGACATCAAAATTTTCACTCACCATTACTCAACTGAACAGGTTTTGCTACAAATGTTTCTAAGATTTGATTTTCTAGTTTGATGTAATGGAGATGTAAATGTACATGGCAAATCTACTTTCATTTCATGGTTTATATACATATTCACCAAACATTTGTGCTTTCTTGTTCATAAGTCATTACAAGTTTTACAGTATAGTTTAGTCACTACTTGTAAATGTTATAGAATTTCATTTACGAAAAAGTAATTTCAGAATAATAAATCTAATTACATTGTTTCCTTCATATGTACATATCACCTTGAAATATTAAAAAGTACATATTATATTTGTTACTATCACTTACCATATTTCTTCTGTTACTGTCATCATCTGTTAATAAAAAGGAAAATGTTTCAAGTAAGATCAGTTTTGAGTAACTGCACTGTCGGCTACCATTTAGGTGTGCCAAGCATAAGGATTTGAAGCTATAGTACAACTAGTACTAAAATCAAACAATTATTTATAATTATGTATCTGATTTAGCAAATTATACCAAGGAGTAGTATAAATGCCACTTTGGGTCTCCCCTGAAAAGAGGCCACTAGCCTAGTGGGACTAGCCCAGTCACCAAAGGATAAATACAATAAATAAAAATAAAACACTAAACAGATTACAGACACATGCACATGTTCCAGCAATTCTAAAATGAAATAAATTGAAAAGAAATCTGTTGTTTTTTGTTATACCACATGCATAGGTCTGTGAAGTTAACACACAATGGAGTCATTTTTATGAATGAATTGACAGGCTTACATTTTTATAAATTAATTAGAGAAGATAATTAAAGTAATATCCTACAGGCCAATATGTTCATTATAAGAAGTAAGACCAAAAAGAAAAAAAAATCAGTAATGCAACAATGCAACAGAGATGCTGAATTAGTTTGTAAATTTTTGCTACTTAATTTTATTACTTAGTTCATTGTGTTGCTATGGCAATGCTAGTGAATCTGCTGGTATCAGGAGAATATCATGCAATTAATATAGCTAGAATGCACTTAATCATATAGCATTTATTAGAGAAGAGTCCTGCAAACTGGCGCTGGTTTTCAGAGATACTGAATCAGTTACACAAGATGGAGTTGACAGTTGTAATTATGTCTCTATGGTGATTATGTATGACCTGTCATGGAGACCAGCAAGAGTTCTACTTTGCAGTCATTTTAGCAGTCACTTGTCTGAACAAAGTAGCAAAAAGGAAGTGGTATTTAGTTCATAAAGGAATCAAATATAAAGAAAGAAAAGCCCCTAGTGAACTCTGAGACAACCTGTCAAAAGATGACTGTTGTCTTTATTAATTATGCAGGAGATATCCAATAATTGTGTGAAAATGAAACATAAGCCTTCAAGTTACATGCATGATATCAAACAAATGATTAGTGTTTCACCTTTGTTTTTGCAATTATTTTTTTAAAATCAGTTCCTCCTCATATATAGAGGCATATTAATTTATCTTAAAGGAATTAATCTGTATCTTGTGTTAGGTTAATTATGTTTTATGGTCAAAAACATTTTGATGGGTTTACTTTGTAACAGATTGCATTTTGCTTCATTAACTATTTAATTGAATAGTTTTAAATATAAAAACTACAGATAGACAAAGCAGGTAAGACAGATAGAGAAATATAGGTATATAAACTAAATCAGAGTGATTGTTTCACCAAAAATGGATTGTGAAAAACTGTTACAAGCAATAAACTTTGTTGGATTTCTATGAATATATTGTAATAAAATGCAATACATAGCTTTGATGTATTTCTGTAAAAGTTTTTCTGTGCTGCTATGTTTAGTGGAAAAAATACGAAGAGTTATATAAAGGCAAATTATAGCATTATACAAATCATGCCCCACTGATAATGCCAGTGTTTTGAAGTGACTATTGTTTTGTTACTCTCAAAATACCTATATGAATCATGCTTTGAAGTAGCAAAGTTTTACTTTTTAATTATTAATCATTATAATTATTGTGAATATAGATTTTAATTATAGATTTAGTTTACACCAGCAAGCAAATCAAATTATTATTGCAGATCATGAAATCTCTGTGGTATTTTGTTGTTTTGTGATTATGCAGACATGCCCTGTGAATGTAGTTGTTAAAATGCTTTTTTCCCCATAATTCGGCAATATCTAGTTGGGAAAATATGTTGCATGTGGCTTGAATTTACAGATTATTTTTATTTTGAAAAATTCATTGTCTTAGTTGATAACCTATGTATTCTATTTACCAGTCATAAAGACACAGCCAGGCATGAATGTTAGCTTGTGTGGATGTATTTCTTGTTTCTAACTTGCATCTATGCATAAGGTATAGAACAAGCTGAAGATCATATACACTAAGTTGTCAAGTAAATTCATTTATTTTAGGCATTTTATTTTATTTGCATTTGGTTACCAGGAAAGTCTGACTGAGCATGACAAGCTCTTTTTAGTGGAGGCCAGGGGAGAAAATCACACAATAAACAGAAGAAAATTAAACACCAGTCTGCAAATGAGAATGAATACATTCCATTCCATCCATCCTCAACCATTTTTTCCTATTTTTGCACATGGGGTCGGGGGTGTCACTTCAGCAGTGACAATCATCTCAAGTCAAGGTACATTCAACATTCAATAAAGAGCAAATATTGAGGTACATTGTACATGAAATAATACATTTTGATACTAAACACCCATATACATACACACACATGTATATATATATATATATATATATATATATATATATATATATAAATGTGTGTGTATGTGTGTGTGTGTGTGTGTGTGTGTGTGTGTGTGTGTGTGTGTGTGTGTGTGTGTATGTGTGTGTGTTTATGTCAATTTACCAGATTAACACATGACTGAAACTGAAAAGAATGAGATGGCAACATCAAAACTGCAGAACAACGAATGTTCACAAAGCGAAACTTACAAGATTGAAATAAACACATTCAATCCATTACAGAAGAAATAGACATCCATCCCTTTAAACTACAGTATGATTTACACCAACTACTGTGACAAACATGGAGCACTTTCCAAATGATAATCATTCCAATGAAATGATAAACATGCTCTATTTAACTTTACAAAAACCTTTTTTTTAACATTTTTGCAAGGAGGGGCAAGCCCCCCTGCACTCCCCACACCCCCTGCAAATTATCTATACCAATTCTGAGATTGTACTACAGTGGGGAAAAGGGGGGATTTCCTGATTCTCACTGTGCCGTCATCTCCATTCAAAAGCTACAAGGTTCCAAAAACAGAAGTTATATGTAACATCCACAGGGGTTTTTTCAGTGTCTTGAATTTTGGATTTTGAATTTTGGGGTTTGTTTACATTCATTTGTCCAATTTTGGTGCCTTTGTCTTGTTTTCAGTTTTGGTCATATGTTATTTCAGCAAAATGAATCAGACCCACATATATATATATATATATATATATATATATATATATATATATATATATGTTTATTTATATGGGTCTGCACAAGCACAGAAACAATTTATCTGCAGCAGGGAAGCAGATAATTATATCTATAAGCTAGAAAGAGTTTTGTGAAAAAAAGCAAGAAAAGAAATGATGCCAAATGAGAAGATGAAACAAGGAAAAATGGAAGAACAGTGGTTGAACCTGGAGTAGAAGACAACAAGAACAAAGCTATGTATCCATTATGTGTTGTTTTGCTGTGAAATTAGCCATGTGTTATAGCATTGTTGAGAGGTTGGATTGTAAGTTACTGAATGGGGTGCAACTTACAGGAGTGTTGGGAATAGACACGTTGATATAATGTGTTTTCTTGCTTTATCTGTCTGGTGTTGTTTGACTCAGGAAAATTATCATTTTTTTGCTTGTTTTATAGGGTGGTTGAATTTCATACCATCTATGATTAGTAGTTTGTTATGGGTTACAAGTTTGATTATTGTATTGCCAGATGGAGTAATGATGAATGATGACTTTAGTCAGGAGAACTGCCTAGGTGGAAATAGATTTGATTTGCTTTTGTTGAGGTTTAGTGGTAGTTAATTGTTATTTAGCTGTGATTCAATGGAAGTAAAGGATCCTTGTCTTGCAGTTGATACAAGGTTTGGACTGATCAGATCAGGTAGAATCATCTGTATACTGGACTATGGTAGCATGCTTACTAGTGATATGGAGGTCATTTGTGAAAATGTTGAAGAATAGGGGACAGAGGGTGGACCTTTGTGGGACACCCCTATAGATCACTGAAGGAAGGAGAAGATGTCATTTTGACATTTTACTGACTGATACGTATTTGAAAGGTAGCTATGAAACAAGATGAATGATAAGTTTGCAAATCCAAACATTTAGAGTTTTTGTAACATTTCAATATGGTGGGAGACTATCAAATGTTTTTGAAAAGTCTAGGAAAGAGCAGATAATAGGTTGCCAGTTTTTCTGTGCAGGTTTATAGTATTACTAAAACTAAGCAGGACAGTAGTAATGCTGTGGTGTGGATGAAAACCATACTACATTGGTGTGAACAGGTTATTAACTGTAGCATGTTGAAGCAGTTATGATTTTATACACTTTTCATGAAATTTGGATAGCAGGGTCAGAATAGTTACTGACCTATAGTTAGAAATGTCATTTAAGTTGCAATAAAGTTGTCACATAGCCTCCATTACTAAGATGAAAATGTAATATTTTGGGAAATCAACTGAGACTTTGATTTATTTGCCTGTAAGTTGTATAGGGCTAGAATGGCTGGCTTTAGTTTTGGGAGGTGTCTACTAATGGAGATGTGGAGAATGGTTTGAAGGTAATGTCGCTGGCATTGTTGTTTCCTGTGGGAGGGTAGGAAAGAAGGTAGGAGTAGTATTATTGATTAAGGAGGCTACTGACTGTATGAAGTGGTTGTTAAATTGTTTTACAGTACTGTCTGATTGGTTTGCCATGGTTGGAGTAGGTTGAATAGTACACCCAGATTGTGGGAGCTGGCTTATTGATGCCCAGAAAATCTGGGGGTTCTTTTCATTAATATACTGTTGCTTTGTATAGTAATTTCTCTCATCACTTTTCATCATTGATTTTGAAGCATTTCTGAATTGTCAGTAGTTAACAAGGTTGGTTTAGTTTTTGAGCTGTAACTATTTTATCCAGATTTTCTCCTGCTTGTTCCTGGCTTGTTTTGATGTTTGGTTAGCCAAGGTGCTGAACTGGCTTTTCCCCTTTTAGTCCTGACAGGGATAATTTATTTATTTATTTTACATTTGTTAACTGGGGGTGTCTGACTGAGCCAAAAAGGCCCTTTTTCAGCAGAGGCCCGGGGAGAAAATATCCACAAAGAAAAAATACTGATACATTTAGTTAGACATGATCAGTATATGCACAAATTACAAAATACATGTTTTTACAGTAGTATGCAGCACATCAACAGTTACAGTGGAGAGAACAAATAAAAAAATATTGCTTTAAAAATAAAGGTAATTAATAGATTTGTGGTGTACAGCTGAAATTTGGAACATAGGTAGAATATATACATAGTACACAGGTACAGTACATACATAGTAGATTAGCCGGTGTTTGTGAGTAAGATTGAAAACTATTATCAAGTACTCTAGATTTAGTATGTATACCTTATCCACTTTCACTAGCCTGGGGAGCAATCATGGCGCTGACAACTTTGCTTGAGATGTTGCCTGATGAGGTCTTTAAAGGAGGCTTTGAATGATGTGTTTTGAATGCTAGTGGGGACAGAGTTCCATTTTTTGCCACTGAACTACTATATAGCGCATCTCCAAAGCTATTGTAACTGTTGGTGACTTCTAGAAGTAGTTTGCTTGATGATCTAAGAGGCCTTTTAGCTGAGTGATGTTGTACTAGGATTTTGAGGGCAGGACACTTATTGGGGAGGTAATAGATAGAATGACAGAGGCAGAGCTGATTGTAAGTTAGGAGGTTGGGCAGTTCAAGCCATTGGAGCTGTCTCAAAGCAGTACAGTGATGAGTTCTATATGAGCAATTTGCAGCAAAGTGGGCAATTCTGTTATAGCAGGCTTCCATTTTGCTTAGTTCAGTTTTGTTGAGATTAGTCAGAATGGGAGATGCACAGAGTAGGGTAGATAGAAGTTGAGAGCGAGCAATGGCTGATCTTGTGTTGTTGGTAAGAAATGGTTTAATACAGTAGAGTGATCCCAGTTTGGCATGTACTTTTTTTATAGTTAAGTTGAAATGACTATCAAATTTTATGTGGAAGTCTATTGTTATTCCCAATAGCTTAGCCTGTGCCACTAGAGTGATTGGAGTAGCATTTGTGGAGTAGATAGTGAATTGACTGTTATCAGTGTTTTTGTTAGAAATGGTTATAATCATAAGCTGAGTTTTCTTTGGACTGAGGATAAGTTGGGCTTTGGTAAGGTAGTTTTCAACATCAGAGAATGCTAGTTGAGTTGTTTGCAGGAGGGTGGGAATGTTTTGTGCAGCACAGATTAAGGTAGTGTCATCTGCATACTGAATAATAGACACATGCTGTGTGGAGGTATGGAGGTCATTCGTGAAGACTGTGAATAGTAGTGGTCCTAAGATAAAACCCTGTGGGCCCTCTATAGTTATGGGCAGCTGAGGAGAGAGAGAATTTTCCAATTTCACAACTTGGTATTGTCAGTAAAGTAGCTTTGGAACCAGGTAAGAGTGGAATTTGATAGGCGATATTGGTTTAGTTTGTTTAGCAGGAATTGGTGTGAGACTGTGTAAAATGCTTTGGACATATCCAAGAAAAGAGTCAACACCTGTAGGCCTTCATTTTTGAGATGGTTTACTGTGTCTGTGAAGCAGAGAAGGGCTATAGTGGTACTGCGGGGAAGGTCTGAAACCATGCTGATTAGGTGACAGGATGTTGCTGTGTAGGAGATAGTTTAGCATCTGGGTATGGATGCATTTTTCTAGGATTTTGGCCAGGGGGGAGAGTAAAGCAATGGGTCTGTAGTTATTAAGTTCAGTGGAGGTCCCGCCTTTATGTATGGGTGTAACATAGGATATTTTCCAGAGTTTGGGCACATAGTTTTCAACAACTGATCTGTTTATGAGATAAGTTCATTTAGAATAGTTAGAAAATATCATAATGAATTCAGACATTGCATCATATAGTGGGAGAGCTTTTAAATGTTCCAGTTACACGATTTTAGGTTACTGATGAAAGTTTCTGTTTGGAATGAGGTCAGATTTCTTACTTTGTTGTAATGATGTTATTGTTGGATACGTTTGGGGTTTTGTATAGTGAATGTGGAGATATGATCACTTAAGGTAGCTGGTAAAGTACCTGAAAAAATAATATTTTTTTATGGGGAGGAGTTAAGAATCCAGTCAATAGTGGCTTGTCTACTGCTGATATTGTTATATCGGGTGGGGAGGAGATGATTTGGGAGACTTCAAATAAATTTATGGCATTATTGGGAGAGTCTGAGTTTACAGAGAGACAGTCAATGTCAAGGCCCCCTAGGATTATAGTTTCTTGAGGAATATTTGAAAATGTTCAGCAAAAGAGATCCCCAGCAGTATTGATATTATTGAGTAGTAGTATATATGTTGCATCGATGCATATGGACTTATGATTGTTAAGCTTAAGGAAGGAAGATGAGTAATTCTGCATTACTGAAGTGAGAGAGTGGAGTGCAGAGATGGAGAGATTTAGGATATATTTGTAGACTGAAGTCATTCCTGTTGCTTTTTTTCCTTTTTTCTGACACATCCAAGACTATCATAGCAAGGAGGTAAAATGTTATTGTCTTTTATGTCTCATTTTAGCCAGGTTTCATTAACTCATCCTGTGTCAGAAGAGTAGAGTGCTAGCTATGCATGGATTTCAGTTAATGTTTTGCAGACACTCCTAAGGTTTATGTTAAGGGGTAGGGGCCCTGTGGGTTTTCAGGGTGAGGACTATAGGAGGAATAGATGAGTGGATTAGGTGAATATGACAGCTTTGTTGGGTCAAGGTTGGAAGGGAGTATGATGGTTTTCTGGTGGGTTTGTTGGTCTGTGGTGGGGTGGATATCTCCAGCTAATTTTAGGATTGGGGTTCTAGGGTTGGAAGTGGAAGAAGCATTTAAATTTCATTTTGTGCTTCAAGCCAAGGTTCTGGAGAATGGCTTTAGGCCATTGGTAAAAGTATTGAAAGAGATAAATCTTGGAATACTTAAACATATTAGGAGCTATTTTAAGTTAACTCTGGGGTATGAGTATGTCATGGGAGTGGGAAGTACAAGACCGTTGTAAATAAATGTGAAGAGAGAGAGATGATATGAAGTTATGTGTGTTACTAGAACAAGAAGAGATATAAATAATATGTGTACCATAAACATTGTTGATGGTTAAGAGTGGAGGAAAGGATGTTGCATCTGTTAGGTTACAGGGTTTTAAAGGACAGTGGGTATGTTGTAGTAAGCTGTTTGAAAAGGGCTCTTGACTGATTTATGCTATGAATGGATGTGAGTTGGTTGAGAGTTGGTAAAGATGGTAGTTGAGATGAGCCTCAATTTGTTACAGAAAGAGGACGAGGAGCCTAATGTGATGTCACAGAGTTAGTCAGAGGAGTAGAAGAGAGGAGGAGCATAATGTGACATCACCAGGTTTCTCAGTGAAGTAGAAGATTGGAGGACCCTAATGTGACATGACCAGGTTGCAAAAATAGCAAAATGCACCAAAATGAGGGTCACTCGGGTTTAAAAGCACAGTTTAACATAATAAATCACAATTATATTAAACTTTGGATTTTAAACCTGGGTGATCCTCATTTTGGTGTGTTTTTACATTTTTGTTTCTTAATTGGTATTTAATGCACATTGACAGGTTAGTCAGAGAAGTAGAAGACAGGAGGAGCCTAATAACATATCACTGGTTTAGTCAGAGGAGGAGCCCGTTGTGATATCATTGTTATAATCCGATAAGTCAGAAAAGGAGTCAGAGTTAGATGTAGTTTCACAGATGCACCTGGATTGCATAATGGAAGAGGGAGGAGGGTCCAGATGTACATAAATGTAGATATGGTGGAGGTGGGAGGGAACTGAGGATATAGTACAGTAGTGAAGTGAGCCCAAGCATAGACAGGCCAAATGTAGCAGCACTAAACTCACATAATCAAGCCAATAGGCACTGGAGATATTAAGAGAAATTGAGTCAAAGGTGCAAATTTGCTTGTAATCTATCTTCATTGTAATTGACTTTGAAAAAAAGGGAAGGAAAGTAGATTTTTGTATATTATATTTTACTGTATATTATAGTAAAGGTAAATAAACATGAAGAGAGAGAAAGAGCAGCATGTAGCACAGAACTTAGCAGTTTCTTAACTTTTCTCTTTTTCTCCTACAGGAAAATCACATTCACGGCTTTACTGCATCTGTCATGCACACTGTAAAATCACATTCACGGCTTTACTCCAGCTGTCAGGCACACTGTAAAATTACATTCACGGGTTTACTGCAGCTGTCATGCACACTGTAAAATCACATTCACGGCTTTAATGCAGCTGTCATGCACACTGTAAAATCACATTCACGGCTTTACTGCAGCAGTCATGCAGACTGTAAAATCACATTCACGGTTTTACTGCAGCTGTCATGCACACTGTAAAATCACATTCACGGCTTTACTGCAGCTGTCATGCACACTGTAAAATCACATTCACAGTTTTACTGCAGCTGTCATGCACACTGTAAAATCACATTCACAGATTTACTGCAGCTGTCATGCACACTGTAAAATCACATTCACGGTTTTACTGCAGCTGTCATGCACACTGTAAAATCACATTCACAGATTTACTGCAGCTGTCATGCACACTGTAAAATCACATTCACAGATTTACTGCAGCTGTCATGCCCACTGTAAAATCACAATCTCGGCTTTACTGCATCTGTCATGCACACTGTAAAATCACATTCCCGGCTTTACTGCATCTGTCATGCACACTGTAAAATCACATTCCCGGCTTTACTGCATCTGTCATGCAAACTGTAAAATCTCATTCCCGGCTTTACTGCATCTGTCATGCAAACTGTAAAATCACATTCCCGGCTTTACTGCATCTGTCATGCACACTGTAAAATCACATTCCCGGCTTTACTGCATCTGTCATGCAAACTGTAAAATCTCATTCCCGGCTTTACTGCATCTGTCATGCAAACTGTAAAATCACATTCCCGACTTTACTGCATCTGTCATGCACACTGTAAAATCACATTCCCATCTTTACTGCATCTGCCATGCACACTGTAAAATCACAATCTCGGCTTTACTGCATCTGCCATGCACACTGTAACATCACATTCACGGCTTTACTGCAGCTGTCATGCACACTATAAAATCACATTTACGGCTTTACTGCAGCTGTCATGCACACTGTAAAATCACATTCACAGATTTACTGTAGCTGTCATGCACACTGTAAAATCATATTCACGGCTTTACTGCAGCTGTCATGCACACTGTAAAATCACATTCATGGCTTTACTGCAGCTGTCGTGCACACTGTAAAATCACATTCACGGCTTTACTGCATCTGTCATGCACACTGTCAAATCACATTCACGGCTTTAATGCATCTGTCATGCACACTGTAAAATCACATTCACAGCTTTACTGCAGCTGTCATGCACACTGTAAAATCACATTCACGGCTTTAATGCAGCTGTCATGCACACTGTAAAATCACATTCACAGCTTTACTGCAGCTGTCATGCACACTGTAAAATCACATTCACGGATTTACTGCAGCTGTCATGCACACTGTAAAATCACATTCACGGTTTTACTGCAGCTGTCATGCACACTGTAAAATCACATTCACAGCTTTACTTTAGCTGTCATGCACACTGTAACCTCACACTTACAGCTTTATTGTAGTGGTCATGCATACTGTAAAATCACACTCACACCTTTACTGTAGCTGTCATGCACACTGTAAAATTACACTCACACCTTTACTGTAGCTGTCATGCACACTGTAAATTTGCACTCACACCTTTACTGTAGCTGTCATGCACACTGTAAAATCACACTCACACCTTTACTGTAGCTGTCATGCACACTGTAAAATCACACTCACACCTTTACTGTAGCTGTCATGCACACTGTAAAATCACATTCACACTTTTACTGTAGCTGTCATGCACACTGTAAAATAACATTCACACCTGTACTGTAGCTGTCATGCACACTATAAAATCACATACACACCTTTACTCTAGCTATCATGCACACTGTAAAATCACATTCACACCTTTACTGTAGCCTTCATGCACACCGTAAAAATGCATTCACACCTTTACTGTAGCTGTCATGCACACCGTAAAATCACATTCACACCTTTACTGTAGCTGTCCTTTTTTTTTTTTTTAATCTTTTGGCTTTTCCTGGTTAGGGGTCACCACAGCAGAACTCTGGTCTGCTAATGATTGGCAGTAGATTTTTACATGCTGGCTTGCCGGGCCTAATGCACAACCTTCAACGAAGGAACGCCCATTCACGCATGTCGCCACACAGAAGACGCTCTAACTGAGAATCGAATGGGCAACGTCTAACTGTACTGTAGCTGTCATGCACACTGAAAAATAACATTCACAGCTTTACTGTAGCTGTCATGCACACTGTAAAATCACATTCACACCTTTACTGTAGCTATCATGCACACCATAAAATCACATTCACACCATTACTGTAGCCTTCATGCACACCGTAAAATCACATTCACACCTTTACTGTAGCTGTCATGCACACTGAAAAATAACATTCACAGCTTTACTGTAGCTGTCATGCTCACTGTAAAATCACATTCACAGCTTTACTCTATCTGTCATGCACACTGTAAAATCACATTCACAGCTTTACTGCATCTGTCATGTACACTGGAATAAAACAGCATAGTTGTGCAGCACAGACTTTTTTTTTGAGGTAAGCAATGCTGTTCAAATAAAGCACTTTTCTTAATTCACAAATCTCCTACAATTTTCATAATACAATGTGAAGTATATTCCATGCTCATTAAGTACTGATGACACATCTCTTTCTGTCCCACAAAAAATATAAATAAATGAATAACAGAATATCACACTGATCTCTAGTTTTGGTATATAGCAAAATATGACTTTTTTCTGAATGTTGTATAGAATGGTGATATGGTAATGGGAGCATTTAAACTTAATGACAAACTGTAAAATATGTAATATTCAACAATGTTTAACTGTTTATTCCTGTAACAATGGAAAACAAAGTCTAATCCCTTAGCCATTATGCAGATTGTCCTGTGAAAACTTGGTCTCACTAAAAATGTGATACCGTTTAAATCCTTCATGGTGTGCTGCACTGATAAGTCAATTTTTTTTATGTTTTATTTATTATTCTGTAAAATACTTAGCTGGAAAGTGTACTTAGCTAGAAAGTGTTTAAATACTTTTAGTAAACAATTATAATACTTTATGCTTTTTCATTTACACTTAATACAATGCACACTGAAAAGTTACTGGAAAAAGAAACAATAGCCTTACTACCAAAACACTCAGCAGTGTTTTCTGTTTTTATTATTTTTATTTTAGATTAAGTGAGTTGAGGCACAAATATTGAATACAAAAATCACATAAACCAAAGTATAACTACCATAAACAAATTTAATTTCAATTCATCATATGGCAGAGGTATCTGATGAAACAACATGGTGGTTATTAGTGGATAGTTACAGGCTATTTTGGGCAATGCTTCATTATGTCTGTGGTACATCTGTTGCATAATTACATGGGTTAGTATTAAGCAAGCAGTCTAGAGTACCATTGAGACACCTAGCCAGTGAACCCCATAACTTGTAAGTAAATCAGCCGCATCAGTTAGGAAGCACCAAGGGTGAATATGAGAATTCCCATCATCAAAACAAGTTTTAAGGGTGGTAAATACCCTGCTTTATTTGACATGCAGGAGAAGTCTGTTCTATAGGTGGGGATACATTGTATCAGATATCTGCCCTACAACCAGGTCCTATTTAATTTACACTGAAGACTAATATGTTTGGAGTAGCTATTTGCTTTATGAATGTGAAGCTGTATGGTGGCCCTGGTCACTTTTGCTCATTGTCCTCAGATTTTTGGCCATAGAGAGGGCTGGTAGCTTTAAGGTTTGGTTTTATGAAGGCAAATGAGGTCTCATTGAACAAGGTCTTTCATAGCACAGAAGGCTAAGCAAAGGTCACCATGCAAAAGCCTGTATGAAATGCTGTAAACTGATGGGGCATCAGATCTATTCAGGTAGCTTAATAAGGGATTACAGATCATCTACTTCACTTGTTATACGTTTGACTATGATGCATTCCTTGATCTTGCAAATGATTCCAGTGAGACAAGCGGATCTCTAATTTCTAGGGTGTGTGATGAGACTGCCCTTGTTCAGTGATACTAATCTGACAGCTCTCCATACATCTGTTATTTATCTGAGAAGCTAAAGTTGAACATGTTCATGAGGGGTTCAGCAAGCTATATTCTACACTGATAAGAAGACAGTTGGGTATGCTGATGGAACCTTTATGTCTGGCAATTTGGTTTTGGTTTTGGCTAGTACATGGTTGAAAGTGATTACAGGGAGGGATCATTTGTAAAGCAGTGGGGAAAATACAGGGATATACAGGGGTAAAATCAGTGCTGAATGTTTCAGCATAGATACTAGAGATGAATTTTGAATCAGAATAACTAATAGCACTGGAGCACCTGTAACTCTTGTGAGTTTCCTGATATAGTTAAAAAAAGGTCTTATTATTGGTCTTGAAAGAGACTGCAATCTATTATTGGTGTTCCTCATATAATTACTGATCAGATTTATACCCACCTTAACATTTTATACATTAAATGAACACGCCTACACTGGCCAAACTTTTAATTGCCCATGGTAACACATATCTTTCTCATTTGTGAAACTATGAATGTAAATCTAAACATATGAATAATAGCTTACAAACTTAGATTGGTATCTGGACTGGAGGCTATTCAGGACTATCAATGTTAGTGTTGTTTTGTTACATACAGACTGCCCCTCCTTATTTGACCAGTAATACATTTGTAAGTTGTTTTGTTAAAGAAGCACGCCTCACAATATATCAGGAAATCATATGCAGCTATGGCAGTTGAAAGGATGTATACAAAAATCAGCTACTGGTGTGAATGAGTTAAGTGATTAAAAATGAGAGGCAGCTGTCTGAAGAAAGGTGGGGGTAAAGAGTTTGACTACAATACTTGTATGAGAGTTTTTCAAGAAGTAACTTAGCCTTGCTTTTCATGACTTTCATGAAGAAAAACATAGTCAGAAAGGTTAAGAGTTATTGCTGGAATTTAAAGAATGCATAGAGGAGGTAGTATATTTAAGACAACACTGAAGAATAAGCAAACCAATGCCTTGTAGAAAGGACGAAGATCATCAGAAATCAGGAAGGGATATTTTCACTGCCAGAACCATATTGTAAGGGTAGTAAGAACTGATGTGTTTCTCATCTCAATTTTTATTTATTTATTTATTTTAGTTAAGTAAATGCACTGATGCCCATTTCATTAAGCACCCAGTTTTGTGAAAAAAAAAAAATAATATAAGAATAATGCATATAGCAGTGGAAAACATTGTACATATGAAAGGCAACTAGGAAAATTATGCAATGCAAATAACTTTCTACAAGCAATCACTATGTACTGCAGAAAAAATTATGGACATTGAAAAATGGTATCACTGTCGATGGTTGTTGATACTATTAGGGAAATGGAGTATTAATACTGAAATGCTGAAGGTTATGCAAGTCTGAAGTGAAGAACAGAATGAGTAAGGTAGAATAAGAAACAAACAGAACAAGAGAAGGAACAGAAAACCACACTTATTAAACAAAGATAGTTCACGGCAGAAACTAAGCAAAGCTATTTGCATTGACTTATTACTGCATAGAATGAAAATTCTGGTAATCTGTACATTAGGAGTCAATAAAAGCATAGATGTTATCCAGTACTTTTTATAACAGTGAAGAGTGTTTTGAGGGTGCTTAAACAAATAATGAAGTTATTAGTTTAGTGAATTATGCATAAATCCACAAATTTTATTTAGTGCTCTCAATAGTTTCCATAGTTTTGTTTACTTTAAATTGGTTCTACATGTCTTTCTCTTCAGGTCAAAGAAGGAGTGAAAAGTAAGATATATTCTCATATTTTGTCAGGCCTTGCAGGCCCTGTCTGTCATACCTAAGATTGAATTTGACAATCTTTTCCAAGCATACTCCTGGTGTTGAGAGGAAAATGGCTACCTTGAAGGTGGGTGACTGTGTGAATGGCCAAGAGGGACTCTGACATTAGATTTAGTGAGGGTTGGGGATCAATGGTCATGACCCACGTCATTTCCATTAGAAAGAAACAATGGCATATGGGGAATGAGAAGTTGTGTCATTGGTTATTGATTCTACTAGGGAACCGTGATGTTCCTACAGAATTCTGAATGGTTATAGATAACTGTTTGACAGAAGAATTAATCACTGTGACTTGACTGGAGCATGTGAAGAGAATGTGAAGAAAAAAATAATTTGAGCTAGATACATTCACTTATTTCTCATTCAATCTATCTGATTAGCTCACTGACTCAATCATATTTGAATCCCCTTTATTCAATATTTGTTTTAACAGGCTCAGATACTGAATCGTTCAACAAAAGAGTAAATGATGGAGGAAGGGTATATGCAAGCTCCAGGCACAGCTTTGCATTTTTACTTAAAGTAACATCAACAACTAAACCATTACAGATATAATATAATCTTAAACAACACAATATTAATCAAATAATGCTAAAATAATATTTGGTATGAGCAAGTACTTGTGTTAGCAATTGTGTGCATGCACGCTTGTATGTTTGTGTTTGCCTGTGCATGTATGAGCATGTTAGCATGTGTGTCTGAGAGAGAGGGAGAGAGAGAGAGAGAGAAGGAGAACCTGGGATTCAATAAACTCAATGTAGAATCTGCACAAAGCCTACACAGAGTTTACACCTATGCGCAGTGGTGTACGGAGTGCGGCAGCATGCACCATTGTACAATGCATATTTATGCCACGTGCCACACCTAAGTGAGGTTTCATGGCTGGCAATAGTGTTGCTGGCCAGGAAACTGTGTAAGCAAATATGGATAGCAAATATGTTTAAAGCAGCGCACCTATGGTCTGCGGTTTTGTGCAGAATGTCACAATGATCACCAGGGCTTCACAGATAACTCTCAATGTGTTAGTTCAACACATCTGCAAAAAGGGCAACATAATGTGGGGAGAATTAACCAGAAAAAGAGACATATTTGACACAGATGTCACATAGAAATGTGATAGAATGAAATTCAAACATACCGCTCAAACTCTTAGAGCAATAAATCTGTTTAATTTTTGCTGTGTCTCAGATACTGACTGCTGCATTGTATCAAAAGTCCAGTGCATGGTTTTAACCAAATGACCAAGATAAGCAAAACCAAAAAGGTGAAGAAAAAATGTGTTGCGCATTTTCAGATGTTTTTGTTAGCCATTTGAGCTAATTTACATGATTTTTCAGGAACTTTTTGGTGTTGCTAGGAATGCATCCTGCCATGTCAGACAGGTGTGAGCTGTGCATGCTAGAGTTCTTAATTCAGTCTCATCACTCATGACCATGAGAACTGCCTCTGCCAGGAGTTGCACTGCCACTTTGACATCCCTGGTTCAAAGTGGAGGGGGGGGGCTACCTGAAAGTGAGTGATGTCTGCTGTATGTGCTTGCTTCATAACTACATCCTGGACTATGAATCCATGGCTAACCATACCTGGGATACCTCAATCACTGATGGAGTAGTGAAAGTGATTCCACTGCAGGAGTGGGATGTGGCACATCCACATTGGCTGACACCTGAAGATGTTGCAGCTCTATGGACACATGGATGCCAGCCCTCTCCCAGCAGACATTCCATCACAGACACTGCCCGATCCAGTGTGTCAATCCACCTATCCAGTGAGTCACCCACATGGTTGAGACAGTCATGCATGTCAGAATGCATCATGTTTAGGACTCAGAAAATGTCTTCCAAGGCCCTTGTGGGACATGACTGTGCCACCATGATGGCTCTATGCATACATCTGTTTGCGCATAATGACACAACATCATCATGAAAAAGATGGATTGTAGGTGTCCTCTGCGCACATCTAGTAAACCTCCTGTATGATTCCATACCATTACAATGGCTATGGGCAGACTCAACCAGCTCTGCAACTGGCATAAGCGCACTACTCTGATCAACCGTGTCACCCTCAACCTGTCGTAAATCTGAGAGCTGACTGGAATAAGTATGCGCAGGCATACTAACTGTGCCTGAAATAAGGGCAGTGGATGTCTGATCCACAACCTCAGTGTCAGACTGAATGTCTGCACCCCCTGACTGTGTCTCTATATCACCACCATCATCCTCAGAGGATACCAGTACTCTGACATCAGGTGGTATGAGTTCTGCACTGCCACTGTTAGGATCTCTAGTGATATAATCAATAAACAGAGGCAGGAGATAAATAGTGAGAATAAATGATCCCAACTTGGTTAGACACACTCATGTTAAATAATTTTGGATGCTAAAGGAATACAATATGTTTTACTCTCTCCTCAGACTTACATCTAAGTAATGGTTATTACTAATGAAATAAAGTTCACACTTACCACCTGCAGATGGTCTTTCATATGGTAATTCTGATGACCCTGAAGAAAAAGGAAGGCAGTAGAAAGAAAGCTAGTAAGCATCACAATGCAAATGATGCAAGGATAAGAGAATAATGCTCCACCTAACTTCCCCTTAAGAAATATCTCAAAATTAAGCAGACAGACCACCTCTCCAACATAATCTCTGTTGGAGTCTACCTGGGATTTCTTCTTGGGACCTGCCAGGCCTGTTGTCCACATCAGCACCAACATCAATGAGTCTGTGTGAAACCTCAGCTGAGCTGTCTGGATGTCTGACAGTGGACATGAAATGCTCATTTTCAATGAGTGGTAGTTCCGTAGCAGGACCCCCCCCCCCCCACATAGTCATCTGTTCTTATACCACAGCTACCCTTCTACAGGTCACTGTAATCATATCAGTGGAAAAGTGCCACAGCTGGTTATTATTTCTGGCACATCTGCCTGCTATGTTTATGTCAATGACCACCTGCTGCCATATGCTTTTTCGGGCCAACATATCACCTCTGCCTCTGTCAAGCAGGAAGGATCCATGGTGGCATAGGCTTCAATGATGCCTTTGTTCTCTGCATCACAGAATCATAGCTTTTGTGAAACAGCTGGTCTGGGTTTCATAGGCTACACACAAGTTACAGGAGTGCCCCATAAGAAAAGAAACATTAATACATTAACATTACATCTGTTCTGTTAACATGTCTGTAGTGACAACCACAATTGTGTAAATGTCTGCTTGATGGCATTACTATCAATATGTAGGCAAAAATTCAAAGTACAACTGCTCAGACAATTTCTGTTTGTCTCTCTACTGCTGTTGAGGTCACCAGAGACCATCTGAGAAGCCTAATACCTCCATTAGCTATGCATGCACAACACCTTGAAATGGCTGCTAGACATAATACAGTTGTCTGCAGTACCTGGTGAAATTCCAATAGCAAATGATAACATAATGCTGTGATTTAACCATACTAACTTGGAAAGCACAGCAAGAACTGACAAATCTGCAGTATGCAATCATTGGATTGTTAAACGTGCATACATATCAAAATCCTTTTTTCTACTGCACATTGATATAATTCAAAATATGAAAATGAAAGCAATTTATGAAGAGGGAAAATAACTTATGAAATAGTGAAGTAATTAGTAGAGCAATCTCCTTAAAGTAACTAGCAGTAATAGTCTGTTTCTATCCAAGCAGTCGCCACTCCTTCAACTTCCATAGCTGCATCATTATCTTTAATTAGTGTAGATTTAACCCTCTGAGCACTGTGAAGATGCAAATGAGGCATGAAATAATTAGTATTTTTGAATACAAAATAATCACTTGGTGTAGGGGATGTAAACATGGTGTAAGTATCAACACTATTGCATACACATGCCCAAGACTGCAGGGAGGGGGAAATTACAGTTGTTAGATGCTAATGGCTTGCAACTAGCCCTAGGTCAACTGGTGCCCTAGGCAAAAGGGCTCCATGGTGCCCCCCACCACACTACCTGGTGCCCCCATCCTGGTCTATCTACATTAAATAAATACTGGAAATAGTTGGCCTCTGCATAAGGCCGGCTATGCTTGCAAGTGTTAGTTATTGCTTTAATTACACCAACAAGCAATACTGAAGTGAATGTTCTCTCTGACCTGTTTATATCATGTAGAGTAAACTTAAAATAAAAAGGGAAAGCACATTGACAACTATGAGAACAACCTGAACAACACTGATATCCTTGCACTAAGAGCACACCGTCTATCCTCTGCATAAAATTTGTCTGAAATGCTGATAATCTATATTACACATTGAAACAAAGATGCAAATAACTGGCAGTGACATTGCATTTCTGTAGTTAAGCTGAGAGGAGGGGAAGATGTTCAGAACATAAAGAGAATAAATAGCTGGCAGTGTTGGCAACCTGACATTAAAATGGTGTGGACTATTGTTAGCATAAAGTATTAGTCAGTATGACAATGATCTAGACATATTCAAGCAAATAAGAAAGGAGCATTTTTGGGTCCTGTGTTGGTGACAAAGAGGTATAAGAAACATTATTACACTGAGATGAGGGTTCAGTTCCAGATCGTGTGCTGATTTGACTGAGTTACTGCATATTTTCTGAGCATATGATTGGGTCGTACCACACACAGATCTGGGAACCTTCACAATCCTGCCTTTTCATTATTATTCCTCTATAGTTGTTACTACTGACAATTGCTCATTATTTTTTTTTTCTTCCTGATTTGTGTGTGTTTTGGCAGAGCACACTCTTGAGTAGCAAAAGTAGTGAGGAAGAGTCCACTGCCCAATGCACAAACTAATAAACTGAATGTGTCATACCATCAATAGCACATTTCATAGTGGCACAGGTGCACTTTGCTACAGCACCATTAACAGCAGTAAGAGAAGAAATCCTACATTGCATCTAAGTATCATTGTAGCACATGGGTTAAATGAAATGATTTTAAAGAAACAGGAAAGAGGATGAAGGGCTTTAAGCCACATGCTGATTGGAATGTTTGTAGCAGTTGTGAAAATGCAGCTTGTGATTTGTTGCATAGAATATAAATGGTTATGTATGTTCTTTTGCCTGTGCGCTGCTTAGCTGAGCACAAACAGAGCTCACACTCGAATGAAAGAGTGAGCAATTTTATTTCTGTACTCTTCACTAGCACAACAATGTTTGGCACCGATGCAGTTATTTTAATGATTTTTGATGTACACATTTGGTATACTTATTTCTGTAGCAGAAGCTGTAAATGCAGTGCCTATTGCCTCTTAACACAGTTTCTCTGGGTTTCAAATCCACACAATGTGAAGCAAATGCAGGAATTATTACTCAAGATGTAGGAATCATTTTCATCATAATTTCATATACTTTTTTTCTGTTTCTTGCCTTGTGCACTTGCTGACTGCTGATAAGCGCACAGTCTAGCTTATCTGCTTAAGAAAAAAGTGAAAGATTTGATTCGGGCAGGCTTCTGTGGCGCAAACAGGTTTAGCAGCAATGCACGAACATCAGCACTCTGGACAGAACTGAATAGAAAACGTTCAGACATCTATTTTACTGTCTCTGTGGCACAAGTACAAGTGCATTAACTTTAAACATAGAACACAGGTGATACAGGGGTTCAAATCCGGATAAAATTCATTTTTACAAAGGGAGTCAGAATGCAATTTCTAACAACAACTTGATTAGGAAGATAACATTACATACAAATGGCTATCATAATTATGTTTATTGCAATACATGCTGCATTAATGCTTTGATAGATTAATTTTTGTAAGCAGCATGTGTCATTACTGGTTTAGTTATAAAACACTGGTGAATGTGTGTGTAATTGTTTAAGCAGGATAGTTTTGATAATGGAACAAAAATGTGTTTGCATATCAATGATGGGCAGAATACCTAAGCTAAATTCATCTTCTCTCCTCACATAGGCCAACTCCATGTTTAGGACAGTATCTTGAGTGAGCTATGTATGTATCTTTCTCCAACCTGTATTAATCACCTTCTGAAAGTCTATCCATCTGGCATACATTTACAAACAGTAATATTTCCTCTTTCATGGCAATGCATTTTGCAGGACTTTCTAAAGTCACTCACATACATGTTCCACTGTAATACTGACAAAATTATGCATTTTTTTCTCCCCTAGGTTTAATTCCCACATTAGTCAACTAACTTTTTCAGTGTGTGATTCCAGAAAGTTATGTGCTGAGTCATCTTATTGACCATCCAAAGCACAAAGAACAACAAGGCAAGCCACTACGGCTATCATTGTTGACCATCAAAATGCAAATATGTTGTGCATCATATATGGCAAACTTCACTGTCGTGCTTCATACCTTCTTTGCTGTTTGATAAAATACCTTCCACTTTATTTACAAATGCCTTCCTATGTTTACCATCAAGTAAATGCAGTTGGCATGGTTGTGCATGTTTACGCACTAGCTGTTAAATGCGAGTTTTGAATTTGGCACCATCATACTTAGAGTTGCTGCTTTACTTCTTCAGGCATGGCTGGTGTGGAAGATCATTGTGCTGAATTTAGAGCACAAAGATGGGGTTTTGAGGAGTCCAGGATATTTGTGGCACTTCTTGTGAAGCATGACAGCTGTAGGCTGCTGAAAGAGGGCTATACTGGGTGTCAGTATAAGACTGAAGCTTGGAACAGAGTAACCAAGGCAGTCTCTAGTCCAAATGGCATCCCATGCACTGGAGATGATTGTTGTCGCTATTATAGTGACCTGAAATTGCATAAGAAGGACCTCATTAGCCAGTGAGATAATGAGTTTAGGGTGGTTGACATTCCACAGTTGGGTAAGAATACTGACCCATTAGTGTTAAATGCTATAGAATCCAGGACATAGCCAAGACTGTTATTCAGTATCATTTCATGCCTGTCCTTCTCTGTTGTACAGCTGATGAAGACATTGAAGCAAACTGTGTGATGCACCAAGAGAGGTTATATCATCTCAGAGAGGCACAGGGTACATATGCATCAGGTCTTACTGTAACCCTAACACGTATTGTAATTGTATGTAATATGCCAATACCAGAATAAATAGTTGTATCTCTAATATCATAGCAATACAATTAACTAATGGTTCAACAGGTTAAAACCTTCCCATCATACTTGGATGTGGCAAAGGTGCATAGACTGGATAATGATAACTGTGTCTTTTCTAAAATTATGTAGTTGTATGATATGCCATAGATCCAGTTCTCCCCCATTTTTGTCTCACCCACCCATTTTTCTCTCTTTTTTTGTGCAGAGATATTTTATATGGCTTAAAAATGTTCTGTTGTCATTCTGTTCATCATCATCATCATCATCTTCTTTTGGCTGTTCCCGTTTGGGGTCGCCAGAGCAGACACCTGTTTCCATTTCTTCCTGTCCTCTGCATCTTGCTCTGTCACACCAACTACCTGCATGTCCTCTCTCACCACATCCATAAACCTTATCTTAGGCCTTCCTCTTTTCCTGTTACCTGGTAGCTTCATCCTTAGCATCTTTTTCCCAATATACTCAGCATCCCTCTTCAACACATGTCCAAACCAACATAATCTTGACTCTCTGGCTTTGTCTCCAAACCTTCCAACCTGGGCTGACCCTCTAATATACTTATTCTTAATCCTGTCCACCCTCGTCACACCCAGTGCAAATCTTAACATCTTTAACTGTGCCACATCCAGCTCTAACTCCTTTTTGTCAATGCCACTGTCTCCAACCCATATAACATAGCTTGTCTCACTACCCTCTTGTAGAACTTCAGTTTCACTCTTACTGGTACTCGTCTGTCACAAATCACTCCTGACACTCTTCTCCACCCACTCCATCCTGCCTGTACTCCCTGCTTCACCTCTCTTCCACACTCACCATTACTCTGAACTATTGATCTCAAGTATTTAAACTCATCCATCTTTGCCAACTCTATTCCCTGCATCCTCACCATTCCTCTATCCTCCCTTTCATTCACACACATATATTCGGTCTTAGTCTTTCTGACCTTCATTCCTCTTCTCTCTACAGCATATCTCCATCTCTCCATGGTCTCCTCTATGTATTCCCTACTCTCACTACAGATCACAATGTCATCTGTAAACATTATAGTCCACAGGGACTCCTGTCTGATCTCGTCTGTCAATCTGTCCATCACCATTGCAAATAAGAAAGGGCTCAGAGCTGATCCTTGATGTAATCCCACCTCCACCTTAAATGCATCCATCACTCCCACCACAGACCTCACCGCTGTCACACTACCCTCGTACATATCCTGTACCACTCTTTCATACTTCTCTGACACTCCTGACTTCCTCATACAATACCACAACTCCTCTCTAGGCACCCTGTCATATGCCTTCTCTAAGTCTATAAAAATACAATACTTCTCCATCAACACTCTCAGAGCAAACATTGCATCTGTAGTGCTCTTTCCCGGCATAAAACCATACTACTGATCACTAATCATCACGTCCCTTCTTAACCTAACTTCCACTACTCTTTCCCATAACTTCATGCTGTGACTGATCAATTTAATCCCTCTGTAGTTACTACAGCTCTGCACATCACCCTTATTCTTAAAAATCGGTACCAAAACACTTTTTCTCCATTCCTCAGGCATCCTCTCACTTTCCAAGATTTCATTAAACAATATGGTTAGAAACTCCACTGCCATTTCACCTAAACACATCTATGCTTCCACAGGTATGTCATCTGGACCAACAGCCTTTCCATACTTCATCCTCTTCATAGCTATCCAACTTCCTCCTTGCAAATCCATTGCACTTCATGATTCACTATCACATCATACAACCTTCTCTCCTGCTCATTCTCTTCATTCAACTCCTCAAAGTACTCTTTCCATCTGCTCAACACACTCTCCTCACTTGTGAGTGTTTCCCTCATTATCCTTTATCACCTTTACCTGCTGCACATCTTTCCTAGCTCTGTCCCTCTGTCTAGCCAATCGGTACAGGTCCTTTTCTCCTTCCTTAGTGTCCAGCCTTTCATACAACTCTTCATATGCCTTATCTTTAGCCTTCGCCACCTCTCTCTTTGCCATGCACCTCATCTCCTTATACTTGTGTCTACTTTCTTCATCTCTCTGATAATCCCACTTCTTCTTTGCCAACCTCTTTCTCTGTATACTCTCCTGTACTTCCTCATTCCACCATCATGTCTCCTTGTCATCCTTCCTCTGTCCAGATGTCATACCAAGCACCTTTCTAGCTGTCTCCCTTACTAGCTCTGCTGTAGTTACCCAGCTATTTGGTAACTCTTCACTGCCACCCAGTACCTGTCTTAACTCTTCCCTGAACTCCACCTCACAATTACCCTTTTTCAATTTCCACCATTTGATCCTTGGTGCTGCCCTTACTCTCCTCTTCCTCTTCTTGATCATCAACATCATCCTACAAACCACCATCCTATGCTGCCTAACTACACTTTCCCTGGTCACCACCTTACAGTCTCCAATCCCTTTCAAACTGGCCCTCCTACATAAGATATAATCCACCTGTGTGCATCTTCCTCCATTCTTGTATGTCATTGTATGTTCTTCTCTCTTGTTAAAATACATATTCACCACAGCTATGTCCATCCTTTTTTGCAAAATCCACTACCATCTGACCATCTGCATTCCTTTGCTTAACACCATACCTACCCATTACGTCCTCATCCCCTCTGTTCCCTTCACCAACATTCCCATTGAAATCTGCTCCAATCACCACTCTCTCACCCTTGGGTACAGTCATCACTACTCCATCCAACTCACTCCAAAATTTTTCTTTCTCATCCATTGCACACCCAACTTGTGGAGCATATGCACTAACAACATTCATCATTACACCATCAATTTCTAGCTTCATAAACATCACTCTATCCGACACTCTTTTTCACCTCCAAAACACTTTTAGTATACTGTTCCTTCAGGATAACTCCTCTGCCATTTCTCCTTCC
Source organism: Protopterus annectens (assembly GCF_019279795.1). Classification (NCBI taxonomy): domain Eukaryota; kingdom Metazoa; phylum Chordata; order Ceratodontiformes; family Protopteridae; genus Protopterus; species Protopterus annectens. Next base: position 686,872,547 of record NC_056749.1, on the reverse strand, counting down.
ATCTACACCATGATAAAACAATTTGAACCCACTTCCAATACACCTAGCCTTACTCCCCTTCCATCTGGTCTCTTGCACACACAATATACCAACCTTCCTTCTGTCCATCATATTGGATAGCTCTCTCCCTATACCAGTCATACTGCCAACATTCAAAGTTCCGACTCTCACTACTACAGTCCTAGCCTTTCTCCTCTCTTCCTGCCTTCGACCATGCCTTTCCCCTCTTCTCTTCTTTCGGTCAACAGTAGCCCAATTTCCGCCAGCACACTTTTGGCTAACAGTACTGGTGGCAGTCATTGTTAACCCAGGACTCGACCGATCAGGTATGTAAATATTTTCTGCTGTCTGCATTAATGATTTGGTGAAGTTTTATGCTGGATGCCCTTCCTGATGCAACCCTCCACATTTATCCGGGCTTGCAACTGGCACAAAGAAATGCACTGTCTTGTGCATCCAGAGTGGCTGGGTTTCTGTTGTCATTCTATTCTGTTTACCAAAACTGATGTGCAACACAGAGAGGTAGACCAACCACAGCAGTTTGGCCTGCCATCCATCTACAGGTTTCAGCACTGACACCCAGCACTTCAGAGTCCCAAGCTGTCACTGCTGCTTCCACAACCCCTGCCCTACCTGCTCCATCTGCATCAGGTAGCTCTAATCTTGCAGCAGGTGCTCTGCTACTCTCTGGGTGTAGTAGTAGTAGTGGAGGTGGTGATTTTGTCACCTGCCAAGAACTGACAGAGGTGGTGGAAGGTATAATGGAAAGAGGCCTTGGTGCCCAAATCAGCCATGTTGAAAAGGTACTTTATCACATTGCCAAGATGATGTCATGTTGAGCACTGACAGAGGAAACTGAGACCGGAAACAATGATGACAGTTCTGAGGTTGAAGACTAGATTCTCACTTTTCCTAGGCTTGATGTGGGTGCACCTACAATGTTCCCTACTTATCCTCAGTCATGGTGTTCCTCAACCTTTTGTCCATCACATATTTGTGTGTCTTGTTTGTCCTGTACATCTGCACCTGTTTCCTCATCTAACCTTCCTAACCTTGGTGTAGTAAGTGTCCAAATTCAGCAAATTGTGGCTACACATCCAGAGTTATATTGTGAAGAAGTGGATAGCTATGGTTCTCTCCCACTATCTTCATCCACATTTCTGTATTCCTTCCCCCTGTGTGCTCCCCTCTGCTTACCCCCCATTTCACCATTTTCCTGTCAACCCCTTTTTATCACACATTTAATCTGTCTGAAAAGTAGAATCACACACAGCACAAATAGCCAGAAATGGCCCATAAGAAAGACTTCACATTTTATCCTCAGTCTTTGCATGGACTTTGACATTGCACACCAATGCCAGGTGATGGTGAATGGCTGTTTATGACCTATGCAAAACCTGGTCAGTTGTTGCCATCACTTGCAGTACTCCAGTTATCCTCACTCAAAGGTGCTTAGACATGCTACAATATTGGAATACAGTGTAAAGACAGACTAAAGGAAATCACTGGCAACAGTTACTCTCACAGTTCTTTGACTGCTAGATGTAACAAAGTGCAACATCCTCTGTGGCATGCTGACATACAAAAAGTTGCCTGAATATTAATTTTTGACCATTGCATCAAGTGTTCAACTCCAGATGTATGTCACATTATTTCTTACTGTGATGTTTTACTTCTGTGATTTTTAATGACACATATCTTACCTTTTATCCAGTTAAGCATTCATCAACACATCCATGACCATAAGGAAGATTTAGTAAACCACCCTTATTCTATTTATGTCTTCATCAGGTTTTGCCTGTCCCCCAGCTTTTTTATCATCAGAGACATCACATACTGATATAGACCATTACTGATTAATACTTAGGACATACCATAAAGATGTACATTAATGACCCATAACACCAAGTGTCTGCATATTTGTCTCTGTCTTCAGCCCTCTGTACTGTTGACTATTCCTTAGGTTGATGGATGTAAATGCCATGTTATGGCATTGTCTGTTTGTCTGTCTGCAATAACTTTGCTGAAGAATAAAACCTGCATCTTTATTGGCTGAACAGGTCCCTTCAAATGTGTGAACTTGAAATGTGTGAAGTATGATTTCTTTGGTGGGGTGTAGAAATAATCATCAAAGCTATAAACTTAATTTTTCATCTTGACAACAGTTCAAATTCAGCATTAGGTGAAACTCTCATGCCTGTTTTTATGTGTCTTTCCTGTGAATAAGTTGTCTATGTATCTCTCTAAGCTGCCTCTGTTTGATCAGTTGTAGTCCTCAGCATTTGCATGAGGTCTGGCAATGAGCAACTGTAGTATGTGATGCTAAATGGTATTTCAGCTGGTGTTGCAAAATATGGTGAGTGTTTTCCTTACACCACAGTGTACACCCAGATAACTTCTGATTTCATTCAAAGCATGTCTGGTATGTAGTAGGGTAGTAGGTATAACAGATTATTTCAGTAGCTATTACACACACAATTTGGAAAGGCAGCATATGTATAATAGCCATTATTAGGTATTCTTAAAATTGTGATACAAAGTTAATATAATAATCAAATTCTGATATTCTTTGTAAAATGATTTGAATACTGGAGTTGAACCCTGCTTCAGCTCTGCTTTTTCATTTAACTCTAAGAGTTTACACCTGAAGCCACAGACAAAGGTAGGTGGACAGATGTATTTTCTTCACTAAGTACTGTCCAGAGTGCTGATGGACACACATTGTCGCTAAGCCTGTTTGCATACCAGAAGGTGCAAAAAATTACAGTTTTTCACTTTCTCACTTTTTTCTTTAGCAGAAAACTCTGTTTACTCACAGCATACAATTGCCCAAGTGGGGAAGGCAAGCACAACACTACATTTCTGAATTGACCTTTGGAGCTAACATTGTAAGGTATTATAAAACATGGAGCATATGTATGCAGCATGTTAAGATAAAACAGATCTGTTGTAAATGCAATCAGAATCACACCATTTCATCTCTGATTCTTATTTGTGCAAAGGTTGGCAGGGAGAACCACTGAACACTGGTACTCCACAGTCTGACTTCAACACAAAGTATAATCATGCATGAGCTAACACTTTGCCACCATTTACACAAATATGTTTCACAGCTTTGCACTTTAGGAAGATATTTGGCATACAAATAAGTACTGATACTGGATTATATTATTACATGGAAATAGTCTAATGTGCTCATGTGAAATGCAGTGAACTGTGTGGTTAATTGACCACTTTATTCTGGACAGTTGGGTCTGCACTGCAGCACTGACCCTTAACAAATGAGATACAACCACATTCAACACTGACACACAGAAATCATCATTTTGTATCCCTCCTGTATTGAACATTAAGTATTGCTTTGTATTGACAGTCCACATTGCCCAAGCATGAGCACATACCATTGCTAATATCAGTACCATTCATTAAGGTTTACATACCATCATCATAACCTGATAATCCATAAATGATTTATTGTCCATCCTGTGTTTTACAAGTGTGTGTGTCTCATATACACAGGACAGGTAGGTACATGTCACTCAGAGTTCTGCAGTATATATTAATGACTGCATAGCTGACATAATTCAGCATATGTATATATTACTGAACATAACATTGCCCTTAATCTTTTGAATCAACAAATATGAATTTGCCAAAAACCTTCAACATCCCAACATCTTCTCTGGCACTGAATCAGACACTAATCCTATCTACACTACCCTGTCACGTTGTAAAAGTTAGATTTCTACAGTGGCACTTGCATTAAGTACTGTGTTCTCTAGATTGTGAAAATAGATAGGTAGGGTGTTCTAATCTTGCAACAGTCAAATTTTGTGTGTCTGTGTGTGTATAAAGTTGTGTAAGTATGACTGTAACTACTGTAGTCCAGATTAAATAGCAACCTGGTGTAAATTTTACACTGCAGAGTGAGTCCACATCAATGTCAGACCTTCTTTCAACATCATCTTCTCGACAACACCACACTGATGTCATCCTCTATAAAGCACACGCTCACACTATAAAAGTCAAATTTTGCTGTGGCACTTGTGTTAACTCATTTATTCCAATCGAGCTCAGAAAGTTTGCACTGTAACTTACAAAGGGCAGAGCCTAAGCCTTTGACAGAATCACATTATGTCCTCACATTTCAAACAACTGTTCATATCTCTGGAACCATAGGGATTATGAAAGAAGTATAAATGGAAAACTCTTCAGCAGAAACTATTTTTATAGTGGTAGTATTATTTAGCTTCTAGGTCTTAAACCAAATTTTATAGGTCACAGTAAACACAGTAAATATAACATTTGTAATATTTTGTAAACAACTTGTAATATCTCAGCAATAACTCAAGGTACACACATATTATCAAAGCATTTTATTCAGCTAGCTGAGAGCTTTCATTTGATGCTAAGGAGTTTTGTCTGTATTACCTGATTGTTGAGATATTTAGAAAAATGTGAAAAGTATATCTATATAAATTAATATCATAAAAATGGCAGTTAATATCTATTTACCTCCACTAGATGGAGGTCAAATATTAATTCAGTTGAGTTTACTTTTGTGTAAGCTTTAAGACAAAATCTTTTAAAACCTTGTACATAGCATGGTTTTGGAATTATTGATGCAAATATGAACAAGCAATATTTAGTGCCATGAGGCATCAGTAGGAGCTAACTGTAGATGCACCTGGAAGCATCACTTGGATGTAATGAGTTAAGTACTGTGTCCTGTAGATTGTAAAGCTAGATAGGTTGAGAGTTCTAATGTAAATATGACTTAACTACTGCTGTCCACAATATTTTAGTAGCCTGAAATTAATTTTAAATTGCAGACTGTGTCCACATGAATGTCAGGCCCTTATCCCATCATCTTCTCAGCAACACCACAATGATGTCATCCTTTATAAAGTGGACTTTCATGTTATAGTAGTCAGACTTTTGTAGTACCACCTGCATTAAGTGCTGTGCTGTCTAGATTGCATAGGTAGGGGGTTCTAATCTCACAGCATTCAGCTTGTGTGTGTATGGAGTGTTTTAAATATGAACTTACCTACTGCTGTCCACAATACAGTGGCAGCCTGGAGTAACTTTTAAACTGCAGGGTGAGTCCACATCTATGCTGGCCCCTTCTTCTAACATCATCTTCTCAACACTGGTATTATCCTCTATAAAATGCACTAGTACACTATCAAAATTAGACTTCTGTGCTGGTGCTTGCATTAAGTACTGTGTTCTCTACATTGTATAAATAGATAGGTAGGGGGTTCTACTCTCACAACTCTCAACTTGCCTGTCTGATGGTGGGTCCATTGCATCACTGGAGGATTAATTGAACAGGTGTGCTCATTTGACTCCCACTTGTGAGAAACATTTACATGGTTAGATCCATCCCACATCTCCTTTCCTCTCTGTTCATAAAGACATACTTTCTCCAACATACTGATGAGGTCATTTCAATAATGCACTCTCATACCACTAAATTCAGACCTCTGATGTGGCATGTGCATTTGGTGTACTTGATTGTATATTGTGTCAGTCAATAGGCGGGGAGTTTGGACACAGCAGTGAGACTCTACTGATTGTGTGTGTGTGTGTGTGTGTGTGTGTGTGTGTGTGTGTGTGTGTGCGAATGCAGGACCATATTACACCTCTTACTATTAACAATATTTACAATTGCACATAGCTGTAGAAGTAATTTTTGCAACACATCTCCTTTGCATGACACAGCTGATGTCATCCTTCCAGAGATGCAGTCTGGCTCACATGCAATCAGATGTATTCTGTGGCATGTGCGTATAATACACTTGTTTGTAGACTGTGACAGTACATAGGTATGGAGTTTGTATACAAGAATGACTGTCATTTGTGAGTGTACGTTTCTTCCTCTTACTGTGCAGAACAGACTATGGAAATACATATATGATGATATCTATACAGTGTGTTGTGCAGCCATTTGTAGTGGAAACATGAAGGCAGTAAACAATGGTGATGTCATCCACTGAAATGTACAATGTCACAGCTGTCAAATAAATCTATGGTCAAGCTTGTACTTCAGAAAACCTTCATTAGCTTGAGATGTTAGTTATATAGTTCAAATCCCGACGCCACTGCTTACAGTCAGTATACATGTTATTAACAGCGTTGTCATCCACATGTACTGAATTTATGTGTAGATGCTGTTTTTTCTTACAAGAGTTTATTTTACATTTCCTTCGGAAAGCAAAAAAAAGCACAGCAGTGTGTAGAATCCCAGGACACAAGCATTAATGAAAATAAGCACTTTCATTAGGTACAAAACCAAACTTATTTTCATTAAATTAATAATATTACATTTCAGACAGTACAGGAATATCAATGTGCCACTGAAAGGGTGATTTATGCAATTAAGTGTAGTTGTGATAAATACTATATAGGTCAAACTAAACAAATGTTTAAAAAGAGACTATTAGAACATTTGGGATATATAAGGCTAGGTAAAATGGAAAGTCCATTAACTCAACATTTTAAAAAGTACCACAATGGTAATTTTGTAGGCTTAAAAGCTACTATTTTAGAACAAATACAGTGAGAAAGGGATAGTTACCATGTTAGAAATCTGTTATTGTATAAAGAAACACTTTTTATTTTAAAGTATGGTACTTTAATTCCACAGGGTCTGAACACAGACTGCTGTTGGAAATGTGTTATTTAAATAAGTTGGAAATGTATCTTGAAAAGTTAATGTAATTGTATATTAATTGTTTAATTGTTTAACTGGCAACTGTGGGGTATATATGCAAATGTTTTTTGTAATGAATGTACTCCTTGAAGGCTTATGTGAAGCCAAGGTGCTAGAGTGCTTTCTTTGTGATTGTGCCACTGTGAGATTTCTGTTCTTTTATATTAAACCTTTGGACCATAACTGCACATTCATTGTGTTTGGGATATTGTTCTTTTTGTTGTTGAGAGATTTTAAGGTTTGGCCAGTGATCCAGCACTTAATTTACCTAGAATCTTTAGAGAAGAACTGTCGGATTCTTCTTAATTAACTATGGATGGCTTTTTAAGATCGAACACAGAGATGGAGAAAGACAGAGGTGAAAGACCAGCCAGCAGTGGTGAAGGGCTACCCTCACAGACGTGGGAGAGGCTGCTTAGTGAGACTAAAAGCAAGTGTGTGCCGAGTCCCTTCTCCAAGGTCAGTAAGCGTTCCACTGTTATCCCTGGTCTGGTGAAGCAAGAACTTTATTTCAAAATTAGAGCAATTGCTCAACAGACAAACTTCAACTCACAACAATAGATTAAGTCTCCAGAGGTATCTGGAGCTTGATATAGCACCGAGGGGACTACGGGCAATGAAATTTCCCTCTCTGCCTTTTGAGCTGTCCAATAATGAAGAAAAAGCATTTTTGGCAGAGATGGGAGAAAGCTGCCCACCGCTGTTCGCTTAAGTGGACTAAAATATTAGTCGAACATGATGTGGTAAAGCTTTCTATTTTGAAAAAAGATATCAACACTGTCATAATATTTTGCTATCCATAGATAACAAGTGTTTTGAAACATGCCTCAGTGACATCCAGGACAAACTTGGTGTTTACAAAAATAAATTATGTGAGCAAAAATTACATAAAATTAAGAGGGACCTCAGGGACTATGAAAATGGTACAGCCTTCTTTAGGCCAATGAATCAATGGGAGTCACGGATACATTTTCAGAAACAGGAAGGGGAGAGAAAAGAAAGAGAAGAAGCATCTTTTAGTGACACTAGCCGATATCAAAGCGACTTGGACAATGAACAAGCATTTCCTTTGTTACCTGAGCCTAATGACACCCAATACATGCAAGAAATTTTCGACAAAGGGGTGGACAATATCAGGCAAGAAAGTGACAGTTTCATGAACAAGAATGGGACCAACAGAAAGGAGGTAAATACCATGGACACTGGAAAAACAAGAAAAGAACTAAATGGTATTGATTTTTTGAATAACACTGCTAATGTTGTTTTGAATTTATCTGGTAATGTGCTGGATGATAGTTTAAACATAGTCTTGCAATGTGGCTTAAAATGTATTCCTACAGTGTTGCCAAGAACACATTGTTTTAAAATTAAATGTTTTAAACAGATTGGGAAAATGCATTTGTGGTATTATTTTTATGTGCATAATGTAGCTAGATCTAATAATTGGATGGAAAATGTACATGATGTGACCATTCATAGTACAGATGAAGATGTTTTAATTAATGAGTTGTCTGATGAATCTTTTGTTTCATGTAATAGTGATGTTAATGCTTATTGCCCTATAGATACATCAGATTTAACAGTGACTAGTAAATTCATACCACCATTTAGACATGAAGGAATAAAAATGTTTCAATCTATGGTTGATTTTGAAGTAGAAATGTTGCTAAAAAATTAGATAAAAGAAATGTTGATTATAACTTAACAAAAAGCAAATGGTTAGCATTAAGAGAGTTCTCTCACCCAGAACAAACTTGTGATAAAACCCTCAGATAAGGGAAATAAAATAGTGGTGATGCACCACTCTCAATATAGTAGGATGTGCTATGAGTTGTTACAGAATAATCAAGTGTATGAGATTGTGATGAGTACTAAAGTAGATGAAGCTAAAATAGAGTATAAGAGTTTGATTAATAAAGGGCTTAGATTAGGATATTGAACTGAACATGATGCTGAGAAAAAAATTATCTAGTGTTGAAACAGAAATAGCATACTTCTGCTGTTTACCCAAAGTACATAAAAGTTTGATTAATCCACCAGGGAGACCAACTGTGTCTGCTAGAAAATATTTTTTTACATAATTTGGGATTGGTTTTGCATAACTGTGTGTTAAAAGAAGTTATTCAGCTTCCATCTTATATTAGAGATTCATGTGATTTTCCTGAGAAAATTAAAGAGGTAAATTGGAAAAAAGAGATGTACTGGGTAACAGTTGATGTAAAAAGCCTATACACTAATATTAAACATATCTATGGAATGGAAGTTCTTAGCATCTACTTAGGTGATAATCCATTAGCACATTATATTACGGATTTGGTAAAATTTAGTTTAGAAAATATTTTTTTCTGTTTCAAAGATAAATTGTACCATCATATACAAGCCACAGTGATGGGTTCTTCATTCATATCCATGTATGCAAATTTATTTATGGGGATGTTCAAAACAGAATATATTTATACAAATTTATTTTACAAACAACATGTTAAGCTCTATTTTAGATTTATAGATGACTTGATATTTCTCTGTGATGATAGTATTGAATGTGTTCAAGATTTCATAATAGAATTACAATATAATAGATTTGCCATACAATTTGATGGATTACCATTTTGGTAATAAAATTTCATTTCTTGATATTACACTAGTGGGGGTAGTTAGAGAAGGAATAAATGCAAGTTTACATAGGAAATTTGGTGCAGTTAATCAGTTTATGTTGGGCAATAGCTGTCATCCTAGACCCACTTTGGATTCCTTACCTTATGGAGAATTCCTGAGAATTTCAAGAATATGTAATAATAATTACAATTTTGAAAAAGATCTGCAGTGTACAGTGGATATGTTTATTGAAAGAAAATATAATAGGCAGGTGATAGAGAAAAGTGTCAATAGAATAAAAAGAGAAAGATATGATAATAGTAACAATACAGTGTGTAGGGTTTTTCCTAACAGTGAGAAGAAAGATATAACAGACATTTTTTTGTAGTTATGACATATAATATTTTAAGTGATAGTGTAAAGTAAATTATTGGACACTACTGGAAATTTTTGTCTAGCTTTTATGAGTTAGAAGGACTAGTACAACAAAGTCCTGTTTTTTCATATAAAAAAGGAAAAAGCATGAGGGATATGTTAGTACATGCTAAATTTAAGAAACCTGATGATACAATGCTGCAGCAGATTCAAATAAAGGGAACTAAGCCATGAGGTAGTTGTACAGGATGTGGTTATATAGTGCAAACCTTTTCTAACATTAATAATATTAAATTTCAGACGGTACTATTTAAGAACAAATACAGGGAGAAAGGGATACTGACCATGTTAGAAATCTGTTATTGTATAAAGAAACACTTTTTATTTTAAAGGATGGTACTTTAATTCTACATGGTCTGAACACAGACTGCTGTTTTAAATGTGTTATTTAAATAAGTTAGAACTGTATCTTTAAAAGTTTATGTAATTGTATATTAATTGTTTAATTGCCAACTGTGGGGTATATAAGACAAATGTTTTTTGTAATGAATGTACTCCTTGAAGGCTTATGTGAAGCTGAGGCGCTAGAGTGCTTTTTTGTGATTGTGCCACTGTGAGATTTCTGCTGTTTTATATTAAAACTTTGGACCATACCTGCACGTTCGTTGTGTTTGGGATATTGTTATTTTTGTTGTTGAGAGTTATTTAAAGTTTGTGTCCTGGGATTCTACACACTGCTGTGCTTTTTTTGCTTTTTTTTTGTTTTAGTAGTTTTGGTTGCTGATTTTTGTGTTTCCTTTGGAAATGCTGTATTGAAAATTGTAAGCACCTTCACATCAGTTATCATACTAAAATATTAACATTTACCCCACAATCTTTCATATTTCTGTATATATCTCTTTGAGTTCTGGGCACATTGTTCTCACTACACTTTTCCTGTGTGGTAACCCATGTACTTTAGTTGACCTTGCCGTTTCATATCAGATCTTACCTATTTCTGTAGTCATATGTTTCATTTATGTGCACATTGTACTCAGTACACTTTTCTTGCCTGATACAGTTTGCATTATTTGCCTTATATAGCTCTTCATGCTGTCTGCACAAGAATGCTTAACAGCTTTACCCATAGGCTTGTTTACTGTATGTGCTCATGGTGTTCAGTATGTTATCCTGGCTGCCAACACTGTTGCTGGACATGAAAATGTGCTTGTATTCGTGTAGGTGGGATGAGCAGCATGCATGTGCGATTAGCTCTACTGCTCATTGTACTAACACATCAACATTCCACAATTGTTCCTAAATCTCATAAAAAATCCAAAAAAATGGTCTATTAGAAGAAAATGTAGATTTAATCAAAGCTGTAGGAAAGAAACTTGTGTTTATATAAAAAGCGAACAAAAGTAAATTGTGTAGTTTCCAACATTTGTCTTTTTTAATTTTTTAAACAACTTTTTATTAATTTTAAAACAAAGATTGTACAAAATTATTTAAAGATAAATAGAACAAAAACATGACTATTTACAGATGTCCACAACAAAATCAAACATAGAAAACTAAATCATTAACATTTATCAAGTAAATCACTTAATTCTGACCAAAATCTAAACTGGTGAGTAATATTCAAAGTTCTCATTTTTGCAGATGATAATTCTTTTTTACAGACATATTTTGATAAATTAATGAATTCAGTGAAATAAAGAGTAGTTTTACATTTCCAATTCTTTGTGACTATTTTTCTTGCTATAGTTAAAATGGACCAAAGAAGAGGCACTATCACCCTAGAAATGGAAATTCTTGAATGGGATTGTAATAAGGTTTTCAGTAGAATGTGAAATAACAGAATGTACAAATGTGGCCTTTGCAAAGCTTGTAGGTACATTATCACTTGTAATAATGTAAATATAGATTCCAATGATAAGAATATTTTATGTACAGGTGGGCATAATTGTAACTCTGAACAGGTTGTTTATTTGAACACCTGCATAACTTGTAGTGCTTTTCAAGTCAGTAAAACTGTTAGGAAACTGTCCATAAGGATAAAAGAACATGTAAATTCCATTAAGATGAAAAACATAAACAATACTCTTTTTAAATGCAATTTAGTATGCAATAATTAAAAAAAACACTGATGGGACTATTTCTTAAGACATTAATTCTACCCACAACAAGAATAAAATCCTTCATCTCATCCAAAACTTTTCCTCTGGTTGATGAACATATATCTGACTTGTGTATAAAATTAAAAGGACTAAAACATTTTTACTACTTGCATCCTGCTGTCCATATCCATAGACAAGAGCATCCAGTTTCTCGGTTTTTCTGTTATCTTTTGTTTAGTCTTTTCCCACATATCCTTAGCTACAGTAACCAAATTCTTTTTAATCCATATTCATAACCACTTTATTTTATCATGTCCCCATAAATATGGGTATTGCTGGACCAATTCATGTGTGGATACAAAGTTTATAGCTGATGTCTTGTTTTATCTTCATTAATTTAATATCATGAAAAAAATGGAAGTGTGTCATAATATTCCACAACTCTGAGATATCCTTTTCTGACTCTATCAGCTACAAAAAAATATCATCTGCAAATAATGACAACCTTTCTTGAACACTGTACAAAATATGGCCTTGAATTTCTGAGTTACTTATTTTCTTTGCCAGTGGTTCTAAATTTAATTCAGATAACAAAGGGGAAAGATGGCACCCCTTCCTGGTTCCTCTGTTCAGACACAACTTACCTGAGAGGAACCTCCACCTTTGATTTTTGCTTCTGATCCCCCATATAGCTTTCTAATTTCAGCTTATTATCGTATCAGGATATATAAGTGCTTCCATTGCCCTACTCCTAAAATCTCAGCTTAATTGTCAAATGCTTTCTCTGCATCAAGACCTACTAATGACAGCAGTATTTTCTAATATTCTGCTTCCATCGGGATCATCATTGTTCTATTAATGTCAAATGTTTGCCTCTCTTCTACAATGGTCCATATCTATCAGTTTTGGTATCATGTTGCTATTCTTTTAGCCACTATAGTCATAAACACATTATAATCATGGTTTAAAATTGAGATGGGTCTATTTGAAGCTGAGTCAGATGGGTGTTAACCATCTTCAGCTATTGCAGTCACCACAACTTTTTTCCAGGCTGTTGGTGCCTCCCCTCCTTTTAAAATACTGTTAAAAATAACTTCCAAATTATCACTTTCTTCCCTCCTTCTAACAAACTTCCACTAGAATAACATCTGTTTCTGGAGACTTTCCTGTATATTGGTTATACATCATTACTGTTATCTCATCTCCCCCTATCTAAACTGTTAGTTGTTGAGCCTGATCTACCTCTAACCTTGGTATATTCACGTCTTCCATAAATATTTCCATTTGTGCTGTTTCTTGATTTCCCCGCTTCTCTGGTTTATACAAATTTGAATAAAATTTCAGAAATATCTCTAATATCTCTACAGAATCTCTGGTAATTTTTCTTGTTATAGGCTCCCCAAGTCTGACGACTACCCTTTCTACTTTCTGTTGCTTAAGTCATTGTGCCAAAAGTTTCTGTAATCTGGAGTTGTTATCAAAAAACAGTTGCTTAACAGTAATCTTTCTAAACTCATGCATATTATCCAGGTACTCCCTTATTTTCTCTTTAGCACTCAGCAATTGTAACTCCTCCTGTTCTGTGGGGCTCCCCTTATTTTGTAATACTTTAACCTTTGTCAGCCTCTCTAAATAGTTATTTCTTCTTAACCAGACTTCTTTTCCTTTTATTTCTATCCTTTTTTAAACTCCACTTTCATTTTATCCCAATCAATAGCTATAACTTTGGGAGTATTTTCTATATTTCCTAATAACTCACAGATAATTTACACTACCCATTCCTTAAATGTATCATTTTTAACAAGTAAGTGGGGAAATGCCACTGTCTCATCTTTATTTCATTTCCCTGCATTTTTATCATAGCAATTGTTGGCGTGTAATCTGAAATAGTTATTGGATGTGTACCAAATTTCTCAATTAAACAGACATGCTGCTGTGAAATATAATTACTATCAAGTCTAGCCCAGTTATTGTTCCTTGGGAAATAATATGTAAACACTGTCTTGAGTTCCTGCTACTGAATTCATATCTTCCATGCCAAAAATTTTCATAAATGTCTTCAAAAATCTACTCTCTTTTGTTATATTTCCCTTCTAGGCCCCCCAAGCAAGTCAAATTTTAGTCCCAACCAATAAGTAATATTCTCTGCTGAAAGCTGATTGTTTCTCCCTAAAGTGTTTAAGCTGCAAAATAACAGTTTTAGATGGAATATAAATACATACTAGTGTGATCCTCATTCCCTGCCTATACCCTCTTACTACTACAAATCTGCCATTATTATTTTTTGTTTCCTCTTCTACCACTGCTGCACCTCCTCTGGCAATTAATATTAGTACCCCTTTTCCTTTCTTCCTGATATTGTGCAGGATATGTATCTTAAAATACTTTCTTTTTCAAGTTCATATGCTCAGCTCTTTCCAAATGTGTCTTCTGAATCATTACTATTTGTACTCTGCATTTCTTAATATAATTAAGTAGTCTTCCCTTTTTGCCTATATCTGTGGGACCATTGATATTCCTAGATAATATGGAAAGAGTTACCAGAAAGGTGAAAAGTCATTATTTCCACCTATTATATATGCATAATTTTTAAATCTCTAATTCCAGCTTTTGTGATACATGCACCCATTAATGCTTGACAGGTTAATCATTTATACAGTTTTTTTCTTATCATCAAACCTATGTCACATTTTACAATACTTTTTGTTTTAATATAAACCCTCCACAAGAAACTAATCACAACTCCAGAACCCCCCAGAACCCATTAACTTAATACAAAGACACATAACTGTGTACATCTTTAAATAATGAAGTTTAACTCTCCTAATAGGAGCATTAGTGCCACATAGACTGCTGCTAACACAGGCCCTAGTTAATCTGAAATTGAGGTGATCCATGTTAAGATGCATTTTTTGCCTGTGCTTCTACTTACAGTAGTTGGTGTCTATTATTTTTTACCTTTATTCCCTCCCCCACATGAGAAAACTACTTGCATACTGTTAAGGATAAAATAAATTAATAAATAATAAGAAAGTTGAGACACATAGTGTAGAATCTGTGCATTCAAAAAAGAGAAGTGACTATGTGGTCAGTGAGCATAACAAAACTTTTAACCTTATAAGCAGATACATTTAAGCAGTAAACAACATAGCTGTGCATGTCCAGGAATGTGCAAAATACAGTAACTTTTCACTTTTCTCATGAGAAAGTTATGAGTGTAGCAATTATAATTCTATTTTTAAAGAAAATGATGACTAGGTTCCTGTAGATAACGTTAACAATGTAATTAATATAGTGAAACATAATAATGCCTTAATGAATGGAAGTATTGAACTGTATTAACTTTGATTTGTTGATGACAGTGGTCTGTTTGATAAATGTTATTAATTCTGTTTAAATCTCTATAAATCAATCTGAGTTTTATTAGTATGGGGAGATTCCCTTATAATTGCTAGGTCTCTGCACACATGTGTTATAATAACATTTGAAACTCTATCAAGACTGCTTAATTATTTAATTAATGTCTATGTCCTTAACAGTGTGGTGCCATGACAAACTGGATCAATTATTCTAAGTAAATCGGGGGTTGGTACTGTGGATAAACACTCTGGGCCCTGTGACAGTTTTCTGTCTACTGGTTGCTCCACAGTATTAATTCACAAAGCTGCATCGATATTAATCTTGACAGACTTTCTGCTGTATGAAATAATCAACATTTTGTTTCCCTACAGAACAGACTCTTGAAAATGTAACATTTCTCTCTTTAAATTTATCTTTGCCTTTGTATTAACTGACAAAATGAAAGTGGGATTCCTTACAAATAAAATACAATATCACTGAGCATGATAGTGGGTTTTTGCAAATAAGAAATTTGTACCTCTAGAGTATGAATGGGAATGTGAGTGGGTTCCTTGTAAAAAATCACTTTATAAGAGTTAGTTTTTAGATGTATGAAAGTGGGTTTTGCAGAACAAAGGGGTCTGCACATTTGTATGAATGGTTAGAGGCACGAGAGTTGGATTCTTTGCAAATAAAATACAAAAAGGTATTATGTGTGAAAGTGAATAACTAATATCTAATTTTTTCTAAAATCTATTTATTTCTTTAAAAGTGGGAGCAAAATTTAGTATTATAAAAGAACCAGAACAGGGCACTCCAGCAAAATATATGTTCCATTACTGCAACAGGGAGAGTTGCAGATATATAGAAAGGTGGAACAAATTAACAGAAAATGACAATAAGCAAGTTTTTCCCCTTACAGGAAGATTTGATAAAGATATTTTAGCCAATCTGCAAAAGAGATTAAAAGAAAAAGTTAATAAAGTATCTGCAAGCTGCTGGTCAGCTTTTAATGCATGGCAAGTAGAATCGAAAGACAGAGAAAAGGAATCAATAGTACAAAGCTTAAAACACAATACAGCTAAACTAAAAACTCAGTTAAAATCTGCCATCAAAACTGTAGACCATACTCAGTGGTTTAGCCATCAGGAACCTACAGATTATGGGTTATATCCTCTTATAGAGTTACAACAATTACAAATAAAATAGGATGAGTCCTAAGAGGATGAAAATATCATTATTCTTACTGCACCAGTGTTGTCACCTCCTTCACCTGAGCAGCAAATAAAAGTATTTTCATTGACTGATACTTTAGCCACACCACCTTCTCAGTCAAGGTATTCTTCCAAATCCACCTCCCAAATAAGCACAACACAAACTATCCCATCTGTTTCCTAAGGAACTTCACAACCTCAAGCACAAACCTCACAGTCTCAGTCTTTTGCATCCCCACTATCATATAAAACACAATCCAAAGTTACACAAATGTATGTGGGAATGCCACTATGTGCAAAGAAAGAGAATTTCTGTACTTTTTCTAAGAGACAAAAACAATTCAAAAATTCATAAAACAATTCCCCATAATAATTGATGGGGATGGATACTTTGGACCTAATAAATTTAACCAAGAAAATAGTCGATCATAATCCTCTGAGGAGGAAAAAAGAGTTAGTTTCCACTCAACTTTTTCCTTTAAGGCAAGTCTCCAATCCAGCTTATAGTAGAGATAATAATGCCCCTACTACAATAAATATAGTACGGCCATAGTCAGCAGTGGATTTTCAGACTATCTTAGATTCCCTTTCTTCAATAAGAACAGATCCTGCAAAATATGCCAGAATAGTTAGGGGCCATGTTTATTTATAGAATCCTACTATAGAAGATTTAAGAGCTGTTATGGACCCTTCAATTCCACCTGATGTTTTTAAATGAATTTGAGACCAAGCAAATATCTCAGACCCTATTACACAGCATACTGACACAGAAGCATTTCAAACTGCCCACAACAGACTACTTCAGGCAATCACTAGAGTATGTCCTCCAGTACTAAACTGGTCATGAATTAATACCATACAACAGTAGGAAAATGAGACTATAGACTCATATGTATGATGAATGACTGAAGCATTTCAATCATTTGCTGGCTACACTGATACCACTGAAGGTCCAGCAGCAAGTGGACTCTCTGCAGCATTTGTAAATGGCTTCTTACCTCCTATACAAGACCAGCTGATGAAAGTTTGCTTAACTTGGCCCAGCCTAGGCCTCCATGAGTTAGTAAACCAAGTACAATACATTGCAGATAATTTAATTCATGAAAAATGAGAAAAATTAAAAGAACAACAAGAGCAATTATTAAACTTGCAGTTGCAACAATTATCTAGACCCTGAGGGAGGGGGAAAGGAGACCGGGAAGGATGAGACAGAGCTCGATACTTTCAATACTTGCCAGAATGGGGTTATGCACATACTCAACATATAGAGTCAAAAGAATCACCAGACCATTCTGATCTTTGTTTGAATTGTGAGAAAGGTGGCCACTGGAGGTACCAATGTCCTTATTCACAAGGTACTTTAGAACAGCAGTCACATACTCCTCTCCCTGAACAAAAACAGCACCCACTACCACAAGCTACACCAGAGGACAAACAACAACCGCCTGTCTGGAATACCCCTTGGCAACCCCCTGCCTGGGAAAAAAAGTAAATCTGATGGCCTTGGACAGATATTGCAGCTATTTCCTTTCATTCCTGTGGAAAAAAAGTTCCTTTTTTGATATTAAAGTAAATGAGAATAAAGTCCCATTTTTGATCGATGCAGGTGCCACTAGATTTATGATAAATGCTGAAGTTGCTAAACATCTCCCTTTAACAATATCCTAGTAAAAGGTATCAGAGTGTTAGGAGTACCTTTAGAATATGAAGAAACAGAAAATGCTCCTATACAAATAGGACCCTTAACTGAAAGCATGCTTTCCTTATTGGTACTTCTGCACATTTAATTCTTTTAGATATTTGCTTTGCAAACTACAGTGTACTATATTCCTTACTCTACATAGCATGTATCTGTCTTCCTGACAAATCTCCACTTACTCAGTTCTGCTTAAGCACAGACAATTTAGAGGAAGAATTGCTCTTTACTTTTTTTCTAAAATACTGACAATAATCAAAATAGTGAATTGGAACTTTTGGAATCTGTACCATCTCATGTCTGGGCAACTCATGAAAATTACGTAGGATTAATTAAAAATGCACTACCTGTTCAAATAACTTTGAAATCTAATGCCTCTCTTCCAGCTATACCTCTCTGCTATAGCTCAATCTGGAATAAAACTGGTCATTTCATCTTTACTGATGCAAGGAATACCTACAAAGAACCCATGTAAAACCCTGATTTTACCTGTAAAGAAACTAGGTAAGGACACTTATAGATTTGCGCAAGGCCTTAGAGCAATAAATTCTTTAGTAGTACCAATTTTCCCAGTGGTACTAAACCATACCACTATACTCAGCTGTGTATACCACATCAGCTACCACTTTCTCAGTCATAGATATTTCCTCTGCTTTCTTCTCTATACCAATTCATCCTGATAGTCAATATCTGTTTGCTTTTCCTTACAAGGGACATCAATATACTTGTACACGACTACTCCAAGGTTACATAAAATTTCCTACTTTATTTTCTAGAGAGATAAAGCAACAACTAAACATTAAACTCCCATGCAATTCTATCTTAGTACAATATGTAGATGATTCATTATTGTGCTCTACTTCCCTAGCAGATTGCCAGACTGATACCATATTTTTGCATAAAATGTTGGCACATCTGGGATTTAAAATCAACAAAAGTAAATTTCAGCTGTGGAAATCTAAAGTCCAGTACTTAGGATATTTGATATCACAAAATGCACAACACATTTTTCCATCTCATATTACAGTTAATAAATTGCACTTCAACTCAGTATTTGAAAACAGCTTAGATCTTTTCTTGGGCTTACAGGATTTTGTTGACAATGGATTTCAAGCTATGCAGAAGTGACTAAACCTTTATTAGAGTTGTTGAAATAAGATGTATCAGAACCTTTACCATAGCAACCTCATTATGAAGCAGCTTTTATACAACTAAAACAACTTATTTTGAACCCTCCTGCTCTAGATTTACCAGATTACTCTCATCATCATCTTCTTTCGGCTGTTCCCGTTAGGGGTCGCCACAGCGGATCATCTGTTTCCATTTCTTCCTGTCCTCTGCATCATGCTCTTTCACACCAACCGCCTGCATGTCCTCTCTCACCACATCCATAAACCTCATCTTAGGCCTTCCTCTTTTCCTCTTACCTGGCAGCTCCATCCTTAGCATCCTTTTCCCAATATACCCAGCATCCCTCCTCAGCACATGTCCAAACCAACGCAATCTCGCCTCCCTTGTTTTGTCTCCAAACTGTCCAACCTGAGCTGACCCTCTAATATACTGATTCCTAACCCTGTCCATCCTAGTCACACCCAGTGCAAATCTTAACATCTTTAACTCTGCCACATCCAGCTCTGATTCCTGCCTTTTCGACAATGCTACCATCTCCAACCCATATAACATAGCTGGTCTCACTATCCTCTTGTAGACCTTCCCTTTCACTCTTATTGGTACCCGTATGTCACAAATCACTCCTGACACTCTTCTCCACCCATTCCACCCTGCCTGTACTCTCTTCTTTACCTCTCTTCCACATTCACTATTACTCTAAACTGTTGTCCCAAGTACTTAAACTCATCCACCTTTACCAACTCTACTCCCTGCATCCTCACCATTCCTCTACCCTCCCTCTCATTTACACACATATATTCTGTTTTAGCCCTGCTGACCTTCATTCCTCTCCTCTCTAAAGCATATCTCCACCTCTCCAGGGTTTCCTCAACCTGGTCCCTACTCTCACTACATATCACAATGTCATCTGCAAACATCATAGTCCATGGGGCCTCCTGTCTAATCTCATCTGTCAACCTGTCCATCACCACTGCAAATAAGAAAGGGCTCAGAGCTGATCCTTGATGTAATCCCACCTCCACCTTAAACATATCTGTCACTCCCACCGCAGTCCTTACCAATGTCACACTACCCTTGTACATATCCTGTACCACTCTTACATACTTCTCTGCCACTCCCGACTGCCTCATACAATACCACAACTCCTCTCTAGACACCCTGTCATATGCTTTCTCTAAGTCCACAAAGATTATTTGTTTTGTTGTGAGTATAATAAGGTAGCTTTAGGACTGTTATCTCAAAAGAATAATGAAGGATTCAGACCTGTGGTATATTACAGCACTAACTTGGATCCTGTGTTAACCGTCCTTCCCGCATCCTTGAGAGCTGTTGCAGCTACTACACGATTGATAGACATGGCTGGCGCACTCACTCTAGGACATGAAGCCTTTGTAGTAGTACCTTGTGCAGTAAATGCTTTGCTACTAAAGACAAAGACCCAGTATCTCTCAGTTTCAAAAATATTAAAGTATGAAAATATTTTAATTAATAATTCTTCTTTACAAATTATCCAATGCCCTCCTTTGAATACAGCTTCCTTAATTGCTACTGCAGATGATGGCAAACCCCATGACTGTTTGATTGTAATTAACTATCAGCTTTCTCCTATACCAGATTTAAAACACACTCCTCTGCAAAATCTAGATTTAATCCTTTTTGTGGACGGATCTTGTATTCGAAGAAAAGATGGAACATTGGTAGCTGTATTTGCGCATCTATATTCTTCATCGATCCTTAAAATGCAAACTCTCATAACAGCAAATGCCCACATCAGTGATTTTTTTTTCCTTGGGTAAAGAAATCGCTTGGCCATCCTTGTTAGTTTGCCATTTTCCCCATTGCAGTGTGATCTTGGAGTTTGTATATTTAGTTAGGGGGTGTGGGCGGCATGGGGGTGAAGCCCCCCACTTTGTAATGTTTGTAGTGATGTGTTCTTCTTTTTATGGCAAGCGATTTCTTTCCTAGGGAAAGAAATCACTGAAGTGGACATTCACTGTTATGAGAGTTTGTGTTTTAAGGGTCGATGAAGAGGTGTTCGATCGAACACCTCTTAAAGGATATAATATAGAGCCCCATTTGCTGTTTGTTCTCCTACTACAGTGATTAAAACTGGACAGATATTTAAACAGACTTCAGCCCAAGCTGATAAATTAATTGCTTTAACAGAAGCCTGCAAGATAGCTGAGGGAAAATTAGTTACATCTACACAGATTCTCACTATGTTGCTGGGGTTGTACATGATTTTGTTATATTATGGTGAGAAAGGGGATATTTAATTTCTGCAGGCACTCCTATTAAAAAAAATTGTTATGTCAATGAACTGTTAGAAGCTCTGTTACCTCTCAAAGCAATAGCTGTGATTAAAATAGCAGCCCATAGTAAAACGAATTCTGAAGAGAGTAGGGGAAATAATCTTGCTGACAGTGCTGCAAAACAGGCTGCATAGGACATCTCTGTTCAGGCTATTTTTGAGCAGCCACTCACTGTAAATAATACTGTAAATAATGTAAATGTATCATTAAAAGAACTTTTATCATTTCAGAATCAAGCTGACAATCCAAAAAGGGTAAGGTGGATATGTGATGTCTGCACTCGTTCATCCAATATGCCGTGGCACCACCCAGATGGAAGACTTGCTGTTTCAAGTGCTTTTCTCCCCCATTTGGTTAAATTGTATCATCTACCTTGTCATTTGAGTAACAATGCAATTCTACAATGACTGTTGATCAATTGGTATGCCCCTTATGCTTCCAAAGTCATTCAACACTTAGTACTTGTCATATTTGCATTTCTTTTAATGTTTCTAAGACATATCTAGTTAATGTACAACATATTAAAAAGCCTTGGGGACCTTTTTGTTGTCTGCAAATGGACTTTGCTGAATTACCTGTTTGTCTAAGATTCAAATATTTATTAGTGATTATAGATCTGTTCTCAGGATGGGTAGAGGCATACCCTTGTCACTGAAATGACTGATTGTAGCCAAGAAGTTAGTTCAGGAACTGATACCTAGATTTGGTGTACCTTGTTGTATACAAACTGATCGTGGAACACATTTCACTGGTCAAGTTGTTCAAGAGATTTGTAAATTACTTAATATCAATATTCAATATCATTGTCCACACAGACCTCAAGCTTCAGGAATGGTAGAGCATATGACTCAGACAATAAAAACTTGACCAGCTAAAATTACTGCTGAGACTGGGCTTAAATGGCCTGATGCCTTACGTTTAGCATTACTGTCTATTAGAAGTGCTGTTAGTGCATCTAGAAAGCTTTCCGCTCATGAAATTCTCATGGGTCGTCTGATGAGAATGCCTGCTACTCCATTACCAGCTAACCTGGAACTCCAAAATACTGATGAATTTATAATGCAATATTGTAAATCTTTATCCTCTCTCTTACAACATTTACACCCATAAGTAATACAGGCACAGCAACAGCCAAGTTTGGAGTGCTCACATACCATTCAGCCAGGAGACTTTGTTTATGTCTGATTATTTTCTAGAAAGAATGCTTTGTAGCCCTGATAGAAGGAGCCATACCTTGTGCTGCTCACCACCTCTACAGCAATCTGATTGGAAGGCTCACCAACCTGGATACTTGTGTCCCACATTCGTTTTGCCAGGCCAGCTGAAAGGCAGTCACCCTTGCCACCCAACTCCTTTGATGATGAAAACAAGCCTGTCTCTTCATGAACCAGACAACAGACCAAAGGATCAGAGGACTGTCTAGACCAAGATGCTGAAGGACAAAATTAACCCTCTGTATAGACAACCCAACCAGGGGCTGTTTAATAAATTACCCTCCAAACCTCAGTTTTGGAATGTGTTTGATGCTGAACAACTCAGATCATATATACCTGATTTAGATGCT
Organism: Protopterus annectens; assembly: GCF_019279795.1. NCBI lineage: Eukaryota > Metazoa > Chordata > Ceratodontiformes > Protopteridae > Protopterus > Protopterus annectens. The sequence continues at coordinate 686,849,504 of NC_056749.1, read as the reverse complement.
TGTATTTCATCTATCATTGTCTTGGCTACTGTTATCTGCATACTTTTTGTCACAATTTACTTTCTGACTACCTTCAAAACTGAAAGTACTTGTTTTGTTTCTAAATAATTATCAAAAACATATCAAAATGCTGCAAAATGGCAGCCAAATTTCAATACTTTTCATGCAATCATAAATACCTATGCAAAGACATTGAATCTCAGTAATTGCTGGGTGTGTGCTCATATTCCTACAGCTTATGAAAATGGTCTGCTATTATTTTCTATCCCAGTCACTGAGATTGAAATGAGTAAAATACTTTCAGAGACAATATACAGAGACCAAAAGTCTTCCTGGCAAAATGTTACTGCTTTATCTAAACTAGCTGTTTTACTGCTATCAGTTAATGTAAATGATTACATATGTTATGTGAAAAATAGAACTTTTGAAGTAGGGAGAAGTAAATGTAACATTTCTAGGAGAATATATAATGGACTTGTCATCAAAGGGATGGTAATGTTAAAAGACTATTATTATATTTATGGAACACAATCATATTCATGGTTACCAGCCAACTGGCCTGGGAGTTGTTATATTAGTAGAGTTACCCCTGCTATCTGACATACAGAGGCACTACCACAGTGTAAAATTTGCAATACAAGATAAACAAAGACCATAAAAAAAATCCTATCGATAAGAGAGCTGAAACTAAGGCTGTAAACAATCCTATTGGGAAAATAGATGTTTCATGGGTCTACCATTAATATTTGGAGCAGTTGGCTCTGAAGGGACTCAACATTTGGAACATGGAAATGATGTTATTTCTGTTTCAGGAATTTACCTGCATGTGGTGCTGTAAAATCAGTTGAGGAATTGCAAAAATTCTCTAAACTATTAGAGGTTCTCAGCAGTGAAACATTTACAGTAATAAGCCTAATCAATATAGAAATGAGTGCAATGCATGCCATTGTTTTACAAAATAGGGTGGCACTTGATTTTGTGCTTGTGGTGAAAGGAGGTACTTGTACTTTGGTCAAAAGTGAATGCTGTTCATTTTTTTCTGATAATGAACATACAATCCAAAGTCATTTGAGCATAATACAAAAAGTATCCAAGTTAGCAGACACTAAAGAAGCTAATAGTTCACATTGGTTATGGTTAACAGATTTATTTTCTGGATGGAAAGGAACTATTTTAAAGTTCATTATGTTTGTTTTTATCATTATTTTTGCAGCCTTCTTATTGTTGTTTTTAGTTAAATTGCTTATAACAAAACTAGTATCTGCAAGAAAAGTCTTTCTAATACAACATTTGTATGTTGAAGTTCCACTAAAAGAAAAATAAAGTTTCTATCAGGAATATGAACTGGAATTTAAAGATTTTGGGAACATGTATGACAATGTATTTGCAAAGAATGAAAATGTTTAAAAAGTGATGCTTTCACAGCATCAAAGCAGGGATTGTGAAGAAAAAAATATAAATAAGTAAATAATAATAAAGTTGAAACATGTAGTGTAGAATTATCTGCGCATGTCAGAGAAAAAGGAAGTGAGTATGTGGTCAGTGCACGACTAAACTTTTAACCATGTCAGCAGATTCTTTTAAGCAGTAAATAACATAAATGCACATGTCCAGGAATGTGCAAAATACAGCAAATATACTAATGTATCTGCTTCATTGTTCACAATGACTTACTGAGCAAATTACATTTATGTATCCAACAAAGTAGCATTATTATGCTTGATCAGTAATTTTTCTCTTTTCTCATGAGAAAGTTATGAGAGTAGCAATTATAAGTCTATTTTTAAGGAATATGATTACTAGGTTCCTGTAGATGACGTTAACCACATGTAATTAATACAGTGAAACATAATGTCTTAATGAATAGAAGTATTGAACTGCATTAATTTTGATTGGTTGATGACAGTGGTCTGTTTCATAAATGTTATTAATGCTGTGTTCTGTTCTGAATTTCTATAACTGGATCTGAGTTTTATTAATATGGGGAGACACTTATAATTGCTGGGTCTCTGCACCAGTGTTATAATAAATTTTGAATCTCTATCAAGACTGTTTAACTATTTAATTCATTTTTAGTTCCTTAACAATACTTTCAGAAATCATTAACTTTTAGCCATGAAGAAACCAGTGTTCTGTCTTTTTTTATCCTATTATCAGCTTGCCTCCATGGAAAAGTAAAAGATGAATGAACTTCTCTGTTGCAGTCTGAAAGGCAATCTGAAACATTTACTGCTAAAGCAAATCCTTGCATTATATTCAGTATTCTCATGTTTACTTGTTTCCACTTAAAATTTGGTACTAGACTAAGCCAAGGGTCTTAATTCACAGTTACCTATGCAGAAGAAGTGAACATATATTAGCTCTACATATACTATAATCTGTGTGCTTTTACACCCACCTCAACAAATCAAGTTTACAGCCTATTAACTTGTATGCTTTCGTCTGGCCTTTATTTTCTTTTTGCACTGTAATGCCTACATTTCTTAATAGCAAAAAATAACAACAAAAGAGAAAGAGAAGAGGAAGGAAAAAAAGCATCTGTTTACTTTAACTTTATCACAAATGAGAACAGCTAAAATACTTTCCAATAAAATATGTAATTTATGTCATGAAAAGTTTCATAAAAATACTAAAAAAAATAGTTTTGCTTACAGGTACCTTTTTCCTTCCTCTTCCCCACCCCTCAAAATCCTTCAAAATTGAAGCAAGTGCCTTTGAATTCCAGAAAAGTTTATCAAAGTCAACAAAAGACCACTCTTTCCACTTACTCTTATACAGCCATATTTCAAAAATGAGATTGATGCTTTGCAGTCTCGCATTTATTTACTAACTTCCATGTTGCTGGTCTTGTTTCTGTTTTTCTCCATCTTGCAAATCCAGATTCCAGTTCAATTTCACAGTGCTCACGATTCTTCTGGTCAACTCCTGTTCTTTTCTCTGTCTCTCAAGCACTTTCCTTTGGAACAATGTAAAAGGTTTCACTGGCAAAGTCTCTCCGTTGACTATTGTCAGAAGAACGAGAAGCAGAGTCCTCTTCTGCTTGATGGCTCATTTTTTGTTGGACAGACTTTTGCATTTTCTCCTTAGCCTGTTATGACATTGATATTCCAGGAAAAAATATTCTAAAGGCAGATGGATATACCAGCTTAAATCTTATACCTGCCTCTCAACATCTCCTGATAACTGGAATAAATTTGCTTCTCTTTTGCCTGGTGTACAGTAGATAATAATTTTCCACAAGCATTCTACTGTCCCTAACTTCTAATACTCTGCACTTTTGACACAGTTTTGTCAGGATCAACTCTTTCTGCTTGTTGGTTTGCATCTTTACTAATAAAGGGCTTAGATGCTTTGTCATGGCCATATTTGGAATGTACACATTGTGCACCCTTTCACTTAGGTTCATAGGTGTGTACTAGGCTAATGGCCCTGGAGCCTTTACAAGCCTAGCCCATAGGATTATCCTGGCATCGTGCCGCCCAACCTTAGTTCCTGCTGTGAAATACCAGTCCAGTTGCTTATTTGTGCCTTTATAAAATTAATACAGTCTGTTCCTTCTATTTCTCTGGTACAGCAGAAAATATTAGATCTTCTCTATGTTCTCTGCACTCTAATTCTACCATTTTTAAAACATCTCTTTTTGAGCCTTTTCTTCCTTTCAGCCTCTAATTTTTACAGTTTTATCAGCTCATCTGAATATCTTTTAAAACCTTCAAGCCTTTTGTTATTTGAGTTAATATACACATTCAGTGTTTTGTTTATTTTAGTCAGCTCTGAGCACATTTGACTTCTTTCCCCTAGATTACTGAAAGCCATGTCCTGCAGCAAAGCTGGAGCTTGAATTGATTTTTGCTCAACAGCTGCAAGATTCTTTCCAGTCAGTGTTTTGTCTTCACATTTTCAAGTCAATTTTCTTTCATGCTCTCTTAGTTTCTGCTTTGCAGATACCCAAGAAGTATACCTACTAGCTGGTAACAGACTTTTAGACAAATTGACAGTACCTGACTGCAGTTTCTCAGTTTCTGTTTTCACACTGAGAGAGCTGATATGAGGTTGTTAGAGCACAAAAACGTTTGGCACAATGACTTAGGCAACAGAAAGTAGAAAGGGTTGTTACCAAACTTAAGGAACATATAACAAGAAAAATAGCAGTGAAGTGCAAAAAGCAAGAAAAAAATGCAAATGGAAATATTTATGGAAGACAATTATGCCAAGGTTAGAGGTAAATGGGTCTCAACAATTAACAGTTAAGCTAAGAGGAATAAGATGAAATTGGAGATGTAAAACCAATCTGCAGGAAAGTCTCCAGGAATAGATGGTATTTTGGTGGAAGTTTGGAAACTAAAAGGGAAGAAATTGATAAAGATCTGGAAGGTTTTGTTTAACAGTATTTTAAAACGAGGAGTGGCACCAATATTCTGGAAAAAAGTTGCGGTGGCTGTAATACTTAATGATACATGCCTATCAGATTAAGCTTCATATAGGCCCATTTCAGATTTAAACGATTATAAAGTATTTATGACTATAATGGCTAAAATAATGACACAGGTGATGCCAACATTGATAGATATTGATCGATGTGGCTTTGTGGAGAGGAGGCAAACATTTGACAACATTTAACAAAGCAATGATGATCCAGAGGAAAGCAGAATGCAAGAAAATGCCACTTTTGTTGTTTGGTCTTGATGCAGAGAAAGCATTTGACAAACTAAGCTGTGATTTTATGAGTACAGCATTGGAAGCATTTGCATTTCCTGATACAATGATAAGGTGAAATCATAAGGCTATATGAGGAATCAGAAGGAAAAATCTAACTGGGACAGTTCTCTCTTATAAGTTGTGTCTGAACAAAGGAACCAGGCAGGGGTGTCCACTTTCCCGTTTGTTATTTGCATTATATTTACAACCATTGGAAAAGAAAATTAGGTACTCAGAAATTCAAAGATATGATTGGTATGGTGCTCAAGAAAAGCTGGTTTTATTTGCAGATGATATTATTTTGTACCTGATGGAACCAGAAAAGGACAGCTCAGTGTTGTGGAACATTCTGAAACAGTTTTGTGTTTTTTTGGGGATATAATATTAATGAAGATAAAACAAACGCTATAGCTGTAAACTATGTACCCAAAATGAATTAATTCAGCAATAACCATTTTTATGAGGAGATGATAAAATGGGGTATTTTAGAGTATGGATTAAAAAGGATTCTGTTATGACAGCTAAGGATATGTGAGAAGAGACTAAACAAACAATAGAAAAACTGAGATACTGGAAGCTCTTGCTTATGGATATGGATAGTAGGATATAAGCTGTGCAAATATTTTTAGTCCCTTTAGTTTTATGCACAAGTCAAGCATATTTTTATCAACCAGGGGAGTTGTGGATAGTAAGTAATAAAGAGTTGATGGATTTCATCTGGGTGAGGAAGAGGGCAAGAGTCAAGTGGGATAAGTTGATCCTCCCAATAAAAGAAGGATTAGGATTTAGGATTACCGGATTTGAAGCATGATTTTAGAGCTACACAGCTAAGCTCTTATATATAACACAAGCAGAAAGCTACAATTCAAGAAATAAGGAAAGAGTAGGATTTTGGATGCAGATCCTTAAGAAGAATATCAACAGTCATACAGAGTATTATAGTCATAAAGTAGCAGAAAGTATACTAAGAAATGAGCCAACACGAGAATGGACAAAGGAAATGTTGCTGATAGGGATGACTGCAATTCAGGGTACAGAGCATAGGCAAGAGAGGTCTGGAATTTATGGGATAAAGACAGCAAAGAAACCAAGGTATTGGGAAAAATATTTAGAGAAGGAAATGTAATAGAATGGGAAGAGGCCAAGAAGACATTTGTATTACAGGCTAGTGATTGCCTTTTCTATCAGGGATTGGTATCAGAGTAGAGACAAAGAGAAAGGAATAGGGGAATCCCAAATGAAAGACCTGAACTAGTTGAGTTTTTAGCTGAATTTATTTATTCATTTATTTATTTAATTTATCTTAATTTACCAGGAAGTTCCAACTGGGGTTTATCCCATTTTCAGCAGAGGCCTAGTGGAAAAAGTTCAACATTTTAGGCAAATATATTTAAAAAAAAAAAAATAGCATTTTGGAAAACACACTGAGTTTACATGAAAACACAATTATATAACTGCATCTAGAACACATCATAGAACACATTATATTTAATGTACAGTAGCCTATGAATTTAAGGAAATGCATTTTTTTCACGAGGTAGCTGGTTATAGAAAAATTACACAGATAAGCACATTACATAATACATCCACTGTCTGTCAGCTAGAGGTACAGAGGAGAGCAGTACAGGCAGCAAGGGATTTAGCAGGAGGTAGAACTTAAGAGGAAAAGCAGTTATATGAAAGATTAGGTAGACTGAGGTAGAGAGCTTGTACAGACCTGTGTTAAAGAAAACAGAGGTAGTAGAAGTTATCTAAAAAATTGAACTTTGTAGCTGAGAAAGTACGTAGAGGGTGGAGTGGCAGTCTGTAGAAGAACAGTGTAAATGACAGTTGTGGGAGACTATACAGTGAGATTTGTTAGTGATGGAGATATATACACAAGATTAGGGTACAGAAAGGTTAAGTAAAGGGAGTGTAACTCTGAAGGTGGAGTTTAGGTTGAGTATGAAGAGGGTTTGTTAGCCAGGGATAGTCCATGAGCACAAGCAGTTATTTATGAGTTTTTTTTAGTGATGTTTTTGAAAACATGCAGTGTGCCTACTTGTCTTATTTCAGGTGGGATTTGGTTCCAGATTTTTGAGTATAGTGAGTTTCCTGCATTGTTGTTTGATTTGATTTTGTGATGGATAGAAAAGCTTTGCTGTTGGATCACAAGGTTCGAGTAGTGGTATAGGGTTGTAGTATTCCTTTTAGAGCTGGACATTTTTCTTGGGAGCTTATTAGTTTATGGGCTGTAATAAGTTGATGGTGGCAGAGGTGGTTTTTAAGTTCTAGCCAGTTAAGTTTTTAGTACTATGTAATGGTGTGTTTTTGAGGATTATTTGTAACAAAGTTTGCAATTTTGTTATAGGTTGTCGCTAGTTTATTTTTGATGGTTAAGTTAGGCAGATGAGCACTGTTCACTGTTTCAACCTGACCCATAATATAAGGTTAAAACAGTGGACAATGCTCATGTGCTAACTGATTACTGATAAACAAGCAAACCATAAGAATGTAGGCATCCAGAGAGTATGTTCATCAACCAAGGATTGAGTATTTCTCCCAGGAATTATCTCTTCATTAGAGTGGACAGTCTGTTAGCTTAGACACCCATTCAAATATTGTAATGTGACCATGGTAATCTGTAGCCAAAGTGAAAGATGTATGGATGTTTGCTTTAAATAGAATTAACTCCTGGAGCCTTCCTCCCTACAGGGACTATATTTTGCCTTTCTTTGGACCCAGTTGTACAGCGCTCTAAAACCTAGGCCTCTTAATTCTATTGTTTCTCACAGATAATTAAATGTCAATCAGATTTAATTCTATTGAAGTTACTATAGAGGAATTTCCTAGCGCTATAGTGGGAACCTAGTTTCCAGTTTATTTTTGTTGATAGCTAGGAGTAGGTACTGGTCGTATCCGAGATTATCACCTAGCATTACTCCAAAGAGTTTTGCCTGTGTGACATATTCTGTTTTTGTTTTGTTGGCTGATAGGATATGAAAAGATCATTTTTGGTTTGAGTACCTTTTAGGAGTGAAAAACATCAGTTGTGTTTTTTTAGCATTTAAGAGCAAATCTGAACTATCTTGCCAGGTTTCTTTTCTTTGAGTGTTTTTGTAGGGAGGCCTAGTATTTTGGCTCAGCAGATGAGGGTGGCATCATCTGCATACTGTACTAGGATAGCTTGTTTAGTGGCACGGTATAAATTACTGATAAAGATATTGAAAAGTAGGGGTCCTAGATTTGATCCTTGAGGGGACACCAACTGTGACTGTGCGGTAATCAGAATAGTCTTGCCATTTCATAGCTCATTTCCTAGTGGATAAGTAGCTGTGGAACCAAGTTAATGATGGTGTATTGAGGCCTAGTGGGGCTAGTTCCTCAAAGATTTTCTGGTGTGAGATAGTATTGAATGCTATGAAGACTGCTGAGACTAGGTTACCATTGTTTTGGAGTTGATTTAGTGTTTTTGTAAAGTTTAAAAGGGCAGTAGTGATGTTATGATTAGGCTGAAAAACACATTGAGCCAAGGAGAGTAGGTTATGGTTGGTGAAGTCTTTAAGCAACTGGATGTAGATACATTTTTCTCATATCTTGGATACGGATGGAAGGATGGCCATTGGATGATAGTTTGTTAGGGCAGCAGAATTTCTGCCTTCATGTAGGGGTACAATGAATGATATTTTCCAGATGTTGTAGACATGGATTTCTTTTATGGATCTATTGATAATTATGGAAACTGGGAATGCTATTGCTTCTGCTGCTGCTGTTTTGAGGTACTCTGCTAGTAATTTGTTGGCTGCCAGGGTGTTTGGTTTATTGTTGAAATGGATACACCATCAAGTTTAAAGGGTACTTTGTTGTTGGTAGTGGGATGTGGAATAGTGAGGGATGATGCGGAGTTTTGTTTGGTTAGTGATAAAGTAGAATTTACAAAGTAGGTGTTGAATTGAGTTGCTATATTACCTGGTATTTAGTTGTTGTGTTGGGTTGTGGGATAGAGGGTTGCCCAAGGTTTAGCAGTGACTTTACTGACTGCAAGAACAGTTTGGGGTTATTTTTGTGAGTATGTGCGTCAGGTGTGATGGCATTATGTTCCTGAAAAGTTTAGAAGCTATAGGTGTGGTATCATGTTCCTGAAATGCTGAGTGTTGTAGGTGTGTGCTTCAGATGTGATGGTATTATATTCCTGAAATGCTGAGGAGCTGTAGGTGTGTGCTTCAGGTGTGGTGGTATAATGTTCCTGAAATGTTGAGGGGGTGTAGGCATGTGCTTCAGGTGTGATGGTATTATGTTCCTGAAATTTCGAGGAGCTTTAGGCATGTACTTCAGGTGTGGTGGTACTATATTCCTGAAATGCTGTGGTACTGTGGTTGTGTGCCTTAGGTGTGATGGTATTATGTTCCTGAAATTTTGAGGAGCTGTAGCTCTGTGCTTCAAGTGTGATGGTATTATGTTCTTGAAAGTTTGAGGAAATGAATGTGTGCACTTCAGGTGTAATGGTATTATGCTCCAGAAATGTTGAGAATTTGTAGGTTTGTGCTTCAGGAGTGGTTGTATTATATTACTGAAAGTGTGAGGAGTTGTAAGCATGTGCTTCAGGTGTGCTGGGTTTATGTTCCTCGGATATTGAAGAGCTGTAGGTGTGTGCTTTATGTGTGATGTTATTAGATTCCAGAAATGTTGAGGACTTTTAGGCATGTACTTCAGGTGTGGTGGTACTACATTCTGGAAATGTTGAGGAACTGTAGGTGTGTACTTCAGGTGTGATGGTATTGTTTCTGAAATGCTGAGGATTTGTAAGTTTATGCTTCAGGTGTGATGGTATTATATTCCCGAGATGTTGAGGATCATTAGATGTGTACTTCAGGTATGGTGGTATTATGTTCCTGAAATATTAAGGAGCTATAGGTGTGTGCTTCAGATATGTTGGTATTATGTTCCTCAGATTTCGAAGAGCTGTAGGTGTGTGCTTTATGTGTGATGCCATTACATTCCTGAAATTTTGAGGACCTTTAGGCATGTACTTCAGGTGTGGTGGTACTATATTCCGGAAATGTTGAGGAACTGTCGGTGTGTACTTCAGGTGTGATGGTATTGTTTCTGAAATGTTGAGGATTTGTAAGTTTGTGCTTCAGGTGTGATGGCATTATATTCCTAAGATGGTGAGGATTATTAGGTCTGTGCTTCAGATATATTGGTATTATGTTCCTCTAAATTATGAGGAGCTGTAGGTGTTTGCTTTAAGTGTGATTGTATTTTGTTCCTGAAATGATAATGAGTTGTAGGTGTGTGCTTCAGCAGTGATAGTATTATGTTCCTGAAATGTTGAGGAGCTGTAGTCATGTGCTTCAGCAGTGATAGTATTATGTTCCTGAAATGTTGAGGAGCTGTAGTCATGTGCTTCATGTGTGATAGTATTATGTTCCTGAAATGTTGAGGAGCTGTAGTCATCTGCTTCGTGTGTGATGGTATTATGTTCCTGAAATGTTGAGGAGCTGTAGTCATGTGCTTCATGTGTGATGGTATTATGTTCCTGAAATGCTGAGGAGCTGTAGGAATATACTTCAGGTGTGATGGTATTAAATCCCTGAAATACTGAGGAGCTGTTGATGTGTGCTTCAGATGTTATGGCATTATGTTCTTGAAATACTGAGCGCTGTAGGTGTATGCTTCAGGTGTGATGATATTATGTTCCAGAAAAGTTGAGTGTTGTAGGTGTGTGCTTCAGGTGTGATGGTATTATGTTCCTGAAATGTTGAGTGTTGTAGGTGTGTAATTCAGGTGTAATGGTATTATGTTCCTGAAATATTGAGGAGCTGTAGGTGTATACTTCAGGTGTGATGGTATTATGTTCCAGAAATGCTGGGTGTTGTAGGTGTGTGCTTCAGATGTGACTGTATTATGTTCCTGAAGTGTTGAGAAGCTGTAGGCATGTACTTCAGGTGTGATGCATTACGTCCCAGTAATAATGAGGAGCTGTAGTTGTGTGCTTCAGGTGTCATGGCATCATGTTCCTGAGATGCTGAGTGTTGTAGGTACATTCTTCAAGAGTGATGGTATTATATTCCAGAAATGCTGAGCATCTTGGGCGTGTGCTTCAGGTGTGATGGTATTATGTTCCTGATATGCTGAGTGTTTTAGGTGCCTGCTTCAGGTGTGATATGCATTATGTTCCTGAAATACTGAGTGTTGTAGGTGTGCAATTCAGGTGCGATGGTATTGTGTTCCTGAGATATTGATGAGATGTAGGTGTGTGCTTCAGATGTGATGATATTATGTTCTTGAAATGCTAAGTATTGTAGGTGTATACTTCAGGAGTGATGGTATTATATTCCAGAAATGATGTCTGTTGTAGGTGTGTACTTCAGGTGTGATGGTATTATGTTCCTGAATTGCTGAGTGTTGTAGGTCTGTACTTTAGGTGTGATGATGTTTTATTCTAGAAACACTGAGTGTCGTAGGTGTCTGCTTCAGGTGTGATGGCATCATGTTCCTGAAAGGCTGAGTGCTGTAGGTACATTCTTCAAAAGTGATAGCATTAAATTCCAGAAATGCTGAGTATTATAGGTGTGTCCTTCAGGTGTGATGGCATTTTACTGTAGAAACGCTGAGTGTTGTAGGTGTCTGCTTCAGGTGTGATGGTATTATGTTCCTGAAATGCTAAGTGTTGTAGGTGTATAATTCAGGTCTGATGGTATTGTGTTCCTGTAATACTGATGCGCTGTAAGTGTTTGCTTCAGGTGTGACGGTATTATATTCCTGAAATATTGAGGAGCTGTTAGTGTGTGCATCAGATGTGGTGATATTATGTTCTTGAATTGCTGAGTGTTGTAGGTGTATACTTCAGGAGTGATGGTATCACATTCCAGAAATGGTTTGTGTTGTAGGTGTGTGCTTCAGGTGTGACAGTATTATGTTCCTGAATTGTTGAGTATTGTAGGTGTGTAATTCAGGTGTGATGGTATTATGTTCCTGAAATACTGATGGGCTGTAGGTGTGTGCTTTAGATGTGATGGTATTATGTTCCTGAATTGTTGAGTATTGTAGGTGTGTAATTCAGGTGTGATGGTATTATGTTCCTGAAATACTGATGGGCTGTAGGTGTGTGCTTTAGATGTGATGGTATTATGCCCCTGAAATATTAAGGAGCTGTAGGTGTGTGTTTCAGGTGTGATGGCATTATGTTCTGTAAATGTTGAATATTGTAGTTGTATACTTCAGGAGTGATGGTATTATATTCGGGAAATACTAAGTGTTATGATTGTGTGCTTCAGGTGTGATGGCATTATGTTCCTGAATCATTGAGTGTTGTAGGTGTGTACTTCTAGTGTGCTGACATTTTATTTCAGAAATGCTGAGTGTTGTAGGTGTGTGGTTCAGATGTGATGCTGTTGTGTTCCAGAAATGCTGAGTATTGTAGGTGTGTGCTTCATGTGTGATGGCATTACATTCTTGACATGTTGAGGAGTTGTAGGTCTGTGCTTCAAATGTAATGATATTATGTTTCTGAAATGATGATGATCTCTAGGTATGTACTTCAAGTGTGATGGTATTATGTTCCTGAAATACTGAGTGGTGTAGGTATGCGCTTCAGATGTGATGGTATTATATTTCTGAAATGTTGAGGAGCTTTACGTGTGTGCTTCAGGTCTGATGTTATTATGTTCCTGAAATGTTGAGGAGCTGTAGGTTTGTGCTTCACTTATGATTGTAATATGTTTTTAAAATGCTGATTGCTGTAAGTGTGTACTTCAGGTGTGATGGTATTATATTCCTGAAATGTTGAGGAACTGTAGGTGTATGGTTCAAGCATGATGGTATTATGTTCCTGAAATACTAAGTATTGTAGAAGTGTGCTTCATGTTTGATGGTATTATGTTCCTGAAATGCTGATTTTTGTAGGTGCATGCTTCAGGTGTGATGGTAATATGTTTCTGAAAGCTGAGTGTTGTAGGTGCGTGCTGCAGGTGTGATGGTATTATATTTCTGAAATTTTGAAGAGTCGTAGGAGGTGCTTTAAGTGTGATATTATTATGTTTCTGAAATGCTGAGGATCAGTAGGTGTGTGCTTCACATATGATGGTATTATTTTCCTGAAATGCTGAGTATTTTAGGTGTGTGCTTCAGGTGTTATCGCTGCCCTTAATATGCCATGTCTAGCTAATCAAAACTTTACAATTTCCACTATCCCTGGGTGTTGCTTACATCATCAGGGTATCGAGTGATTCTTGGAAAACCACATTACTATGCTACCACCAATGTAGGGTACTACCAACCAGGCTTTAACATATGTCACCTTCACAAAAACAGATACCCCCTAAACTTTTATTTCATGTGCACGCATCATGAAGATTATACCGTCATGCAGTCACCGTTGCAGTGTTGGAATGCTGGGCAATGGTCATTATTTTGCTGGGAGGAAGTTGGCAGGATGGGAAATATAGAAAAGATACCAAGTCTTGGTCAGTTCATCTGGAATCAGTCAGACCATTCCCAAATTCTTATCCTCCCTTTTCTTTTATTAGTTGCAGCACCATGCAAAATATTTCGGTTGCTAGTATGCTTTAAATGCAGTGATCAGGTGTGTTTAGTCTGCCAGGTAATGTCAAGGAATATGAATTTTCTTCAATATGATATGAGAATAAGCATGTGTATAACAATCTGAGTGTGTACAATGTTACAAATTATAGAGTTCTTCACTATGATATGAGAATAAGCATGTGTATAACAATCTGAGTGTGCACAATGTTACAAATTATAGAGTTCTTCAATATGGTATGAGAATAAGCATGTGTATAACAATCTGAGTGTGCACAATGTTACAAATTATAGAGTTCTTCAATATGGTATGAGAATAAGCATGTGTATAACAATCTGAGTGTGCACAATGTTACAAATTATAGAGTTTCCCATTAGAAAGAGTAAGATGACTTTCATAGCCCAGAGTAGCTGCCTGTATATGAACCTGAAATTGTCTGATAGTTATTCCTTTCTTTTAATATTTACTCAGTTGCAATGTCTTTCTGCAACCTACATGCATTATAAGCCATCTGCACCTACATACTAAAGAAATATTTTGAAAATAAGTCACAGTATGAACTGCTCAGGGTATTGCTTAGAATCTTTCATTTCCTGACTATAATGCCTATGTACTTCCTGTTGTTAAGTTATAGTTTCTGAAATGATGAGGCCAGCCTGAGAATGGACAACTAGGACTATTTCCTTGGAGGCCCAAACATGTCTAAAACTATAAAAGATTTACTATTTGATTTTATGCGGTATCAGGCTAAATGTGCTAGTATAAAAGTCTAAATAATATATGTATCTGACTACAAATAAATAAAAGAATTTTAAATGAGTATCTAATGGGGTCATGGTGCCCATGTCTATACAATGCAACATATACTTTTACCTTTCAGAGAGGGGATGCAAAAAGTATGCTTTATACATCTTTGAGTGATACAGGAACATCTATACTGATTGAAGTCTGAGAACTTATTTTGCAAATGATTAGTTAGCAGTAAGAAAATATGATTTGTTTCTATACTCACATTCAGGGGTGTAACCAAATAATACAATTTCATAATCATGTCCTCTTTTTGCTGCCCCCCCCCACCAACCCACCTGTTATTTGAAAAGCTGAAACATCTCCAACAATTAACAAGTATTTGCATCACTTTCCCTCTAAAACCATTAAATAGATATCTTGTCAGTTTATGAAACTCTTATTGGAGGAATTAATGTAGACAGTTGTGGACACAGTATGACCTAGAAAAGCCTGTGTTTCTCTAAGTACTGAACAGAAAAAAATGCTACTTAGCCGAGTACAAAGAGTATACCTAGCTAATGCCTTGCTCACACTGTTGTAGTATTTGTGACAAGGTTTAATTATACCCCACTCATTTGGTGACAATGACATTCTTGAACTTTTATTTACTTCAACTAACATGAAGAGGTTACCTTTTAAAATTCCTGGAGAAAATTCAGAGTGCACACATAATGCCTAAACTGGCACATGCAATATAAGAGGCAGAAAACTCATCAAATACAGCTCTCTGGGGAATAATGCCTATGTCTGCTGTCTGTCTCTCTCTTGATTTCTGTCTCGCTCTCTTTCTCTCTCTCTCTCTCTCTCTCTCTCTGTCTCTGCCTTTTTTCCTCTCTCTCTCTCTCAGTCATATTGTGGTGATGTGTGTTTTACTACCTAGCATATTTACAAAAATGTTTTCAGTACACTAGTGCTGAGAAAATAAGTCTACAATTTCAAATAAGATTCAGATATAATACAAATATTTTTTTAATATGGTGGACCATTTTGTCTGCTGGAATTTTTGATATTAAGAAGCTGTAATACGGAAAGCTCATAAGAAATGAAGGGTTCCTCTTCTAAAGGAGGAAAAACAAAAGTTTTTTTTTTCTCTCGGTAACCCCCTGCTGCGTAAGGCAGACCATTTGTTCATTCTAGCAGTGAATCAAAAGAAGCCAGTTATGTTCAACACTTACACCAAATCAAAGCAGTGGCAACTGAATGTTTCCTCCACAACCACCCCTCCCACCTTCTTTATATGTTTTTGTCATGTTTAGGGTTAGCACTGTAAGAAAAGAACAGCTGTTAGTTTAAAAGTGACCTTACACTTGTGATTTTGAAACTGACCTTACACTTGGGATGAAGTTATACTGTAACTGAGTGCATTCATCCTCTAGAACCTACTTCTTAAGCCTGTGATGGCAGCATTTCCTTCGCAGCTGACAAACATTCCTTCTTGTAGGTGGAACAGCTCTGTACAGTTTTGAAATGTTACACTTCACACAAATCAGGAAAGTTGCACATATAAAGTAATTTTTTGTAGACTGATAAGACATGCATTAGGCTTGTTTCATGTTTCTCTTTTCATTTATTCAGTCAAAGAAGGGAAAAAAAAAACACTTAGGCACTTTCATAATGATAACATGAAGGCATTGCACTCTTGTTTTGGAATTGGACTGAACAATATACCACTTGGAATGTAAGTCTGCATAACCTGGTTGCAAAAATCCACATTTGTCTTCTAGCATGCTTTTACACATGGTAGATTTAATTTGTTTAGGAATACGATATATAATAAATATGCAAGTGCAATATAATTCCTTATATACATATTGATTCTGGTACTTGACACAGAGGCGTAAGGCTATAAACTATTGATAAGTGGCTTCCTGGGCTGCAGGGTTCAATTCCCTTGACCTCTAATTGGGTGACTCTTGGCATCACTTAACTAGAAACAGTTCCTGGGTACAGTATAAAAAAGGTCCATGTAGATCAATGACCAATTAACAAATGAACCTAAATTCTTTTTGCTTGCCTTAGAAGTGTTAATTTTTCCTCACATATTTTAGGTCTCAATACTGTTAATAAAAGTCGATAATGTAGAAAAAATGAGATGGGGAAACCTCTACATAGGAACAGTTTTTACAAGAGACTAGAAGAAAGGAAAAGCAAAAGTCAGATTTGTTTTTGTTTCTGTAAGTGAACACTATTTTGCTGTTTCAGCTAGTGGACTGCTCCTTGATGTCTGAAATATCAACCATAATGTGTTTAATTCAGGTGGAATTATCATTATAATATCTACAGAGCGCATTAAAGGATAATTCAAGCTTCAATTTAGCTTCAGAGTGCTAAAGCAACCTAGTCCTAGGTTTGATTCCGTTAACCTCAAATTCTAAACTGTACGACTCTGAGAAAGTTACTTAATCAGCTGTTGCTCCTTGGTGACACATAAAAAAGACACTTACATTCAGAGGCTTACCTAGTTAATAAATAAATAAATATGTTTCCGATCTGTTATAGTCACATCCTAGTGCATGATAATTCTTCCTTTAATGTATGTGATTCAAAATGGCTCACAGAGTCGGTATGTGTGCTTTCCAAACTCAGTGGAAGCAAATAAGGATAAATAAATAAAGAAGGAAACTCAATAAACCAGACAACATTAATTAGCAAACAGATTGTCCCATGTTTTTATTTTAACCTTTTAAAATAAGGAAATTCAGTAAGCCATTTAATGCTGTTCTTCTGGCTTTCCCTGGTTAGGGGTTGCCACCGCGGAACTCCGGTCCACTAATGATAGGCAGTAGACTTTTACAGTGCCAGCCCAATGCCCAACCTTCATGCATGTCTTTCAAACGCCACTCGACTGCGGGGAGGACATGTAGACTCCACACAGAAGGCACTCCAGCTGAGAATCGAACAGGAGAACCTCTTGCTGGGAAGCAACAATGCTACTGCTGCACCACCAAGGCTTACTCAGTAAGTCATTTAATATTAAGTAGTAATCAGATCATCCCACATTTTTATTTTCTTCTTTTAGATAGACTCTTTTAGAAAAGGGTCAGTTTATAAAAATTCCAGTGCAGAATTTGACAGGATCTAACAACCTAATTGTCTTTTCCTTCTTTAACTTCACTTCCTTTAATGTATAATATGTATTAGTAAAAATATTAGGAGAACAAGTAAAGGAGATGTACACACAAGGCAAAAAAGGGAAAGGGAGAGCCTACATGCACAGCAAGGAAACATTAAAATAATCCAGATGCACAGCATCATTTAACATTTATTCATTTGTAGATAACAAAGAAGATTGAGTCAGGGTTAAACTCAATGTAATACCATGTCTGACAATTTGTGCAGAAAATTATGACTGCAAGCTGTTTCCTATGGTACAGGGTCTGAGTACCTTAGCCTTCATTTACTTGCTGTGTCATCGTGTGCAAATCACTTAAACAGACAGTGCTGTGACATACCTAGAAAATTGGGCTAGGCTCTTCAATGGTCACCGGGACTGCATGCCTAGTAACTACGTAATATACCAGCTGTGTTAGACATAAGACTATATTGCATGTTTTGTGACACTAAGTAGAATTATCATCAAACACTAATGCATCTATTTGTTTATTTATTATTTAAGTTGGTAAATAAGCTGGTCTATGGAGGATATATATATATATATATATATATATATATATATATATATATATATATATATATATATATATATATATGGGTTCACTTTATAACATCGAAATACTGAAATGTCAAATTTCAGTATCTCGAAGCTATAAAGTCGAATGTTTGAAATAGCGAATGTTCATAATCGTGAATTTCACATATGTCAAATATATGTCGAATTGACGGTTATGAAGTTGTGCTATGTAATGTCCAGGTTTGTGTTTTGGTTGTGCGCGGTGCCGTGTGTGGATGTAGGTGTTATGTCAGGTAAGTGAGTGTTTTGTAAGGGTTTTGAGTGGGAGTTAGAGTGTGTGTGAGTGTGTGTGAGGGATTGGAGAATGTGCGTGTGTGAGTGAGCTTTTGTGTTGTGTTTGTGCGATCTCCCCCAGATGGGGGGGTGCAGGGGGGCTTATGTGTGTGTGAGTTGTGTATGTGTGTTTTTTTTTGTTTATGTTGTGATGTGGGTGTTGTGTTATATGTTTAGTGTAGTGTGTGCGGTGTTTTCGGTTATGTGGTTTCGAGGTTTTTGTTTGTCGGTGTTTTGTGGATTTGGTTTTATAGTCTCGAGATACTGAAATTCGAAATTTCAGCATTTCGAGGTTATAAAGTGAATATATATATATATATATATATATATATATATATATATATATATATATATATATATATTATATATATATATATATATATATATATATATATATATATATAGATAGATATAGATAGATAGATATAGATAGATATTTTAAGGCAGACCATTAGCAAACATGTTTTGGAGGCAGAAGGAAATTGAAGCAGCCAGTGAAAATCCACACAGACATTGGGCGAACTTAATGACTTCAGACAATTACCAGAAATCAGTACAGGATGCAAGAAAATAGACCTATGAGGAAGTGCTATTACTACTCAGATCCTGTGCTGTTCATATAATTTGTCAATTGAATTATTGAGCTTTGTTCAATGAATCCTTTTCATTTACAACTTGGACCACAAGGGCTAGGGTAAATACTTCTGTAGCAATTACCTAAATCTATAAATGAGTTAAATATTTTAAATGTATAAATGGAAAATATCACTAGTTGACATCTATTTAATTTTTAAATGTATTTTAAGACATAAAGCTGAATAATTGATTTTAGTACAAAGAAACAGTAGCCTTTCCCTTAATTATGAAGATCATTAAGTTCAAGACATCTATATGCAGAACATTTAACAGATCCAATAAGACCATTCTTAAAGTGTCCTCTAGAAGTCCAATTAAGATCAGAAATTATCCTAGGCCGAATGTAACACCATGTTGGTAATACTACAACCATAGCCCTGCCTATGCTGGGTTACCACTGCTGATTATTAACTGAAGCATGGATTGCTATAAATATATATTTACCTTTAGATCAAAGTGATTCATTTACAATGTATAAATACAGTCTGCTTTGCAGGGTCATTAAGAGACCAGATCTGATAATATTTGTGGGTCAATTCTTCAAAACCAAACTGATGGAATGCAGTGCTCCTTATACTTTCAACTATTATAATTATCTATGCGGTCACTACAACTGTTAGAAAGGAAACATTTTCCCCACTGCAGTACAGAGCCTTATCAAATTCTTCAGTGAATTTCTACAGTTTACCACATCACCATTACTTAAATAACTGCATGGGTTACCATGTCACCATTACTCAAATGACTGCACAGTTTACCACATCACGATTACATAAATGACTGCATGTTTTACCCTGTCACCATCGTTTCAATAACTGCTTATCTACAAAATAATGACTCATTTGTATGATACTTTTGCATTACCTCTTTGACCCCAAATGCACTAAAATCTCTAATTTTGGTGGTTAATGGTTTTACTATGGGACACATTCAAGTGGAAATGAAGGGCATAATAACATGGCACTATAGCATAATAATATATAAAAAGAAAGGTTGTCTGTCGACTGTCAAATTGCATAGATAAAGGCAATTTTATCTTCTTGTTTATTGTCTACAGACTAATAATGGTCATC
Source organism: Protopterus annectens (assembly GCF_019279795.1). Taxonomy (NCBI): domain Eukaryota; kingdom Metazoa; phylum Chordata; order Ceratodontiformes; family Protopteridae; genus Protopterus; species Protopterus annectens. Next base: position 686,829,820 of record NC_056749.1, on the reverse strand, counting down.
CTTCCTCTGCTGCTAGGTCACTAGTTCTGTTATATCATAGTACCCCAAATTACTACTTACTTTATCACAGGGTGCTGCTAATGGCATTAGTTGATGGTATATCCTAGAGGCCATCCTTCATCAGCAGACACATGAGAAGGTGGATACTTTCCTTTACAGATTGCCCTTAAGCATTAGTGACTGAATGCAATGCAATTTACTGTTTTCACATGTTGGTGAAACCACCTGAACATACACTTAGGTGTCTGCAACATCTGACACCTATGGGTATACCATTAAAGCTGTAGTGCCACAAGATATCCCCTGAAGTCAGCTCTACAGCAGATGTAGACCACAACCCCTACCAGAGACAAGACAGCAATCAGGTCAGTAGGCATGCTATTCTACCCTTCTAGGTCAGCCCTGTGATAGATACTTGTCTCACTTGCTTAACCTAAGCTACAGTCAACAACAATGGCTGCTTTGCCTCAAAGGCACAAAGACAACAATTAGAAAATCACTCATAACTTAAAAATATTGGCAAAGTCATAAGAAATGCCTGGCTGATGTTTTTTTTTTTTATTTATCTTTTTGTCAACCACTAAGCTAGTAGCCTCTTTACAGGAGAGACCCACGGTGGTATTTATACTATTAAGGGAAATCTGGCAAGGGCATTGGGGAGCTTCCCCTACTCTTTGTACAGAGACGTGATTCTGTGTGGTACATTCAGCTTCCTGTTTCCGGTGTGGAAGCGAAGGCAGCTTGGATGAGCAGGAAGAGCAATTTGTGAATATGGGATGAGGAAAAGACTATATGAAGATGTTTATGATGTTATTAGTCAAACAATAGAAGCAGTAAATTCATATTAATAAAGAGACTTTTTGTGACATTATTTTTGAGACTGGTAAAGCTATGGAGAATTGTCTAGGAGAGTATGAGAAAAAGAAAGATTGTGTTCTTTGGAACTCATGTATTTAAAGCTTTTCAAAGACAGACTAAGAAAAAAAATAATATTCAATTTAGAACTGAAATTGAAAAAAAATAGTTTTAAAAAAGTATTTATTAAGTGTGTGAAAACATGTAATAGAGATTGCAAAAATTTATGATAATAAAAGTTTATGGATGGTTGCATGGGACTGCAATGTTGTTTTAAAAATTAAAAATTATAATATTGGTGCATATCCCAAGTGTTATAAATGTGGAAGGGGATAAAGGAGTGGTTACATTTTGTGACAGCTAAAGACATGTTTGTTGTGTGGGAAAGCTGATCTTTTGATAAATAATCGTGAAAAAAATGTTTTGGGTGCGCAGAAATAGGACATGCTATAAGAAATTGTGAAATCAAATGTTATAAATGTATGAAAGTAGGGCACTTGGGGATGCAACTGTGATTATAAAGTAACTGAATTAGAGCAACAGAGTGTAGAAACATTAAGAGAGCAGAATCAAGACAGCAAGGACTTAGCAATAGAAAAAAGGGTATATAAACAGAATGTGAAGAAGTAAATGATTTGTAACCTAAAGAAGAGTTACAAAAAGTCAGTAATGAAAGTTTTATTCTTAATAAAAGACAGTGGGAAGAATCAGAGTCAAGTGACAGTGAAGATATAAAATGGAATTCAGTTAACCAAAAAAGAAATTCTATTCGTGAGAGAGTCTGAGACAGAAAAAGAAAAATAGTAGAAGGACATAATAAAGAGAAAAAGAAAGGGAAAGACTGAGATTTCTAATATTTAAACACTAACATTTTGTGTAAGGTACTTGCCTTAAACGTTATTAGTTTAAAGTATGTTATAAGAAGAATAAGTATTCTCGAATGCTGTAAGGCACAGGTAAGTGACATTATTATATTAGAAGACTAGGTTTTTAACAAATGAAGAGGTGTGGTGGGGAAAATGCGATCTTTAATTTAAGGAAAGAGATGTGTTCAGGAATACTTATTTTGTATAGAGAGATGTTAAACGTTTTAGATTTTACATTTATTACTGTAGGCTGAACTACGATTCTTGATGTAAGGCGGGGTAATCAGGTATTTAGAATTATAGCAATTTATGCATTTATAACAAAAAAAGAGGGAAGATATATTTAAAGATATAATTATGTGTGGAGGTGTAAATATGGATATAATTGTTGCAGGAGACTTTAATCATAGTATAAGGCAAAATAAAAGGAAAGCATATGATGTGAAGTGATGTTAGATATTATAAGGTATGGCAATTTAAATTTAAATTATATTTTTGCAATCTTTAAATTACTAGGTTCCCATTGGGGCACAAGTGCTCAACAGCAGTTGAATTCTGCTCACTGGTTCTATCCCCCTCTATCTGTTAGATCCCTGAAAGGCTTGAACACCAGAAGGACACCTTCCCTGCTGAAACCTAACTGGAAACTTTCCTGGACAGTCCCTCGACTCTGAAAAGATCTGCCAAGGTTCTATCCCCCTCTATCTGCTAGATCCCTGAAAGGCTTGAATGCCAGAAGGACACCTCCCCTGCTGGAACCTAACTGGAAACTTTCCTGCACTGTCCCTCGACTCTGAAAAGATCTGCCAAGGTTCTATCCCCCTCTATCTGCTAGATCACTGAAAGGCTTAAACGCCAGAAGGACACCTCCCCTGCTGAAACCTAACTGGAAACTTTCCTGCACTGTCCCTCGACTCTGAAAAGATCTGCCAAGGTTCTCTCCCCCTCTATCTGCTGGATCCCTGAAATGCTTGAATGCCAGAAGGACACCTCCTGTGCTTAAACCTAACTGGAAACTTCCCTACACTGTCCCTCGACTCTGAAAAGATCTGCCAAGGTTAATATTATCTTATCCTGTCTGTATGTACTATATTGATTAGCCATACAGGGTCTACAGCACTACCAGTAATCCCTCAAATTCCCACAATCAACCCTAAAATACTAAACTGGGTTACTCCTATATCTAAGGATTACCTAGTGAACATATCTAAGTTTCTAGGTATATTACTAGCATAAATTAATTCAGACACACAGAACGAAGCTCCTTTTTTACTGTAGGTTCTGTAGCCCAGCTGTCTGCCTTAGATGTTAGCACTCAGAAACTGAGCTTAATCATACTAACTAAGGAAAAACAGTTGAGCTCCCTGCATAAAACATATAAAACTAGAAATTACACAGCATAAACCTGAAGCAGGGGTTTAAACTCTTGAGCTCTGTATAAAAATAGCAAACAATTGGTAGAAGAAAGCTTAATGTAAGAAAAAGTATACTACGTAAAAATTGTATACTGAAGGCAAAAACAAGGGTAAGAAAGTATTTAAAACAAACAAATAAAAAAAGCCTCATTGCACTTAATGTGTTGATAGTTTCCCACTGCTAGCTGGTTCATTGCATTAGCCCCGCTACACTCGCCCTCGCTCTGCTCTGGCTCGCTCCGTGCCCCACCCTGCCCCAAATTCCTCCCGCCCCTAGATGTGCTAAATTTATAGCCACAACTGCCACTCCCTTAATTATAGAACCTATCAGCAATTGTTAGACCCACGCTAACCACAACACCTTCCCTATTTCTCTACTCTACCCTCATCTACTACCCTCCCACCCCATTCTTAAACAATTGTAAGTTGCAAAACCTCTTCAATGCCTCTACAAGCCTCAACCCACCTTTCAATTCAAAGCCCTCCTACTACCTTTTACCCATGCTGATAATTACGTATTTTATCACAGCTTATAAACATCTCTTCCTTCCAGGCTCCCACTACCCCAGATCACAGACCAATACTCATGCTCTTTCACATAACTTTAATCAGCCACTACTCCTCCTCCCTTCTAACTCCCATATTACAATAACTCAACAGCTCATTCGAGTCAGTTATGTTAACCCTAGAACTAAACACTACTACAAACTATTATTCAAACTTCAAAAACTAATAATCTATTCTCAAATTAACCTCACAATGGATGGGGACATCCACCCCAACCCAGGACCAACCCCATCAGAAGCATCCAACCCAATATATAATATCCCCTCTAGCCTGCAAAACTTAAACATCTCCTCTATCTCTCTCCTCATTTGCCACCTAAACATCAGAAGCCTAAATCAGAAGCCTAAATAATAAAATCCACTACCTGCATGCCCTCTTAGCAGTACACTCCCTAGATATACTATGTCTTACAGAAACCTGGCTTAAGCCATCCACCACTGACAATTAAGTTACTCCTCCAGGTTACAATATAATATGATTAGACCGCACCTCAAAGAAGGGAGGCGGGGTAGCTGTCTTATATAAATCTTCAATTAATGTAATTATTTCCAACTCTCCACAAGTTCCTCAAGCTGATAAAGCTGAAATACTCTTTACAAAACTACAAATTAACCAGCATAAATCTATAAACATCAGCTGCATTTATATCCCACCTGGCAACAACACCAATATCCTTGAAGGCATTCTACAGTGGCTGTCCATAAACTCCCCACAAGAAACTATTGTTTTAGGTGACTTTAATAAAGACTGGAAAACCTGCTCCTCGACTTTCCTACTACCCACATAACTCTATATGGTTTCTCCCAGTCATAACCTCCACCACCAGAACTAGTAAGCCCAATAACAAAGACAGCATACTAGATTGGATTCTCATTAATAATCCTCCCCAAATGTATAAGGCAGGCACCCAAACTTGAGGAAATAAGTGATCACCTCCTAACATATATACACTCAGACAAAAAATTATATCCCTCAAATACCTAGCTTCAGAACTATCAGGAACAATAAGAGTTTCAATCAAACCAAATTCCAATTAGAACTTCAAACATGTAACTGGAATAGACTAAAACTACTCCCACTAGATGAGGCAGTATCACACTTTAACTCCACATTTCTTACAATCCTTAACAATCATGCACCAACCCGGACCATCAGAACAAAGAAAAACGTAGCACCGTGGCTGTCCAAGGAAACTAGACAAAATATCATGACTAGAAATAAAGCCTGGTCATCTTGGAAAACCAATAAAAACCCTAAGGATCAACTAGTATATAAACAGCTAAGAAATAATACTAAGAAGTCTATAACATTAGACAAAAAAGACTATTACGGTAACCTGCAACATAAACATCAAAATTGACCGCAAAAATTTTGGTCCAGCTTAAACAATCTTCTCCATCGAGGTAATACTACTACCCCTACCCCTGCGTCTATCCTCCAAAAACCTCCAGAAAATATTGCTAACACCTTCAACACCTTCTTTATGGAAACTATACAGTTCCTTGTCAACCAACTATGCCCCAGCAACCTAGACCCTATTAACCCCATATCCAATACCCACCCATCCTTTAACTTTCAACTTGTACCAACAGCATTTATCCGATCCTTAATCAAGAAACTGAAACCCACCACCCTTTCAGCAGACCTAGTCCCAGCTGAATATCTTCAAAAGGCCACAAATGCAATAGCATACCCCGTCTCAATATTAATTAACAGAACCATCTCTGAAGCATATATCCCGTCCATCTGGAAAATTTCCTATGGCATTCCTCTCCATAAAGGGGGTAACTCCACTGATCTATCAAATTACTGGCCCATGGCCATTCTGTCCCCTCTGGCTAAAATTATGGAAAAATGTATCCACAAGCAACTCCTTCATTACTTCAATTTGCACAACCTCCTAGCTCCCTCCCAGCATGGATTTAGACCCCACCATAGTACCACCACAGCCCTTCTATCCTTCTCTCAGACAATAAATCAAATCTGTAATAATAATATGCCCTCCTCTGCTGTCTGTCTTGACCTATCTAAGGCATTTGATATGGTAAACCACCAGCTACTCATTCAAACACTAAAACCTCTTGCCATAGATAGCCTAGCAATACACTGGTTTCAGTCCTACCTAAGTGGTGGACAACAAGCTGTGCTATGGAAGGATAGCCTTTCTTCCCTACTGCCAGTCACCCTTGGAGTTCAAGGGTCTATACTAGGACCTCCTATTTTCCATCTTCATTAATGATCTTCATACAGTCATCCCCAAAGTAACCTGCATTCAATATGCAGAGGACTCTACCCTAATCTGTTCTGCCACCTCCCCATTAGACCTGCAGACCTTAACCCAAAATACTTTCAGTGTAGTAGAAAAGTGGCTCACTGACAGGCATCTTCTATTGAATCCAAATAAAACAAAACTGCTACTCTTCACCCCCACCCAGAAAGCTACACTCCCATCATTTACCATAACATCTAATAATGGCACAATAATTTCCCCAGAAAGTAATACAAAACTATTATGTGTAATTCTTGATGATAACCTTAATTTTGATGCTCACATCGACAAAACCATTAAAACAGTCAACAAAAAGCTAGGATCTCTATATAGAATTAAGACATTTCTAACCCCAACTGCTAGGACAATTATTGCCCGAACACATTTACTTTCAACCCTTCTTTATGCCTCCCCAATCTATACAAACCTGAGTAAATCTGACCTCAATAAACTCAATAGCTGCTACAACACCATAGCCAGATTTGCCACAGGCTCAGCATATAGAACCCACCACTGTATTAACCTACAATCTCTAGGCTGGCTAGAGTTTCCCCTCTCAAATCCAGTGTAATCAATTAATAATAGCCCACAAAGTCCTCCATCAGCCCGAAAGCATACCCATACTCAAAAATATAATTACCCCTTACAGTAACCTAAACACTCTCCGGTCTTCTGACAAAATACTGGCACAAACTGTTAAATCTAAAAACTCAGCAGGTGACTCATTGTTTTGCAACTCTGGTGGAAAAATCTGGAATCGGCTCCCTGCTGAACTTACAGCAAACCAGACTATTAACCAATTTAAAACATCTCTCAAAAAATTCTTAAAATGTCACTGGCTGTGCCTCTGTACCAACCCTGACTAACCAGCTTACCACTCTCTTCACTACCTGGCTATCTGTAAAATAGTCAGTGTTTCAGACTTAAGTCTCATTCTCATATGTATTGTACTACTGAATGACATGCTACCTTTTTCAGCCTTGTACCACTAAAAATGTCTAAGTTCGAACAAGAAAACTACAATGTTAAGTTTAAGTATGTATGTATTCCAAGTATGCATATAATCCTATAATTCTGTACTGGTATCTTTATGCGACTATATAAAACTGCTACTGTTTAACTCTTATGTAACTATCCACATGTGGAGGTTTTCTCCCCGGGCCTCCGCTGAAAATGGACCTGTATCCAGTTGGACTATCACAGTTAACAAATGTAAAATAAAATAAATAAATAAATAAATAAATTTAAGTATTTAGAATAAGAGTAGTTCAACTTACGGTGGAGATGAAAAAACAGAAACAGATTATTTTTAGTTTAAGCGGGTTAAAGTAGTGGCTGGAGGAGTATTAGAGGCAGTTTTTTGGGATCACATGGCTTTACGGATTACTCTGAAAGATAATCCCAACTATATAAAACAGGAAAAAGGAATAAAAAGGATTGAATGATGTTAAATGGGATAAAGAAGCGAAGATGGGTGTAGTAGGTTTATGGAATGATCATACAGAAATGAAGTATTTTTATAGAGATTAGTCTTAATGGTGATTGTTTTTTAAAAAAATATAAAAACGTGTTATATAAGCAGGGAAAATGTAAAACAAAGAAAGGAGAGTGTATTGTGATCAATTCAATAAGGATATTTGTAATAGTTTGGAAAAGAACAAAGACAGTTACTTTATTAAAGAACAGGAATTATATGGTTTACTGTCATATACCCGAAATGTACTCAGTCGACTGTTCACATGGTCGACCGAGATTGTGCGAAATTCACAATGTCGAACACCGGAATTGCAGAAATACATGTCGACTGCTACCTAGGGACGGGTTTTAACATGGGTCGAGATAGGGGCAGATGTGTATTTCGGCAATATCGGTGTTCGACATTGCCTACGGTCGGCATTCCGATTTTCGAATGAAGTGGAGTCGACTGACTTCACTTAGAATAAATTATAGTAAACCAATTATATGGTTTAAATAAAAAGAAAATACAGAATTTGTTCTATAAACAGAGATATTTTTGCAAGGAAAGAAGGAGAACATTGCACCATATTTGAGTAAACTTATTAAAGAAAATATTAGTATTATGAGACTAATGTAAGATAGGTCAGGTATATTGCAAACTACACAAGATAAGATTATGGAAATAGTGGAAGAATATGTTAAAGAAAGTTTAGAGGGAAGAATATAAAATGTACTAAGCAATGGAAGGTGGATATCTTTTCAGAGGAAGATAATAAGGATTTAGAAAAAAATGACAATGGAAGAATTAGAAAATATTTAGGAAAAGAAAATCTGGAATCTGCAGCAGGGCTGGATGGAGTAGAATAATGAACATATAAGAATATGAATGTACTTCAAATGAGCTATTTCTTAAAAGTTTTGAATGAATGGTTAATAAAGGGTTTTCAATATAAAGAACTATGTAGTGGTATAATTAAATTCATATGGAAGAAAGGAGACAAGTGTGAAATTCAGAATTAGAGACCTATAGTTCCTAATAACACTGACTATAAGATTTTTATGAAAATTTTACAAAAGAGAATGGAAAGTAAGTTAAGTAAGATTATAATTAAAAATGTTTATGATATAAAAGGTAAAAAAGTATGGGATTTACTGTTAGGCATTACAGAATTATTGGGTGACATTTTATGTAAGAATGTCCGAGCAAAATTAATGGTGGGTGATTTAAATAAGGCATTTGATTCAACTCAATATAATACCCTAGGAAAGATATTTGATGCATACAATTTTACAATTTTTCTAATAAGTTAAAATGTTTGTCTTACAGCTTATAAGTTAAATATAGTGGAAATATTAATACATTGTTGGTTTAATAAGGAACTTGTGCTTAAAAAGGGTACAAGGCAGGGTTGTTTTTTGAGTAGTATTAGTTTTGTATTAATATTTAATATTGAATTAAGAGATATGGAATATATAGTTTTTGTCTATCCTTCTAGCATGTCGAGGGATCAGTTGCTAGTGTCCTCTCCTGCTCAGCTGGTGAACCTGGGAATACTGAGGCAATGTTACAATTGCCTCATGTACACAGACAACCCTCTCCTCCTCCCACAAAACACAAATACATGCAAGAGATGCAACTATACGGCCAAACTGGAGGCTGAGCTCTCTCAACACAGGACTGGCAAGACCAGTCAGGAGGAGAAGGTTACCACACACACTATAGACCCAGTCTCACATAGCACCATTACAACCTCAAATCATACACATAAACACACAAAGACATACTCGGAGGCTCTGATCAAAAATCTACCAAAACAGCAGAGGCCACCAAAGCAGACACCCACACAACCACCACCTCAGAACACAACACCTGCAACACATAGACCTCACAGTCTGAGTGTCAAACAGTCACAGCCCTTAAGGCCAAACACAATGCCAGACACACTAGTCATTGGTGACTCCATAGTCAGACACACTGACGTCCCGCTCACCAGACTGAGTAAGGAGAAGGTCACAGTAAGCTGCCTGTCGGGCGCTAGAATCCGCCACATAACGCAAGCACTCAGGTCTCTCAACAGCAAGTACAAATATGACTCAGTCATTGTCCACGCTGGTGTAAACCACCTGAGACGTACCTCCTTGGACTACATGAAAAGAGACATTGAGGACCTCTCTGATTATGTAGCCCAGGCAGGTATGACCCTGACCTTGAGCAGTATCCTACCTTCACCAAGAGTGATGCCACAATACAGAGATAAGATGATTAGCTTTAACAATTGGCTTAAACACTGGTGTCATTCAAAGGGGATCCAGTATCTGTCTGCCTGGGATGACATGCTGGACAAACCACGCTGCTTCGCAAGGGACGGCTTGCACCTGTCACCCCTGGGATTCCGGATATTGGCAAAGGCTCTTGCCACCCCCATAGTGCCTTTTTTAGGCAAGGCTCAAATTCTAAACCTACCACCCTAGAACACAAAAAAGGAAAAAACTAAGGGTAATGCTGCTCAATGCCAGAAGTCTAAATCTCAAAATGCACGCACTCGAGGCCCTTCTCAGTATGGAGAACATCGATGTCTGTGCTGTGACAGAAACCTGGTTCAAGGCTCCTGAGAGCACCCCAGCGCTATCAGGTTTTACCTCATATCATGCGTTCCGGCCCCAAAATCCGGACAATACCAAGAAAGGAGGGGGTATCCATATTCATCAAGGACACCCACACCTCAAGACTGGTGGCAACGCACGATGCATCGGAGACCATCCAGGTGCAATTAACCATAGGCAAGACTGCTCTGCAAATTGTAGCATGCTACAGGCCACCCTCACAAACTCAGGAACCTCACATGGCCTTCCTGAAAACACTAGAGGGATAAATGTATCACCAAACACCATCATACTAGGTGACTTCAATTACCCTAATATAGACTGGGAACACTACTCAAGCCCAAACACCCTAGCCCAAAAGTTCCTGGAATTCATAAACTCAAATGCCATGGAACAACTAGTCACCATCCCCACAAGAGGAGATAACATACTTGATCTCATCATCACGAACATGGGAGCACAATGTTCAACACCGGAAGTATACCCCTCACTGGTGAGATCAGATCACAAACTAATCTCGCTGGAGGTCCTCATCCCACCCCCACCTGAAATAAAAAAGACCACAGTAAAGAACTTCTCAAAAGCCGAGCTCACACTTCGAAACACTAGTGTGGTGTTCTCTAAGGCCCCGAGCCGTGAAAACAGCACTCAAGCCGCTGAATCACTTACAAACACCTTCTACCAGCACCTGCAGGACTGCATGGATAAGGCAATCCCAAACAAAACAAAGACTCTTAGTACCAAAGGCAAGCGTCCAGTCTGGTGGACCCCAGCCATAAACAAACTCTACAATAAAAGGAGGAAACTACTACAAGATAGAGCAAAATCCTTAAAAGGTAAGACACCCTTGATCACTATAAGTAAAAAACTAAGAGCTCTCATAAAATCATCCAAAGCAAATTTCGAGAGAAAAATAGCTAAAGACTCAAAAGACAATCATAAGGCCTTCTTTAGCTATGTTAGAAACCTAGGAGGAAACTCCCAGATATGCTCAGAACTAGTTCAAAATGATGTGAAGATTACTGATCCTACAGACATTGCCAACATACTGGCTGACAGGTTCAGTGCAAACTTCTCCCCCCCCGCCAAAAGGAGAGATATCTATACCAAACGATTGCAGCCCCGCAAACATCTCCAGCGCCCAAGTGAGAACTGCTCTCTCCAAAGCAAAAACACAGCATCCATGGGACCTGATGGTGTCCCCGGCTGTGTGCTCCACGAACTCAATGAGGAATTAAACCCACAGCTAGGACAGCTGTTTAATCAAAGTCTTACCTCTGGATACGCACCCAGGAGTGGCGCACTGCAACTGTGGTCCCACTTCACAAAGGCGGTGCCTCCACCGACCCTGGAAATTACCGCCCATTAGCTTGACAAGCCTTATCTGCAAAGCCATGGAGAGGATCATAATGGACCTCATAAATAAAGACATAGGGAATTTGCAGACTTTGGATCCAACCCAGTTTGGCTTTGTCAAAGGCAGATCATGCCTTTTAAACTTGGTTGACTTCTTGAAACAGTCACCAAAGCCATTGACGAGGGAAAGGCAGTCCATACAGCCTACCTCGATCTGGCTAAGGCCTTCGATACAATACCCCACTCGGGTATCATTGAAAAACTCATCAGCTTAAATGTTAACCCATACATCACAAGATGGGTTGCAAACTGGCTGAGTGACAGAACCCACAGGGTCAGAGTTGCTGGCGCCATGTCAGACTCAAAGCCTGTCACAAGTGGTGTCCCACAGGGCTCAGTCCTGGGCCCACTCTTGTTTGGCATCTACTTTTCCAAGTACAAGCAAACACAGGAGGGTTATGGCTGACAAAGTTTGCAGATGACTGCAAACTGGGCGCCATAGTAGAAAACACATCTGACACAGATATCCTTCAGAAGGGTCTCACAGAAATGAATAACTGGTGCCAGAGCCACGGCCTGAAGTTAAATGCCAAAAAATGCATAGTCATACCCTTTGGGAAAAACAAGGTTACCCCTAGCTACCAAATAGGTGGCAATCCACTGAGCACAGAAGAAGTTATCAGGGACCTGGGGACCCAGGTTGATAGTAGTCTGTCATTCGACACCCATGTAGCTAAAGTAGTTAGGAAGACCTTCTACATTGCCCACCTTATCATGAAGGGATTCTCATCTAGATCAAGGGAGGTCATAGTCTCCCTTTACTCATCACTCATCAGACCAATGATTGAGTACAATGCCCCATTCGGGATGTATCTGACCCGACACTTGCAGCAGCTGGAGAGGCCACAAAAGTTCCTCACCAAAAGGATAAAGGGTCTCAAAAATCTGTCCTATGCTGCCCGACTGAAAGAACTCCAGCTCTATTCAGTCGCTACTGCTTGCTCAGAGGTGACCTTTGCCTAACATACAAGGCCATGTCAAACCCAGATTTGATGAATATGCTTCACCTCAAAAATCTAGATCCATCAGAGCCACAAGGGCGGAGACTTAAACCTCGACACGGCTATTAATAGGGCGTGCTGGAGGGATAGATTCATCACCCAAAGACTCCCTATGCTGTGGAACAAAATCCCGGTACATGTGAGGCAGAGCACCTCGCTGGCCTTGTTCAAGAGAAATCTTGACCAATGGATGGGAGATCGCAGATATACCCCAGGAATTACCTCAGTGTCACTGCTCGACAGAGGCACAGCAAAATAATGGGTATAGTTCCCCATACTAAAGGGGTGGCGTAAGCCACAAAACGATGGGCTAGGCTTGTAAATGCCCTCGGGCAGATAGCCTAGTATGAACCTATGAACCTATGAACCTATGAACCTATGAAGGTTTAAATATTCTGATTATTATTCTTATTGCTAAAACTCAGAAAGCTATGGTTAGAGTGACAAGTTATTTACAGGAATTTATACAAGAAATTTGTTTTATAAATAAAGAAAAAGTATAGGTGTAGGTTATGAAGGTATGCTAGAAGGTATTACTTTTAATAGGATATGGATTAATATACTTGGATTGACATCAGCAAAAGAAAAGATATAAGAGTTATGTGGGAAGAAAAACTAAAGGTCATGGAAAACACATGTATGTTCTGGAGAACCATTAGATTATCCTTTAAGAAAAAGATATGTTTAATCAATTTGATTTTACTCACTAGAATTGCTTACTTAGCAAGTGTATTTAGTATTCCACTGAATCTTGAAAAAGTACTTTATAGGATTGTATTTACATTTATTTGGGGATCAATATTGAATCCAGTAAAAAGATAAACTTTATATGTAAAAAAAAGAAGAAGGTGTTTTGGGGTTGATAAATCCAATAGTTTATGCAATCTCTTTTTATTTGTATAAAATACTAAAATGTCTGAAGGATAATATAGCAATAACCCATGCCTGGGTGTGGGTAATGCTGGATTTACCCATGGTTGGTGTGGTTTAGTCATGAGGGCAAAGCCCAAGTGGCCAAACAAAGCCAACCGTGGGTAAATCCAACATCCAGAAGTGGGTTATTGCTATTATACAGACATTATTTAAGAAAAAAAAATAATTACTTTTCTTAAATAATGGCATTGTATAATGCCTCCTTGCTGCCCTTCTGCAGCTGTGTGGTATTCTGCAGCAGTTCTGATGTACTGAGCATGCGCATGCCTATGCAGTACATCAGAGCTGAGGGCAAAAGCAACGGAGAAAGCAAGATCTCCGTTGCTTTTGAAAAACTGCTTCGCTATGTTAAATGAGTTTAACATAGCGAGACAGCTTTAAACAAAGCAACAGAGAATATCTGTTGCTTTTTTAAAGCTGTCTCACTATGTTAAACTCATTTAACATAGATAGTTTTGAAAAAAGCAACAGAGAAAGCAAGATCTCTGTTGCTTTTTAAAAACTGTTTTGTTATGTTAAATGAGTTTCACATAGCGAGACAGCTTTAAAAAAAGCAACAGAGAATATCTGTTGCTTTTTTAAAGCTGTCTGGCTATGTTAAACCCATTTAACATAGCGAGACAGTTTAGAAAAAAGCAATGGAGAAAGCAAGCTCTCCGCTGCTTTCTAAAAACTGTTTTGCTATATTAAACTTGTTTAACACAGCGAGACAGTGTGAAGCAACGGAGATCTTGCATTCTCTGTTGCTGTAAAAAAAAAGAGTTATAGTAATGGAAAAAGTCCGGGCGACCGGAACTTTTTCTGTTACTATAACTCTGATTTACAATGTGCACGCTGACCAATCAGCGTGCACGTTTTTGAATATTTAATGAGGGGTCGTTGTATAATAATAATTCATTACTGGTGAGAATTTAAAAAACTGATATAGTACTGAATGGATTAATATTTTGAACTCTAAGATAAGGATATCATATGATTTATTTATTTATTTATTTATTTATTTATTTATTTGCAGTTGGTTTACCAGGATAGTCCATTGGGCCAGAAGAACCCGTTTTCAATGGAGTCCTGGGGAGAAAAGCTCCGATATAGACAACATTAGGTACATACAATAACTACAAGATAATTATACAGAGTAGAGATAAAGCATTAATACATTTAGGTATAAATTTGAGAGACATTCAAAAATGTGGAGAAAAGCTCTGATATAGACAAAATTAGGTGTGTGCTATAACTACAAGATAATTATACAGAGTAGAGATAAAACATGAATACATTTAGGCTTAAATTTGAAAAATATTCAAGAATAAAAACAGTTTTGAGATATGCCTTCATTATTAAATAACCATTGTGAGGGAACATAAGCTTTAATGGGATGAGTTGTGTGTCATAGGTGTGAGGGAGATGTAATGTTATAGATCTATGAGGGAAGGGAGCAAGAACAATCCCATTGGGATCTTAGATATATATAGAGTGATTTTTTGAACATGAATTTGTTGGTGATAGTACGAATGGATGGAGGAAGGGAGTTCCAGAGACGGGCAAGGTTAAAAGATAGTAAGTGTTTGCCTGGGGGATGACATGGTTTGTGTACTACTAATAGGTTATGATAACGAGGAAATGAATAATTATCATGATAAAATCATGCTTTGGAAAATGAAAATTGATGAAATGGAGAAGATAGAAAGTTATGGATAAGTTTTATATATATACATATATATATATATATATATATATATATATATATATATATATATATATATATGGTTCTACCTCACTTCAACGACACGCCGGAACATCGACACGGAAATCGCGAGCCCCAGAAGATCGACAGCGCAGAAGACCGACGCAACGGGACCTAGAAGATCAACAAGCAGAAGACCGACCCGACGGATGAAAGCACCGATGCCGAGGATGCCGAAATGGGAAAAGGCTGTGTAAGTATGCGGTAGTGACAGACGTTAGGGTGCGAGTAAGGTAAGTGTGGATAGGGGTGGGTTAAGTGAGTTAGGGTTAGGGAGCGGGTCAGGTAAGTGTGCGGTAGTGATTGTGTTTGGGTTAGGGGCGGGATAAGTGAGTTAGGGTTAGGGAGCAGGTCAGGTAAGTGTGCGGTAGTGACGGACCTTAGGGTTAGGGTTTGGGTTAGGGTTGTAGGTAGTTGTGTATGTGAGGTTTAGTGTGGGTTTGTAGGGATTTTGGTGTGCTTGTGTTGTGTATGTGGTTTTTGGATGGGGAATGTGTTTTGTTTGTTGATTGTGGTGTGTGAAGTGTATGAGGTTTCGTGTTTGTGTACCGTCGGTTATTTCGTTGTCGGGCATGTGGAATTTCGTGTTTTTGTACTGTCGGTTATGTAGTGTCGGTGATTGCGTTGTCGGCGTTTTGGTGTTTCGTTTATGTGAGGTAGAACCATATATATATATATATATATATATATATATATATATATATATATATATCTATATCTATATATATATATATATATATATATATATATATATATATATACACACAGTTCCCCTTCACAAGATTGAATGGATGGAAGCTCGAAATTCATAATCTCGAGACCAGAATCTCGAACTTCCATTCACTGGAAATTGTGAATGGGAGCCTTAGGTTTAAAAAAATAAAAAGTTAACTTACCTTATTACAGGGGGCCAGGTCCCCCTGTACCCTAGCAGTTTAAATGTGAATTTTCCATGACCGCACTATAGCGGAGGAATGAAAAATCTTCCGTTTTGCGCTTATGTGTATAGCGCAGAATGGGAGATTTCCCTTTCCTTCACTATAGTGCGATCTCGGAGTAGGTATATTTAAGTAGGGGGGTGAGGGGGGTGCACCTGCAAAAACATTTGAAAGGTGTTAATTTTTTTTTGTGCCTTTCATATGTTCGAGTTTCTCTAAATTCGAGATTCTGGTTTTGAGTTTATGACTTTTAAGTTTAGAGAAGTTCGATCATATGAAGGGGAACCATATATATAGATATATATATATATATATATATATATATATATATATATAGCTATATATACATATATATATATATATATATATATATATATATATGTATATATATATATATATATAGATATATATATATAGATATATATATATATTAACTGGAAAGGTGTGTGTAAAAAAACAGGGTTGCAATTAAGGCAAGAATGGAAAGATAGAAAAATATTTAAGAATGTCAATATTTTTATTAAGGTTATTGATACAGAAAATACCAATAAAAGCAAATATGCCTTATAAAGGTGAAAATAATAAAAGTTGTATATACTACAATCAATGTGAAACCAGTGAACATGTTTTCTTGAGTTGTAAAAGAGTTAAATCATTATGAAATAAGGTGATAAGTTTGAAATATTTAGAGAATTATAAGGATGTTAATAGTCTCAAAACTGATATGATGAAGTATGGATATTATGGACAGAAGTTATGTTGAAAAAATTGATAAAAATATTTTCTATAATTTTTATAATATGGAATCAAAGAGGGAAAGAAATTATGCTTAATGAAAAGTGGGATCTAGCAAACACGTAAACAATAAGGTTTTGGTTGTGGAATATGGAGTGGGGGTTCAAAAATGAGCAATGAAGAAGTTCTTTTGTAAAAAAGGGAAGTTTGCTATTTCAAGTATGTATTTATTAAAACTGGTAAACTATTTGATTAATGTATATATTGTAAAAAGAGATAAACTGTATATATTGTAAATAAGAAAAGTTGTATATAATGTAAATAAGTATTGTAAAATAAAAGACCCACCCCTACATATTACCACACTCGGGGTCCATATGTCTGATGAGTGTGTGGATGCGTAAGTTCCATTCTCAGCGCTGTGGCGGCAGGGACAATGGTGCAGTATGTCCGATAGACAGCAAAGGAGCTGAGGTGAATGCCGGCTCTGGGGAGGAGATTGAAATTGAAGTAGAAATGAAATCGGAAGAGCTTATGTTGAATTCGAAGGATTTATTTCGGAAGCAGTTGCTCTATATTTTGAAGAAAGATGAGCGATCACAAGTTGGAGTTATGATTACAACTCTCCAAGCAGGAGTGTTGCAAGATGATGTATTGGTTAATTTGCTAGAAGAAAATAAACCAGAAAGTGGAAATGATTTATCATGGGGAGAATCAATGGAAAGAATTCCAAAGAAAGAGGCAGAAGAAATAAATATAAAGTCGTTTGAAGAAGTGGTGAAGCAGAAGAATGAAGAGAAAAGGGGAATATAAGAACAGTGTAATCAGGAAGAAAGAAGTTTGTACTACATATATAAAGTAAAGAAGAGAAGGAGTTGGACAGGTACGACATATGAGACACAGTGATTGTGCCTAGAGTTGGGCAGGTATGAGATATGAGACACAATGATTGTGTCTTTAGGAATAAAAACTCAACAGATAAAAGCATTTATTTTGATAAAAAAGAAACATGACATTTTCCTTGAAACTGTTGCAGGACTAGAGACTTTTTTTGGGAAGTTATGAGAAAAAAGTTTTGTATCCATGGAATAAGCAAACTGTTAAGAATTTTTATCATGAAACACAAAAGAAAGTGAACATTCAGTTTTGAAGGGAGACTGATAGACTGTTAAAAACCATTTATTACAGAATTTTTGCAAAGAGGTTAACAGCATTTCAAAAGTATTGGATAGCAGAGGATTTTTTTGCGGGTTGGGATTATAATGTCACATTGAAAATCGAAAATGACAAAATTATTCATATTCCTTGTATGATTAATATGGAAGGAAATCAATCTGTTATGAGATAGTGAGACAAACAAAAACATGTTTCTCTTGTGGAAAGGAAGATTATTTTGTGGACAATTGTGATAAAAAGAAATGTTTTGTATGTGACAGTTATGGTCATGATGCAAAAAGATGTGAAATTGAATGCTATAAATGTAAACAGACAGGACATTTATGGGTAGATTGTGAAAAAGAACAAAAGGAAAAATTATGTCTACAGGGAAATGTAAGTGACAATATAAAGAGTAAGGAATCAAAATTACAAGAAAATGAGCAGCCTGAATACGTAACAAAACTTGATAATGAAATGCAAGAGTCAAAATCAAAGGAAAGGAAAGAAGGTGAATTAGAACTTCAGTCAGAAATTACTGATGAGGGGGACATTGATTGGAAAGTAGTTAAAAAGAAAAACCCCATTGGGAAAAGAGTGAATGATAGGAAAATAAAAATTCAAGGTTTAGGGATTAAATGTGAAAAAGAAAGGAAATGGATACATTTAATAATTTCATATAGACTAAGATATAGACAAAGGAGAAGAGAAGCAAATAATCTTTGAATTCTTGCAGTTAATGTAAACAGTATAGAAAGTTTTGTAACAAGGATTGTGATATTAGAATGGTGTAATAAATGTGAAGTAGATATTATAATATCGGAAGATCTTAAAGGTATAACAAAGGAAGAACAATTACAAACAGAAAATTTATGGAGAGGGAAAATAATTTGGCACTTGGGATAAGAGACTTGTTCAGGAAAAGCAATATTATATAATACAGCAATTTCAATATTCAATTATACTTTAGTTAGATTAGATTAATTACTTGTAGTAAATTTAAGATGGGGGTGGCCGTGGTGGTGCAGCGGTTAGCGTTGCCGCCTCACAGCAAGAGGTTCTCCGGTTCGATCTGCGGCTGAGGTGCCTTATGTGCGGAGTCTGTATGTCCTCCCTGTGGTCACGTGGGTTTCCTCCTGGTGCTCCGGTTTCCTCCCACTTCCCAAAGACATGCTGTAGGTGGATTGGACACTCTAAAATTGGCCCTAGGTGTGAGTGCGTGCAAATGTGTGCCTTCTGTGGAAGGTTAGGTGCTGGGCTGGCAACTCAACACCATAAAACTCCACTGCCAATCATGAGCAGACAGGTGATCCGCTGTGGTGACCCCTAACCGGGAAAAGCCGAAAGAAGAAGAAGTAGATTTAAGATGGGACAATAAAATATACAAGATTATGGCAGTATATGCTTATGTATCATATAAAGAAAGAGAAAAGTTGTTTATAGAGATGTTTGATTACATAATTAATATGGACATAATTACAGTTAGTGTTGCCATCTTTCATTATGGTCAAAACCAGACCAAGGCCATCACTTGCACCTCCCATAGCTCCGCCCATCTCCTCCCCTCTCCCCACCCTCTTTCTGCCCATTTCCAACATCAGTGTCATGTCAAGTGAGGAGGAACACCCCCTTTTCCATTTGCAAAGCTTTTTATTTGCCAACTTACTATGCGTTTCTGCAAGCATAGTAAATCTGCTGATTTAACAAACTCTGATAGTCTGTTTCGGTTTTTTTTTTTTTTTTTTTTTTTTGAAGTAGAATACCAGAGTTTGCACATTATTTTCTGGACTACAGGACAATCAGTTTGATTTCCAGATAGCCAGAAAAAAACATAGATTGGTGGCAATGCTAATTACAAATTAATAGATTACCTGTGAAAGGAAATATGCTTTATAAAAAAAATGAAAGGATGTGCCTTTTTTGTAATGAATTAGAAACTGCAGAACATGTTTTTCTGACATGTAAAAATAATAGAGAAAAACATTTTGAATGAAAAGCAAGATTATAAACAGTAAAATGTGGATATAATGACTATGAATTTTATAAGGTTGTTACTGTGAACAGTGTTAAGATCTAGATAAGAAATTGTTTTGTATTATTTGTATATTTGGAACAAAAGATTGAATGAGATTATCAGCCAAATTCAATAAAGTCTACATGGTCCATTTCTGCTGTTTGAGCCTCGCGCCAAGCCGTGCACACAGTAGCACAAAGTTTTAGATTCCGTAAGCACCATGTAGAGCTGCGCACCACTGCATAAACAAGGTAAATACTGTGGCATGCTAATTGCTGCATAAGCAGCTGAATTTCATGCTAATAAACCAATCCAACATGGTAGAGCTATTCAACAAGTTGTAAAGCAAGAGTGTAGACTCAGTGCTGGTTTTCCCTGCAAATTTCAAAACCTATTGGAATACAGCCATGGAAAGGATTCTACACGGACAGAATGTTAGGGGCTGCTGCTGCTTTAATTTATTTGTATGTGCAACATGCTAAAGCCTATGCTGCTGCTGCTGCCAGTAGACCAAAGCCAAGAAGGAGAAGAGTTTTCAGGCACCATTTAACTTATCATAACCTACATACATGATGTGGAAATTATAGATAGCTACAGGGTGGATAGGGACACACTACAGGAACTCTGCAACCTTTGTTGTCCTTAACTCAGAGCTAGGGCTAAGCTAGAGAACCCATCCCAGTGGAGACAAAGGTATGTGTAGCACTTAAAATCTTAGGTATAGATACCTTTCAATGACCAGCAGGGGATGTGCTGGGGGTGTCACAGGCATCAGCATCCAGGATACTCCATCAATTTCTGAATGCTATGCCCTGCCATGCGAGTGACAACAAATATTTTCTCTGTACTCCTGAGGAGAGGGCCAGAAATATGCAGTAGTTCTAATGTGAAGCACACTACCCTGATGTACTGGGTGCATAGATTGCACACATATAGAAATTAAGGCACCACATGGGGAACAAGGTAGGCTCTACATAAACAGAGGGTCTATATCAGATAGTCGAAGTTCTGTAACTCTGAACACCTAATGGTCGAACTATTATGTTTGAAGTTACAGAAGTTCGACTATGTAAAAAAAAAAATAAAAACACAATGGACAAAAAAAAAATTGTTGCAAGCAGGGGGCAAGCCGTTCTGCACCCCCCCCCCACACCCCGCTACTTAAATATACTAACTCCAAGATCACACCACATTGAAGTGAATGGAAACCTACGCTTATGGAAATTTCCATTCAAAAGCTTGAACTTTACAAATTCGAACGTATGGTCTCGACCATATGTGGTTTGAACTTGTAAAAGTTTGATTACATGATAGGAACCCTAAACAGAAAGGGCTACCACTCCATTAACTGCCAGGGTGTATGTAAGGCCAAGGGAATCATCTTGAGCATGTGTGCTGGCAACCCTGACAGTTAATATGACTCATATCTGGCACACCTCCCAACTGTATCAGATGTTTGCTAGGGGGATATCCCACAGGGTCATTTTCTGCAGGATGCAGGTTATGCAGTGGAACTGTGGCTGATGATACCCAACAGAAATGCACACACACCCACTGAAGATCCCCATAATGAGGCGCACTCTCAAACCAGAAATATCAGAGAGTGTGTGTTTGGGCTGCTGAAGTCACAGTTCTGGTGCCTAGATACATCTGGGGGAGTCCTACAGCACACTACATGGACATGTACTGAAATATTCGCAGTATGTGCCATGTTAACAACATCATCCTGAGAGAACAGCTTCAGCAGGATCAGCAAGGTGAAGAAGCACACATCCTACCACCAATGCTAAGGTCATCACAGCCACAGGCAGATGAGGAGTCAGAGGGGGATCCACCAGCTGCTGTAGGTGTAGGCAGATGTAGGCATGTTCAAGATGCCCTCACACAGGCTAAGAGAAAACACATAGCACACTGACTCACCACCTAGTGGCCTAAAACCTTCCTCATGCACATATACATTGATACCAGGCAACTCTCACAACTTTTACCTCCCCATGAATTGGCTGTGTACTGCTTGCATCAGATTCAGCCCTAAACTAAAACTGTGGCAACTGCTGCATTTACAAGGTAAGTCTTGAACCTAGAGTATATTGTGTAATAATATGAATGAGTGGCATATCTTTGTATTTCATTACTTGGTACTGTAAGCAATTAAACGGTGGAAGATTTG
This sequence comes from Protopterus annectens, assembly GCF_019279795.1. NCBI lineage: Eukaryota > Metazoa > Chordata > Ceratodontiformes > Protopteridae > Protopterus > Protopterus annectens. Next base: position 686,807,680 of record NC_056749.1, on the reverse strand, counting down.
TACATAAATTACCTTAACATGTGACAGCAGAGATTTATTTGACTTATATATGTCCATTAACAAGTAGTAGGCCTCAGGTATGAAAGATCCACACAGTCATGCCTCTCAAAAGTACAGATGATCGCTGCATGCCCTCAGTTTAGCACCATACGTTTGTACTGGAAAAGGATTAAAGAAAGGAGTTAGAAAGTAATGATACACATTGCAGTTTCTGACTTCACAAATCCTACAAGATCATTCACAATAAAGTTTGGAAATTTAGATGCTATCAACTAACTTTCCAATGTAATATAAGTCAAAGGTACAATTACCAGTTCAACACCACAAATGCAGATGCACTAAACACTAAGTCTGCTATGCACCCTAAGCATCAGACAAAATGCTTATGTATCCCTGAATCCAAAAGATAGAAAACAGGGATAAGGCACAGTTAGCATCACTTTCACAGGGTGTTTTGTGTGTGGGGGGTGGCAGGAAGCCTAGGCTGACAGAAAAGGTTGGTGAGTGTGTGTAAATAAGAAAGATAAACATGCAGACATTTGGATAAACAAATAAATGTCCAGTGAGACAAAAATGAGTTTAAGTTGCATGGCTGAACCATTGTGTATGTGTGTCTGTAGGGGTCCCCCAAGTGAAATTGGTGTATGAGTGTCTGCAGGAACACAGCCAAGCTCTGTGCTAGCTCTATGTCTTGGTATGTTAGGCAGGTGTGAGCCGTACATAGTAGAAGTGACACTACACCGTTGCCATGTCTTGCTGTCAACAGCTCACCCAACGGAGCAGTGGAAGTACTGCCACTAGGAGATCATGATCAGCATGGCCATGTTGGCTAACAGCAGATAATGTGATTGACCTATATCCATGAGGATGCTGTTCCTCTCCCAGCAGATGTTTCATCACAGACAATGCTAGTTCCATCACAGACACCCCATGTCCCAAGGTGTAATTTATCTGATCCACTGAAACAGCAACATGGTGGAGCCAGTCACACATGTCAGCCTGTGCCACATCTACAACTCTGAGCATTTGTCTGGAGCACCTATGGGAATGTGTCTGTGCCTCCATGATGACACTAAACATACATTGAGTGGCAGCATGGGAAGAGACACGGGATCAGGTGGAGGAGGGACAGCAGGCCTCATCTGAGCACCGCTAAAAACCTTCCTGTGTGGCTTCTCACCCACACTTTGGCTATGGATGGAATCAACTGGCATTGAAGCCACAATAACCACACTTCCCTGATTGATTGTCTCACCCTCCACCTGTTCAATATCTGTAAGCTCGCTAGAATGGGTAGGTGTAGGCCTACTGTCTGTGTCTAATGGAATTGCATGGGATAGCTGTATGTTAACCTCAGTGTCAGATTCAACCTCCGCACCCTCCAACTGTGCCTCTGTTTGGCCGCTGTCATACCTGAGTCTGCTGACACACTGACATCAGGTGGCAGAGATCCCACACTTCTACTGTCATGACCACCTGTGATGAAAAACAAAAAACACAGGAAAAATGTAATATTTACAGTACTATAATCCAATATATGCTAAGAAACTAACAGTGGTGCCAGTATTACAGACAGTACAGCAATAGAAACAACAGACCTGACATCAATATCACACACTAAAATATTTTTTTAAATTGATCAGCAGTACTGACATAAAAAGGTTTAGCTTAAAATCTGCATATGGCATTATCCTCTGCAAGCTAGATGGTCCTGGAAGAAGTTAAGCAAAAGGTAATGGCAATATCATCGCAATTAACAGTAACACCGGAGCTAATAATTTTACCCCTTTATATGTCCATTAACTAAACTTTCAACAAGAACTTAGCTGACAACTCCAACCTAAGCTAATCAATCAGAATGTGTTGTTAGCTGTACCAATCTTTAATTGCTTTACTATACAACAACATTCAGTTGTTGAGATACCAAAGCCTACCTGGAAGCTCCTCCTGGGCAATGCTTGCAGTCCCTGACACTGTAGGACTGATGTCCAGTAACTGCTGTTTTGCACTCTCCTGAAAACTGTCTGGATCCCTGACAGTAGCCAGGAACTCTTCATTCATTATTAATGGTGGCTCCATAGAAGGCACCTTCCCTGGTAAACATCTGGTCATGGCCCACTGCAGCTGCTCTCCTCCATGCAGATGTGATCATGTCAGTGGCTCTGTAGCACAGCTGCTCATATAGCCTGCCATGGCCATTCATGGCATTCACATCATCCACAATCCTGCACCAAATTTGCATTCTGCATGCCATATCTCCCCATCCCCTTTCAAGCAGCAAGGCACCACATTGCTTAATGGCATCCACTATCACCTGATGCACAGCATCAGTGAAGGGAGATCTCTGAGGATTGACACAACTGGGTGGCATACTCCTAGATGTCCTGACACAACTGGATGGCATACTCCTAGATGTCCTGACACAACTGGGTGGCATACTCCTAGATGTCCTGACACAACTGGGTGGCATACTCCTAGATGTCCTGACACAACTGGGTGGCATACTCCTAGATGTCCTAAAAGACAACAGAAGGATAATATACATTTGTGTAACTACAAAATAACTGTTCCCAGATTAAACAGTGAAAGTAGCCTCTCATATTACCCACTGGAGAAACATAAAACAGTCTAGAGATGTGAAATAGAGACAAAAGGCTGTATGCAAAAAAGGAAAGTAACAATAACAACATATCCTTGCTTGTGCCGTAAGAGTAACTCAGCTTTGCGCCCACCAAAAAGAGCAGGGAAATGGCACAGCTTGCTAATAAACCATCTTTGAAATGCTAAAAGTGTTATCAAAGGAACTGTCCCTAAAATATTTGAACATATTTATCACAGACCATTCCATTTTAAGGTATTGGCAATCATGTTACCTGTGAAATGCCTTGACAAACATGCCTATGGCATCAGTACACTTCTAATTAATATATACAGATAAAAGTGTAATGACCTTTTGCTTCAGATTTTTCTTAAGTACATTGCAACATATGCAGTATGTAGCTGACAAAATGCAAGCATACCTTCTGAAGTTCAGCAATCCTCTGTGCAGATATATCCCAAAATAATAGCACATGTTCAGCCTTATCCACATAAACACGTCTCCTCACCATTAGTTTGCCTAGCTACATGGTTGCCTTTTTATAACTGTATAGATTCAGGGCTGCTAGCATGTTGAAGATACAAATGAGGTATGAACTAATTAGAACTGCTGACTCCCAAATACTTGCATCCATGTAGGTGATGTAAATATAATGCAGGTACTCCTTCAGGTTTTGTTTTTAATGTATTGCAACTGTGAATGATTACTGGTTGGTAGAAGGGAAACATATCAGCAATGCAGCCTGTTTTACATCCAGTGGGTGTGTCACATTGGATCTACAAAGTGTTAGATGCAAGGTTTGAAATGTAAGTAAGCAGCACACAATTCACAGGTTGTGTTCCTTAACATCCAACCTCCTCTTCATTTGTTGGCAACTGCAAATGTTATTATTTCCAGTTAATATCCTTACACATTTTAAGGCCAATGATGTAGAATAGCTTACAGACTCTGTGTTTCAGATTACTGGTCAGATAACTGAAAAATGACCAACAAACACAGAGAGGTAAGACAGAGCTATATATTTAAAAAATAAATAATTAAAAACAAAGGCATCAAGCAATGAAGAGGACCAGGAAAAAAGAATACAATGGAATGACTGAGCACTTTCATCTTTAATTGTACAGACTTCTTCAGAGTAAAATACTTTCACAACTAATGAGTTTAAATACTTACTTCATAGATCATATGACCCAGCACTCCCCACACTCAATTTACATATAAACGTTTATAATCAAAATTTAAAACAACATGATATAGTATTTTTTTTAAAAACACTTAGACTTAAATTCTACTAAAACACAAATAAAACACATAATACATTTATACTGAATTAGATTTTAATCTCAATACACTATCAATAGAAATGCATTCATTTAACCCTGGGGGCACCCCAGCATTTAACCTATGTTGCCATGACAACTCCCGTTATTCCAATAGATCTTCCCAGGGCCCTCCCTAGGGTTTCTAAAAAACAGATCTAATCCAAAGAAAAGAAAATGGTGACCAGAATTATTCATTATATATTTAGCCAAAGCATTATTGGCCTTGTTCTTCTTAATATCAAGGGAATGTTCATATATTCATTCCCTGAATGTTCTCTGGGTTTTTTGAATGTAAAATCCATCACACATCTGGTAAAGGGAAGGAAACAACTCCAGATGTGTTACAGTTACAAAAGAAAGTGGCCTTAAAATGCTTACCATTAACAATAAAGGTGTTTCCCTCTAACAGGAACTTGCACTGGGAACAAAACCCACATTTTACAGTACCAGGCTTCATTTGAGTTGAATTACATGTAACAAAATATTTGTGTTCCAAATAATTATTTGTTTAATCCTTCTGATAAACAACTAATGGTCTATCACCAACTTTATTTAAAATGCCATTGAAAAAAGTAAAAATAAACCAATTTCTATTTAATATGTCCCTTATCTTGTAGTCCCCCACACAATATTCAGCAACAAAAGCAATCCTTAGTAGAAACAGTGTTCCCTACAGAAATCTCTCTCATATTATTAAAGCTAGTCTTAATCAAGGGAATTAAACCACCCCCATTTCTTCTGTGAGCTGTGTCTGCTCTGATAGAATTAACAAGTATAGGGGGATATCCTCTAGCAAAAAAACATATCAGCCAAAATTCTGCTCTCTTCACAAAATAAAAAGTCATCTGAGATCACCCTGGCAAGACCAATATATTGTCCTTTAACAATTCCACATTATTGGAATTTCGGGTGGCAACTTGAATAATGCAATAAGCTATTGCAATATGTAGGTTTTCTATATATGGTGCTAGCAATACTGTGATTGATGCGATCTTTAAATATTCTTACATCCAGATAGTTAATGGAATTGACATAAAAAGACAATATAAACCTGAGGAAGGGGTAGTAGAGTTTTAAATACTCCATAAAGGGGTATATTTCCCATATTTGACCCTCCCAAGCAATAAAGATGTCATCCAAATATTATCTTCCAATGTGGTTCAGAAAAATGATTACAAAAAAACACTTCTCCCATTGTATAAGCATGATATTAGCAAGGGGGGGGGGGCAAGAAGTGCCCATAGCCACTCCCTTGTTTTGCTGAAATTATTGCCCCTCTAGGAAAACAAAATTGTGTTTAAGAACCAATTCCATGAACAAGTTCAGGAAGTTAATTTCATCCTGATCAAAAGTAGCAGATTCAAGTAGAAAATCATTAAACCAGGCTAAACCAATATTGTGAGGGAATTCCATTAACTATCTGCATGTAAGAATATTTAAAGATCACGTCACTCACAGTATTGTTAGCACCATATATAAGACTATGTCATTCCATTGTGTTCTTTTTTCCTGGTCTCCTTCATTACCAGTGTTTTTGGTTTGGATTATTTCTTTTTAAGTACAGTGTGTTCAGAGCTGTAAATTTGCAAGCAATAGTCATAACAAGTTGTGTGATCATTAAGTGCACTGCATCCAAAAATAATAAGTGTACTAATAACAGTTCTATGGTTTCATATTACTGTAGATGATGTTTCAGTTGATTATGTGCAGAATGATTTCAGTTCCTGGATGCAAAGCTGTTTGTATGGTAAAGAGGGATACTGCACTAATCCTGTGTTCGGGAGTTTCATTGGAGTGAGAGGTCAAATCGAGATCTATGTCATGTAAACCATTATTTTCTAGTGTGTATGTCATAGATTGAGTTTTCATCATTTCAGCTACTTGTCCCTTTTACTTTTTATTTTCTGTCTTGTTTTTTTTTTAATTACTGTTCTTTTGTCTTTTGGTCAATGCTTGCATGATGCGGCATGTAGAGCAATCACAGGAGCAGATGAAATGATTGGCAGGTTTAACTGTGCTTATCTCATTTGTGTGAAGCATGGCAGTGTACAGACTGGAAAACTGGACCACCCAGGAAGCAGACAAGACCCAGACAACCAAAAAAAGAAACTGGATCCATTCAATTAATTCTATTGGGCTCTGCTCAAACCCACTAAGGGGCATTGTGGGGCAGTTAACAGAGTGACCTTAAGGATGATTATTAAATTATGGAATTTCATGCGACTAGTCCAGTGGCAGAAGGTGTAACTGTAGGGCTGGAGTATAGATGGTCCTGGGTTATAGTACAGGTGTGCAACCTTTTTTTATTGTTGTAACATTGCAGGTGATAGCAATGAACTGAAACATGAACAGCTGTTAGTTCAACTTTCTTGTGGCAACAAGTGTAAAAGAAGGACTGCCATACACATGGTTCTGAGTTCTAATGTGGGATATTCCATGTACTTTTACTGTTGTTTCTCTTCCCATTATATTCACTTTCACTTATAACACTTTAGATAGTGGAGGTGATATTAATAATATGAATGAGGGATGAGACACTATTATTGTGCTATTAGATTAATCTTCCAATTGCAATTATTTCATTCCTCACTGCTTGACGCTGCTGCTGTCTACTTACCATCACACAAATGCATTTCTCAGGTGTGTGCACTCCAGTAAATGTGATAGCTGGAACTGGTGGGAAAACATCAGTCTCCATTGCTCTAGATCTACTGGTAGACACGGCTGGCATTAGTGAGGAAGGTGTCAGGTTTAGGGGAAAGAGGTGGGGTTTCCAGGAGTCTGGGATATTTATTGGACTCCTAGTAAAGCACCACAGCCAAATGCTTCTGCAGGGGAACTATTCTGACTCCCAGTGCAAGTCTGAGGCATGGAATACTTTACTCAGGCTGTATACAGTGCCACTGGTATCCTGCACACTGGAGAGTGATGTAGGAATCCTTTTAATGACCTACAGAAGAGGAAGAGGGATACTATTGACTGTTGGATATAGGAATTGAGGACTGAGGACATCCTACACCTGTGTAGGTTTCAAATGCAGAGAGTACTTGTAAGACTTACAAACCTGCATATAGACAAGACTGGTATGCATAAACGTCTTCTGTTCTGTTTTTTCTCCAGCTGCCAGTGATAAGGAGTTCAATGTCTGGGCCCATGGGGCTAGATTAGAGAGACCGAGAGAATCAAGTGGTATGTACACAGTAGACAGAAGTGTTATTGTAGCATTAAAAGGTAAAGATAGCTATTTTGGTATCAAATTGAGCATGCATATCCCAACTGTAAAATCAAGTACGCATGCATTAGACTGTAGCATAAACCAGTTGTAAAAGTCCAATATTAGACTTTAGTCAGAGCTTGTAGGTTCAAATACCACAATTCACAAGTATACCTTACTGTTATTCTTCAATAATATTTACATTAAATTAAAACCTCTCTACAAGTGGCACAAATGACCTGCTACAAATTGTAATCTGAATAATTGGAGCACACATATGTGCAATATATGCACATTTCAAGGATTACTTGCAGCAGTCTGTAGTATAGTGTATATCTGTTAGGAGGTAGACTTAAATGTAAAACTTAAGATAATAAAATTGTATAATTGTATTACTGCATTGTATGTCACATATGATGGTACTAATCTTATCTCTTTTTTCTCTCATCCCAGCCCTTATCTCTTTTTTATTTTCTTTATTTTTATTTTATTTTATTTAAAAAAATATTTTATTTTTATTTTATTTTATTTAAAAAATATTTTATTTTTATTTTATTTTATTTTTTAAATATTTTTTATTTTTATTTTATTGTTAAAATATTTTATTTTTATTTTATTTTTTTTATTTTTATGTTCCATCAAAATGTGTCCATGTCATCCATGTATACCACATCACTAAATGCTCCAGAGCACAGTGAAGTAGTCCAGCCCCATTGGATCAGCCTGCCCCTGCTCCACTGGCTGCAGCACCGATGCCCAGCACATCTGGGACCCAACTTGGCAGCACTGCATCGGCTGCCCCTGCACTACCTACACCCTCAGATAGTCCTACCCCAGAGACTGGTTTAGTGGTATCCTCCAGGAGCAGTGGCAGAGGTTGTGATTTCATCACCCGCAGTGAGTTACCAGGGATGATGCATAGGGTGATGTGTCATACAATTGGTGCATGCCTATGCCAGATGGAGAGGTTGTTCTCCCTCATGTTCTGAAGGAGGAGGAGGATACATCAGGCACTCCAGCCACTGGCAGAGTAGCTGACATTGATGACAGTTCAATGGGTGAGGACTCAGTTCTCACTGTCTCAATGCTTGACAGCCGTGGGCCCGAGTTGTTCCCACCATCACCCCAATCATGATGTCCCGCAATCTTTTTTGTCTATCACCATCACTGCCTCTTGTCTTGTTTGTCTTGTCTGTCTGCAGTTGCTCCCTCACCTACCCAACTTACCTGACCCAGACTTACCTATGTCCCTTCCCCCAACATTCCTCTCTCTGTCAAATAAAAAATAAATGGACACCTATCCCACACAAAAAAAAGAAAGAAAGAAAGAAAGTTGTCCCATACATAGTTCTCCATTTCACATGTGTCTTCCTGACACACTTGATTTGGTCCAGTTGGCAATACAACACAATTGCACTGTGGTCACCCCTCTCTCTGGAGGTGAAAGTCCAAATTCAGTTAATATGCTGCACATATTTTCAGTTTACACTGTAAAAGAAATGGCTAACTATTGTTCTTTCCTACCTCCATCCTGCACATTCCTGTCCTGCTTTCCATTTGTTCTTCCCCCTGCTTGCTTCCCATTTCACCACTTTCCTATCTATCCCATTTTAACACCTTTAATCTGGTCAAAAAAATAGAATCACAAATAATACATACAAGTTGCTGCAAAAGCAATGGATTCCTTCACGTTTTGGGCTCCATGTTTGTGTAAAGGTACACATTGCACACAAATGCACAGCAATGGTGAGCATCAATTATGGTTACCTCTACTCAATGCCACTTAACCCTGCTGTGCTATGTGAATACACACCAACACATGTACTATAAAGGATTCATGTCATTGGATTATCAATATTTAAATAAAAGTATTTAAAGCTATTAGACCTGGATTCAATCCCAGTACCATATGGGCCCAAAAAACAATGTATCAATGCATTAAAAAGTGCTTCCACAGAGTTAGTTAAGCAGCAGGTGTGTTGCATAGGCTCAGTACTAACTGTCAGACGTATCACTGTGGCTTATGTTTGCGCACTGCTTAGCTACGCACAAACATGTGTATCTCACATGAGTATACACTTTGCCAACCATCAGGCAAACCCACTGCTAGCCTCACTATGGAAAAGTAAATATTATTATGTTTTATTGCTGTTTGCTGTTCATTTCCTATGATATGAAATTACATGTGGAAACATTACAAACTGAAGGTCCTATCTAACAATATGTCACATATTTACAATACAGCTGAGTGTTGCCTCCTACAAGCACTGCATTCCTGGTGTCTCAGTACTTTTTCCACACTTATATCACCTGCACTACAGAAAGTAATATGAAATGCTGTGTGATATGCAGTGCACATCAATCTGACAACATGTAGAACTACAGCTATTGACCTATAAGACTAAAAAGACTTATCTGCAAGGGTAGGGAAAGAATCTGCATGGATCTTATCCACGGGGCCATATGTGACCTTCAACACACTTGACCTGACACATTCTGTTTTTGTCAAGGGTAGATCTTGCTTATTGAACATTGTGGACTTCTTTGATACTGACCCCAAAGACCTGGATGAAGGATAAAAGGACATACCGCCTATGTTGAGTTACCTAAGGCCTTTGAAACTATCCCCCAGTCATGTATCATAGTGAAGATCTCCCATCTTGGCTAAGGCTCTTGCCACCCCCATAGTGCCTTTTTTAGGCAAGGCTCAAAAGTCAAACCCACCTCCATAGACAGCACAAGGAACAAGAAACTAAGGGTAATGCTGCTAAATGCCAGAAGTCTTAACCTCAAGATGCATGCACTCAAAGCTCTCCTCAGTATGGAGAACATCGATATCTGTGCAGTGACAGAAACCTGGTTCAAGGCTCCAGAGAGCACCCCAGCACTACCAGGTTATACCTCATATCATGCTTTTCGGCCCCAAAACCCGGACCGAACCACAAAAGGAGGGGGAGTTTCCATATTTATCAAGGATATCCACACCTCCAGGTTAGTGGCATTGCACGAAGTATCAGAGATCATCCATGTGCAACTAACAGTGGGCAAGACTGCTTTTCAGTTTATAGCATCCTACAGACCACCCTCTCAAAGTCAGGAATCCCACTCGGCTTTCCTGGAAACATTGGAGAACATGAAGATCTCTCCGAACACCATTATACTGGGCGACTTCAACTACCCAAACATAGACTGGGAGCACTACTCAAGCCCCGGCACCTTAGCCCAAAGGTTCCTGGAAATTATAAACTCAAATGCTATGGGACAACTAGTCACCACTCCCACAAGAGGGGATAACATACTAGACCTGATCATTACCAACATGGATACTCTATGCTCCATACCAGAAGTATATCCCTCATTGGTAAGATCAGACCATAAATTAATTTCACTGGATATCCACATCCCAACCCCACCCCCAACCCAGAAAACCACAGTGAAAAACTTCTCAAAAGCGAACTTCTCACTTCTCAAAACTGAAGTGGAATCCTTCAAGGCCCCAGGGCCAGTGGAAACTACGGCCCAAACTGCAGAATCCTATATAAACGCATTCTACGGACATCTCCAGGAATGCATGGATCATGCTATCCCAAACAAAACCAAGACCCAATCATCCAAAGGCAGGCGTCCAGTCTGGTGGACCCCAGCCATAAATAAACTGTTCAACAGAAGGAGGAAGCTACTACATGATAGAGCAAAATCCCTAATAGGGAAGGCAGCTCTGATCAGTACTAGCAAAAAATTACTATCCCTCATAAAATCCTCCAAGGCCAGCTTCAAGAGAAAAATTGCACAGGACACTAAAGACAATCATAAGGCTTTTTTCAGTTATGTTAGAAACCTGGGATGCAACTCCCAGACTTGTTCTGAGTTGATTCTAAACGACAAAAAATACACTGAACCCACAGACATCGCCAATATCCTGGCAGACAGGTTCAGTGCAAACTTCTCCACCCCCTCCCCCCCAAAAGAGCAAGTATGCATCCCGGCAGAGGGCTGCCTCCCAAGCATTTCTGATGCTCAGGTGAAGGCTGCCCTCTCCAAAGCAAAAAACACTGCTTCCATGGGACCAGATGGCATCCCGGGTTGCATCCTACATGAACTCCAAGAAGAACTAACCCCTCAAATAAAACAGCTGTACAATCTCAGCCTCACTACAGGATATGTGCCCACAGAATGGCGTACAGCAACAGTGGTCCCACTCCACAAAGGTGGAGCCTCTACGGACCCTGGAAACTATCGCCCCATAAGCCTGACTAGCCTAGTCTGCAAGGCTATGGAGAGGATCATCATGGAGCTCATAAACAAAGACATTGGGGACGTACAGACATTAGATCCTACCCAATTTGGCTTTGCCAAGGGCAGATCCTGCCTTTTGAACCTGGTCGACTTCTTTGAAACAGTCACCAAAGCCATAGATGAAGGGAAGGTAGTCCACACAGCCTATCTGGACCTAGCAAAGGCATTTGACACAATACCCCACTCGGGCATCATAGATAAGCTATCCAGCTTAAATATAAACCCCTATGTCACAAGATGGGTCGCAAACTGGCTCAAAGACAGAACCCACAGAGTGAGAGTTGCTGGAGCCATGTCAGACTCGAAACCGGTCACAAGTGGTGTCCCACAAGGTTCTGTCCTGGGACCGCTCTTGTTCGGTATATACTTTTCTGAGGTACAGGCCAACATGGGAGGACTATGGCTCACCAAGTTCGCAGATGACTGCAAACTGGGCACCATAATTGACTCTCCAGCTGACACAAACATCCTTCAAAAAGGTCTCACAGAGACGGATAACTGGTCTAAAGCTAAATGCCAAAAAGTGTATAGTCATACCCTTTGGCAAAAACAATGCGCCCACAAATTACCACATAGGCAGTAACCCATTAAGTACAGAGAAAGTAATTAGGGATCTGGGGACCCAAGTTGATAGCAATCTCTCCTTTGACAACCACATTGCCAAAGTGGTTAGAAAGACTTTCTACATAGCCCACCTCATCATGAAAGGATTCACATCTAGATCAAGAGAGGTAATCGTGCCCCTTTATTCATCCCTCATCAGGCCTATCATAGAATATAATGCCCCTTTTGGGATGTACCTTACCCGACACCTGCAGCAATTAGAAAGACCCCAAAAGTACCTCACCAAGAGGATCAAGGGACTCAAGCAGATGCCATATGCTGCTCAGTTAAAAAAACTCCAGCTCTACTCAGTTGCATACCACCTACTTCGAGGCGATCTATGCCTGACATATAAAGCTATGTCCAATCCAGAATTAATGGACATGCTCCACCTCAGTAAATCTAAATCCCTTAGAGCCACACGCTCGAGGGACTTGAACCTCAGCACAGAAATAAATAGAACTTGCTGGAGGGACAGATTCATAACCCAGAGGCTCCCTTCGCTCTGGAATAGAATTCCAATTCATGTTAGGCAGAGCACCTCACTGAATCTCTTCAAGAAGAATCTTGATGAGTGGATGGGGGATCGTAGGTTTGTCCCGGGGATTACTTCCATGTCACTATTAGACAGAGGCACAGTAAACTAAACCTTAAAAAGGGCACAGTATACTCAAATCAAGGGGTGGCGTAAGCCAAACAAAATCAGGCTAGGCTTGTAATTGCCCCAGGGCAGATAGCCTAGTATGAACCTATGAACCTATGAACCTATCTGGGAATTAAGCCATTCAGTAATAGATGAATAGCCAACTGGCTCACTGACAATACACAAACTCTCAAGGTTGGGGACTGCACCTCCACACTAGCTCACTTACCAGTGGAATACCACAAAGATCTGTGCTGGGCCCTCAATTGTTTGAAAATTACTTCCCTGAAATGTAGGCCACAGTAGATGGCCTGTGGTTTATTAAGTTTTCAGATGACTGTTAACTGGATGCACTCATATAGAGTTCCCCATTGATGGTAACATATGACAGAAGGGGCTGACACAGACAAATGATTGGTGCCAAACTCACAGACTGAACCTTATAGCAACCAATGCCTCATTTTCCACTTTGGCAATGAAGTGCCCCTGCTAATTATGATATACATATCACCCCTCTAAGCTCAAACACAGTGTTGTGAAATTTGGGAACACATGTTAACAATCTACATTTTCATCACTATGTGTCCATAGTGGTGAAACACACATTCTACATTGTGCACCTCATACATATGTACATCACATCCAAGACCAGGTCATAGCTCTGCTGTAATCTACACTTGCCAGAATACTAATTAAGTACAATGCTTTATTCTGTCTGTACCTCACCAGACACCTGCAGCATTTGGATAAAACATAGAGTTTGTTTAACTGAGAGAATCCATGGCCTCCAAACATGACATACATAGAAAGACTGAAATACTTGTCACTGTACTGAGTATCATACAGGCTGCTGAGAGGTGATCTATGCCTAACCTACAGAGCAGTCTCAGACCCTGCTGTACTGGAAATGCTAGACACTTCCAAATCAAATGGGACAAGAATAAATTGCTCCAGGGTTCTCAACCTAGCCTGGGGAATAAACAGAACATGGTGGGGACACAGATATATCCCTTAGAGATTGACACTCCTCTGTAATAGGCTCCCACTGTGTGTGAGGCAATGTTCCACCATGGCCCTGTTTAAGCTCAACCGTGACAACTGGTTGGGTGATTGTCCAGAAATCTAGTGTAATTATATCTATTTTGAGGGGGAATATTTTAAACAAACCAAGGGAGTGGCTATGGGGGCATCATGTGCCCCTATAGTTGCAAACTTGGTTATGCTTGAATGGGAAAATCAATTTTTATTTACTAGTGATTATTATAAATGCATATCATATTACACCAGATTTCTGGACGATATGTTTATTTTATGGAATGGACCTGGGTGAACTTATTAATGAATTTATTGAACACTTAAATCATACTAGTAATTTTTTGAAATTTACCTACAATGTTAGTACTGAAGGGATAGCATATTTAGATACTTATATTAGGCACACTAATATGGGTTTTCAGTCTGAGATTTATAGGAAAGATACCTTTTCCAATGGGTATCCGGAATACACAAGTAACCATCCCAGGCAAATGTTAAAGAATATATTTAAAGGACAGTGTATAAGAGCTGCCTGAATGTCTTCCAATTTTGAAGTGATGGAAAAAGAAATCAGTTCCATTAGAACTATGTTTTTTAACAGAGGGTACCCATTGTCAGTACTAAATGATATTTCTACATATGTCATTAATCAATGGGGTAAAAATATCTACCCATATTGGGAACTGAATTGAATGACATTGTATTTAACAAAGAGAAATCTGAGGAATCAGTTCCGACAAGAGTGTGTGTTCTAATATATTCACCCTATGTAAATGAAATCAAAAATATTATTAGTAGACACTGGAATATGTTATTAGTTGATGAAGAGGTTAGGAATGTTACAGGTGAAAGACCTAGGTTTGTCAACAAAATGGGTATGAATATTAAGAGACATTTGGAGAAAGGAAAGGACACTAACGAAATTCAGAATATTATTAAAACTACAAGGAAATGTGGATGTTGCAAACAGTGTTTTGCTATAAATGAAAAGATAGGTTGTAGACTGAATGATATTAACAAGACATATGTTAAATTTAGAGCTGGGAACTGCAATAGTAAAAACATTATATATTTGGCTAAGTGTATGTCATGTACTGCCTTCTACATATGTAAGACTGAGAGACAATTCAAGAAATGTATATATGATCATCTATACAAAATTAGAGTGAAAGATATGAACAACGCATTGTCTTGGCATATTAGTAAAAAGGGAGAAACACATGAGTTTAAATTTGTTATTTTAGATCAAGTAAACATAGATCCCCGGGGTGGTGACTACAAAATACTTTTAAGCAAAAGAGAGAGTATGTGGCAGACTTTAACCAATGCCACAAGAGAACCCGGGATCAATGACCACATTACTATTCAACCTTTTTTGCAGTTGTTATAAACTATTATAATGTATACAAAAAACTTTTTATTTAATAGTGCAAAGAAAAGAAGCAGTTGGATTTTATGTTTATCTAATAATATGTATTAAATTTTAACGGTTTTTAGTATATTATTATATATAAGAGATAGATTGTTATAAATAGAATCATATTTTAGGATATATTGGAATGGATACTTTGTATTTACATTTTTACATTTTGTAATGATACAATGAAATATTGATGCACTGGCACTTTAAATGTAAGTAAAGAAGTTTTTGGCGCCAAAAAGGTTTGAAAAGGAAGTGTAATACATGTAAAATTTGTTCTGAAGAAGTCTGTATGTAGATATGAAAGCACTTATTGTGGTGTTTACGTTTTGGTTTAATAATCTTGTAGAAAGCTCTGTTATTAAAATACGTTATCCAGGTTCGAGTCGGGTTCACTCGCTGCATTATTAGAGCATCATCTAGATGGTAGCAGTCGTCTATATAGTTTGTGCTTATCACTTAAGCAACTAGACTGGCTTGAATTCCCTCACGTGCTCCAACTATATCAACTACAAATCATCCACTCCATCTTCTATTTACCCACTTTCTGCCCCAGCCTCTTTTCTATCATATCTAAATATTCCCCTGCTAGGACTCTATGCAGCTCAGACCAAGAACTGTTACAAATTTATAAACCCAAAACCAAAATCGGATGTCTTCTCTATAACTATAACCCAGCTACATCCTGGAACCAATATCCGTTAGAAATAAAGTCCCTTGACCATAGCAAGAGTTTCAAATTAGCCATAAGAAAATACCTCAAAAAATGGTCTTGCCACTGTAGCCATTCACCCTGAAATTGCTATCCTTCCACCAAATACTCCCCCTTACTCCAAATGTACCCCTAAACTTGTACTCCTACCTCTTCCTTCCTTTGTTACATTCCCACTACTACCTTTCGTCCCTGTCTATCGTATCTATACTCAGTCTGACTGCTCCTAAATAACTAACTTTAACAAGTCTGTCTAATAAGTCACCTCTATTTTATTTCCTTTATATCTTCATCTAACTTTTGTATATATGCTTTCTAAAACCTAAAACAACTAGGTACTATTCATTTAAAATTATATTGTAACAGGTTTCATAATCTTTTGCTGACTGTAAAGTATTTTGTACTATTCATTTAAAATGATATTGTAACAAGTTTCATAATCTTTTGCTGATTATAAATTATTTTTGTAAAATTCTTTTCTCTGAGGAGCTTTTTTCCCCGGGTCTCTGCTGAAAATGAACCAAAAGCTCAGTCAGACTAACCCGGTTAACAAATGTAAAATAAATAAATAAATATATATATATATATATATATATATATATATATATATATATATATATATATATATATATATATATATATATATATATATATATATATACTGTGATAACAGTGAACTAGTATGTACTGCCCATATTGTCACATACAGGTACAGCAGTGTCCCTCCTAACACCTACAACAGATATTACAGTGCCAGGAGAGTTTGAGTGGTTACTCTCATAGTGAATGGATGTATCATAATAGTTGTTCAAGTCTGTTTGTGCAGATTCATCTCTTATCACTCTAAATCACATATGTTATGTCAGAGGAATGGGATTATTGTTGTTACTCTGATATTGTCCATGATTGTGGTTGGTTGTTTTAATGTTTTCCATGATCCTTTACCTGTGCTCCACTTGCTGGAGAACTCTGCTGAGATTACACTCATATTCAGGCATATGAGGTTTGCACAGCTTCACAATATGCACCCTACCTCAATTGTTTGTCAGATCTCTGATAGATGTCCTATGCATTATTCATATAAGCATGCTTACCTCACACAGACATCCTCCCCATTGCAATGTCACCTTGTGTGACAGTCACATAAAACACATTTTCACAGTATACCATATAGATATTTGACTGGTGTTGCTGCTACAACCATCTTTATTGACATGCCCTCACCTGTTGTGCATTAAGTTGTTTCACCTGTCTTCTTTCCCTGTGTTCATTCCTATGATTTATGTCCGTGTCTCTATTCAATACACACACTTCCCCTCGGTGTTCATTTTACATGACAGTCCATGTACAATTGCAGATCATTTACACAGCTTCAGTACATAATTCCAGGAATAGGATATCAGAATACTCTGCACTGTAGATACAGTGTCCTGTACTGTGTTTGGACCATATACTTCGCATTCATACTTCTCAACTGTCCAGATATTCCCAGCATGTCCAGATGTTTCCCTTTTCAAATTTGTGGCTTTCTGCCATATCACTGGGATGATCTCAGGACTGATGTGATTCAATATTACATACATTTTGGTTCAGACCTCTCAACAGTCCTGATTTTTGCTGAATGTCCAGTTCTTGTCTTATATTTTTGACCATTTCCTCATAAAACTTTGGATTTCTGGCAAATCATTGGCATGTCATTGTGGACTGAAGTCAGAAATATAATGACAGACATTTGAGTTTCAAACATCTTGCTCTTCATTAAATTTATGCTACTGTAAAACCTATTATTCTATCAACTTTCTAAGTTTGCAAGAGCAATTTTAAAATCTGTCCTTATTTTGGCCCTTTGTCCCACCATTATTTATGGCTTTGTCCAAATTTATTGCTCTAAGAAGTTGAGAGATATGTTGAGTTTCATTCTACCCCATTTCTGTGATACATCTATGTCAAAAATGTTCCTGGTTAATTCTCCCCACATTATGTTGGCCTTTGTGCAGATCTGTTGAACTAACAGATTGAGAGCTATTTGTGAAGCACACTTGTGATCATTGTGGCATTCAGCACAAAACCGCGGACCATACATGCTCTGCTTTCAACAGTATTGCTATCTGTGTTCACTTACATGGTTTCCTGGGCAGCAACAGTGTTTCCAGCCACAAAACCTAGCTTAGTCATGCCCCGCAGCATGAATATGCATCGCACTGCTGCTCGCCTTGAACCACCAAGCAAACATGTAAACTCTGTGTAGGCTTCGCACGGAGCCTACACAGAGTTTATTGAATCAAGGGGTATGTTTAATGGAAATGGGGTAATTTCAAATATAGTATGAACAATGAAATGGTGGTTGTAGAAAAAGGAGTGGGGTTCCATATGCATAGGATACGGAAATTTTGAAAAGGATGTAGGAATGTCTATCTTTGTAAATACATGAATATGAGAATATGTTAAGTTGTATATATTTGTAAATATTTTTAAATACTTGTATACAATAAAGGAACCCTACTCTTTTTCATAGGTGCTGTGGGATCTTTCACATCCACCTGAACAACAACCAACTCAAGCAGATGGGGCCTCAGTTTAATATCTCATCTGAAGGACAGCACTCTCTTATGCTGCACTGAAGTGTCAGCAATAAAGCTACCTGTTGTAATGTATAACCTACAGCCTTCTGCACCAAAGGCAAGTAGGCAACTGTTGTGCTGCTAAAAATGTATATAGTATATTTGATGTGTTCTATTTTCTTGTCTAATTTTTTGAATGAGTTGATGCTCACAAGTTCTCTTATTTTGACATCCAGTAAATTCCATCTAGTATCTATTTTTCAATTAACATTGTTTTATAGTCTGTCTGTGACAGTTTTTTAGATCTGTATACTTTTTCTGTTTTACATACTAGAACCATGTCTTCAGCCTTGTTTAGCAGAAAAAAATGACTGATCCAAGAATCTCACCTTTTCTACAAAGCACCAGTTCCTTCATAATTGGAATCTGCTCAGGGAAATACATCTGAACCTTCCTTATCTCTTTCATGTTTCTCTTTGCATGGATTCCATTCAAAACATGCTCATCTGATTTTGCCAAACACTACAAAATTAAAGACTTCCACTGACAGCTTTATGTCCTGTGTCTTTATAAGTCTCAGTATGCAATGAATTATGATGGTCTTGTTAGTTTCTTGCAGGTAGCATCTATGCATATTTCAAAGGTTATTTTTTGTGCATTATTTTTCAATTTCTTATATACCTCTTCTTCTAGAGTCTAGTTTACCCAAGATAATGTTTCCCTGAATAGCATGAAATTTTGTTTTAATAATGTTGTGTCTTTCGGTTTTTCACGGTTAGGGGTCACCACAGCGGAACTCCGGTCCGCTAATGATTGGCAGTAGAATTTTACGTGCTGGCTTGCCGGGCCTAACGCACAACTTTCAGTGAAGGAATGCCCGTTCACGCATGTCGCCACACAGAAGATGCTCTAACTGAGAATCAAACAGGAAACGTCTAACTGTGAGGCGACAATGCTACCGCAGCACCACCACCGCAGTATAATAATAATTATTATTTTCTTTATTATGTACAGTCCTTAATTCAGTTCTCAATTTATGTTCCATACAATTTTTGTGTAATTTGTACACACTTCTAATGTAATTTCTTTTGGTGTATCTAAACTGGTGATATAGAAAGAGAACATAGGGGTCTAGATTCCATACATTTTTTCAGACAGTGCTGAGTTCTGCACAAAATTTGTGGTAATCCAAGTTATATGCAAATGTGCCCCAGTGTAATGAGCTTAACTCAGTACAATGCAGACACATCAAATAACATGCATCATCAGCACAACTACAATGACATATAACAAAACTGTATTACAGGGAAAAGTCGTACATAAACTGATACATGTGCATTACCAATGTACATGTGTGGAAGGTATACAAACTTAAAAGAACATGCCAGCAAAATGTGGAAAAAGCTGGTTGAAGACTAAAGTGCTTCTGCAATAGTCCTGAAAAGTGGCAAATATCTGCAATATGTTACAGATGTCATCATAAATTGCAGACTTATCTAAATATGCCCATTATCATTTGCAGAAGCTATTGTAATCTGCAAAAAATCCAGTAAAAAGAATTAATAAATGAGGGTGAAGATGCAATCACAGCCACGTCTCCAGTGTTAACAATAAGTAATAATGGCTGCAGGACATCTGTGGGGAACACAAGTAACAGACATACCCAAGGAAACACAGCAATAGTAAAGCAGATGTCGGGGAGGGTAAAGAATAGGGGTACACAAGAGGGATGAAGGAATAGGAAGGTCAAAGGGAGAGTCAGAGGGGCACGGGCAATATATTTTGGCAGAAATAGACCCTGTTTTTTTGGGATAATAGAAGGTATGGAAAAGGCAGGGAAAGAGCATGTGGAGTAAAAGCATGGATGTAAACATATAACAAGTATCACAAGACATGATGGACAAAGGTCATTAATATACATAAATGATAGGTAAGGTCCACAAATATCACACATATTGGCTGTATGACATGGGGGAAGGAAAGATTACAAACAGGATTATAATTATAACATCATATTGTAAAGGGGGCTTTATTATTCTAAAATGTATACTTTGTACTTTAGTTTTATTTTTTATTTATTTTTATTTATTTTACATTTGTTAACCAGGATGGTCCGACTGGATACATGTCCCTTTTCAGCAGAGGCCCAGGGATAAAAGCTCCAAACATACATACAGAAAACGTTACAATTATACATGTTGAGCAAGGTTACAAATTCAATTCAGAAGTACATTCAAAATGGAAAAAAAGACATATAATCTCTCATATACAAAACTAGTATTTTAAAGACTTACAATTCAGAATCAGTCTACATGTAGCCAAAGTCTTCGGTAGTATATGTTTATTGTGAAGGAGTTAGTCAGGATTAGTACAAGGACAAAACCATCACATTTTAAAGTATTGGTTTAAGAATTTTTTTAAATTGGTTTAGAGAGGGTTCTGAAGTAAGCTCATCAGGAAGTGAGTTCCAAGTTTTGCCAACAGAGTTGGCAAATAGTCTCCAGCTAAATTGTTGATTTTAACTGTTTGTATTAGCAGTTTGTACTTATGAGCAGAGTGTCTTGAGGTTACTGTACGGGGTGGTAATATTTTTAAGTACAGGCATAGTTTGCGGCTGGTAGAGAACTTTGCATGCTACTATTAGTTGGTTATGATTAATAACATTGGAGAAGGAGAGGAGGGCTGAGGTGGCACTGTGGAATGGTCTAAAGCCATGCTGAGAGCTGGCAAAGAGATTGTTCTGAATAAGAGAGGTCAGGAGTTGTTTATGGATACACTTCTCCATAATTTTAGCCAAGGGTGACAGGACAGCTATAGCTCTGTAATTTGACAATTCAGTAGAGCTACCCCCCTTTATGGAGTGGAATAACATGGGAAATATTCCAACTGGAGGGGATAGAAGCTTCTGATATAGTTCTATTGATCAGAATTGAGATGGGGTGTGCTATTGCATCTGCAGCTTTTTGTAGATACTCTGCAGGATGGAGATCTGCAGATAGGGTGGTTGGCTTTAATTTCTTAATTAGAGGTATGATAAGTGATGTGGCAACTGGTTGAAAGTTAAAGGAGAGTAGAGTACTGGATATGGTATCAGTTGGACTTGGGCAACTGGGAGTTAGTTGGCTAGAAGAGATTGGATAGTTTCTATAAAGGTGTTGAAGGTATTGGCATAATCTTCCAAAGGTTTCTGCAGAGTAGTCGAGGGGGTAGAGGTGATGGATTGACCTGGGTGAAGAAATTTATTTATACCTGCTCAAAATTTTTGCAGTTTATTTTGGTGTTTCTGTTGTAGATGGCAGCAATATTTTTTTTTTTGTCTAGCATAATGGACTTTTTTGTGTCATTCCTTAGCTGCCTATATATAAGTTGATCAGTAGGTGATTTTGTGGTCTGCCAAGAGGCCCAAGCTTTGTTTCTAAGTAAGATCTTTTGTCTGGTTTCTTTGAAAGCCATGGTGCAACTTTTGTATTAGTTCTAATAGAATGTGCAGGTGCATGGTTATCAAGGATGGCTAAGAACTCGGTATTAAAGTAATAACTGCTTCATCAAGCGGCAGTTGTTTTAGGACAGACCAGTTACTTAACTTGAGTTCATTTTAGAATTTAGATTGGTTAAAGTTCTTATTGTTTCTTATTGTTTTGTAAGTGGGTTTATAGGGGATGTCAGTTGTGTGCCTGATTATGTAGGTGAGAAAATGATCGCTTATGTCTGCAGGTAGGTTGCCTGCTTTGTACATATGGGGGTGATTGTTAATGAGCATCCAATTTAGGATACTTTGTTTGTTGTTGGGTTTACTGATCCTAGTGGGAGAGGATATGACCTGTATATATCCATATAGGTGTACATGGATGTTAGGAGATTCTGGGGAACAGGTGTTCCAATCAATATTGAAGTCCCCAAGAACAATGGTTTCTTGGTGGCAGTTACTGGACAGCCTCTATGGTACTTTTGTTATTACCTAGAGGAATGTAAACACAGATGATATTTATGCATTTGTGTTTTTTAATTTGTAGCTTAGAAATAAGAATTTCTGCATTATCAAGTTGGGGAGAGTGTGGGCAATCAGTGGTCACATCTAGTGTATATTTATATAGTACAGCTACCCCCCACCCTTCCTAGTGGTACAATCTAGTCTTAGTATGTTATAACCTGGTGGTAACCTCATTGTCAGTGGTAGCTGGTTTTAGTCAGGTTTCAGTAAGACATAGTATATACGGGAAGTGTACAGCTAAGAGGGCATGCAGGTGATGATTTTATTATTTATACTTCTATTTTGGTGACTGACCAGGAGTGAGTTAGGGGGCCTATTTAAAGTTTGCAGTCTAGCAGGGATAATAGTATTGGAGCTGGTGTCAACAGGTGAGATTGAGCCCAGGTTTGGGTGAATGTCCCCATCCATTGTGAGATTGCCTTGTAATCTAATTGTGAGCTTTTGGAGTTTAAATAATAGTTTTTGATAGGGTTTTGGTTTTGGGGTTGATGTATCTAGCTCGGATGGGTTGGTGGGTTTTTGTTTAAGTGGAGTTAGATGGGAGTGGGATTAATAAATGTTCAAGGGTATTTGGTACTTTTGGAGTATTGGTTTGGCATCTAAGGCAGTGAAAACCTAGATAGTGTTTGTATTCATAGGTGGTGAGAAGATAGGGAATAAGCAACAGGGGTAGCAGGCAATATAATGGCTTTAATTTGGATGGTATGACTACAGGTAGCAGAGACAATGTATTGATATCGACTACTGGCCTAGTTTAAAATTAAAGATAGGTAAGATATTGACCAGTTTAAGATAAGAAGATATGTAAGGTAGGATAAGTAGGAGAGGGTCTTATTAATGACTAGGGTACTGTTGATTGGTTCTAAAAAGAGGGGTTGTGGTTTTATAGCTATAAATGTAGCACTGCTAGGGGCGGGTGGAATTTGGGGCAGGGTGAGGCATGGAATGAGCCCCAGAGCAGCAAGGGCGAGCGAAACGGGGCTAAGCCGGACCACAAGATTCTTAAGGTCTGTTTTGACTTAAGTTTTCTTTTCTCTTTTTATTTTTTACCTTCAGCAAATCATTTGCATTTATTATGATTTAAACTGCTTTCTTATAGTCCTTCACTAAATACCATTAGTGATATTAAGCAATTTTCACCTAGTTTTCTGGATATTAAGGACTAGCAGAGGCAGAGACTTTTAATATAGCAGCCAGGTATTTTTGTGGAGCAAGTTAAAGGGAGTTAGCCAATTTAGTATTGTAGTATTTGTTTTTGGGGTTTTTAGGGGTATTTAGTAGTGCTGTAGACCCAGTTCAACTTTATAATATAGTATAAACAGACAGACAGTAGGTAATAGTAACCTTGGCAGTTCTTTCACTATCAAGGGACAGAGCAGATGAGGTTTCCAGGTAGGTCACGGCAAAGGAGGTGTCCCTCTAGTGTTAGAAGCCATTCAGGATATAGGTAGATAGAGGGAATAGACCTGATGATAGCCAGATTAGTTAGAGCATGTGCTAATTTAAGGAAACGTCAGCCAGTGGAGCAAAAACATCTATATGAACATTTACTTTATAAGACAGTACAGCAATAATCAGAGCATATTGGTTCAACACAATCAAAAGCAGCACATTTGTCAATACAATCAAAAGCAGTACATTTGCAAATACATATTATAACACATTGGTATTTGTAAGGGTGTTCATCCAGGTATATCAGCAGTAAAACAGTCATACAAGCGTGGTTTAGCAGTATTTTAGCTGTATAAGCATATCAGCAGTAAAACAGTCATACAAGCATGGTTTAGCAGTGTTTTAGCTAGATCAGTATCAGGCAAGTCCCATTCGCTATCCTATACTCTTACAATGCCAACATTAAAGCTACTATGCAGTTAGTAATCCACATAAGATCTGTGACCCACACTTAGTCTTTTGAGATATATTTAGCTAAACATCAATCCAGTGAATGTCACTATGCTTGTTATAATGAAAACAGTTATGCTTGATGACTTAAAATGCTAAAAAACTGTATTTACATACCACGTTATAAGACAGGCAGCTGACTGGGTCAGAGAGCACTAAGAGTTTGAAAAATGGTGGTTACAGAAGTTGTACTAGTAACCTCGCTTACATAGCTAGGCAGCGGGTGGGAATAAGGCACCTGATAGGGCTAAGCCAGACCATAGGATTCTTAAGGTCTGTAGTTACTTCAGCGGACCTATATTTATTAAGTTTGATAAACTGGTGTTTCTCTTTACTGTAGACTGAGCAACTGTCAAATTAATTCTTGATTCCATGTCACACAACCCCACCTTCTGATGATGTATTAGAGGAGAAAAGCACTTTGTAGTGGACTGGCATGTTTTCTGTAGTCTGCAGCAGATTTTATTACAAAGTAGCCAGAATACAGCACAATCAGTTACTCATTCAGACAATAATCAATAAATAAACACAGCTTTATTCAAGTGAAAGGTAATAAAGTAAGCTGGAACAGGATAAGAAATGATTGGCATGCAGTGTAATAAAACAGATATAAAACTAATAAATTGTAGTCTGCAAATGGATTGATTGATTGATCTCTTTTAGGGAGAAAAGTACAAATGTGTGAATGACCTCAATGACAGACCTACTATACAGTGAGTTTGCATTTTAAACTACAAGGAATTAGTGTTGGAAAGAAAACATTTGGAATAATTAGAGCATCTCTGAAGATGAAGATGCATGAAAGTGATCATTCTATAGTAGGCAACTATCGTATTCATGCTGGTATGACTGTCACACAGTTTGCAACATCTCAGCACTGCTTTGTGCATTGGTACATATGTATGTTTGGGGTACAGCATGGCTGATATGCATCCCTACCCTGTTTGTCACTTTGTTTCCTTCACCAATGTTGTATATTCTATTTGTGTGCTGTCTGTGCACCATACCTATTCTTTATGTGTATTACCAACCTTTATCTGTCATGTTTTGATATATTTGTTATATGTTTCTACCTGCTTTTTACCTACCTCCTCTTTCCATGTCATTTCTTTTCCTTCAAGTATCAAAAAAAAAAAAAAAAACGGGGCCTGATCCCAGCAAAAAAAAAAAAAAAAGACAGAGACTTACCCATGCCATTCTCACTGTCCCTCTGACTTTCCTCTTCCATCACATCACTTGTGTGCCCCTCTTCCCATACCTGCTTTTCTATCACACTATTTCCTAGGGTTTCTACATTACTTGTGTTCTCCACACATGTCCTGCATCAGTTGCTACTGCTAGCCATGGTGATGTGGTCATGATTACTCTTCACCTTCCATAACTCATTTTTTTATTAGAAATTTTGTAGATTATGTTGGATTCCACAAATTGTAATTGGTGTACTTATATATGGCCTTCTATGTATTACGATAATATCCATAACTGTTTGCGAATATTTGTCACTTTTTAGCATTACTGCTGACATGCAATCTGTGTTCCTTTTTATCTATTTATTTTATTTATTTATTTGCATTTTGTTTATCAGGAAAGTCTACTGGGCTCTTAGGAACCCATTTTTAGTGGAGGATTGAAATACATACAATGATAGAAGAGTATATACAACAAAGGAAAATACTTAAAAATTAGATGACCTAGAGGTGCAAGGTAAACAATCAGGTAATATCAAAGTAAAAGGAGTAACATTGCATAAAATTTCAAGATACTAGAACTAGAGTAGTGAAGATGTTCACACAAGATTATTTATTTATTTATTATTCATTTGATTATTTGAATTTAACAGAAGTGGAGCCCTGATCAGTATTGACCAATTTCAGTCTCATCCCAGGATTACACAGAAAACTACAAATACTGTTTCTAACACAATCAAAATTCACAAACATAGATTATGTACGTAACACTAAATGACATACAGGTAAAATGTTATGTATGTATTTACAAAGAGATTAGCAACAGTAGGAGTGAGAATGTGAAGGTAAGAGAAATTTGTGCTGTCTCACCTCAATGAAAATGGAGGCAGTAAGACTTACACATAGGTAAGATAATGCAAATTTAGAGGTAATTTGTGCATATACAGAGGGCTAGATTATGTGTCTGCACTGTGGACACTTACATTCTACCTTCATGGTATGATGGGCTTTTAAATGTGAGAGGAAAACGGACTATGAGTGATTTACAAAGTTAGGTAGCAAGGATGGAGAAGCTATGGTTAGTGCAGTAAATGTAGTCATGAGGGTATGCAACAATGGACTAGAGTGGTGCTGATTTCTTTGGCTGTGGGACAAGGGTGATCATTGTAGGCTTTGCGGCTAAGGAAAGCAAAGACAATGTTGGACTGTAAGAGTTTAAATATTTGACATCATAGACGTTAGAGAGGGAAGCTCTTTGCTTGACTGGCAACCATTTAGCTTTTTCAAAAGTTAGGTAATGGTGTCTATGTCTTGAGAAGAGTGTGCGATAGTTTGGATATTACTGGTATTTGTTTTGGCATATTCAACAATATTGGGTACACCGTATTCATTGAGTAAGATTCTTTTGCCTATGGCTCTTCCTGCTGTATAAGACAGAAAATGTCAGATGTTTTTCTGGATGAGAGTAATAGGCTGTTATTTTTCCTTTTATCCCCCCAGGTTCCACAAACTAAATATCAAGTTTCCCTGCCACTGAAGCTAAGGGTCTCATTGGTGTTTCTTGGAGCTTCATGGTATTAACTGTACGTCTTACCTTTCAAGGATATTAGCTGTGCAAGGTCTCTACTATAAGGCTATATTTGATAGTTTGATACAAAGTAAGAGCTGTTTTCTGGATTTAAGGTATCACTTGTTTGAACTAAGTTAACTTTGCTAACTACGGCACGATAGGAAGGGGCTCACCCAACACCACCTTGTTCTCTTTTAGAATTGAATTCTCCTTCCTGCTTGGGTTGCATCTAGTTTTCTGTCCTACTCTTTCCCTCTCTTCTCTCCATAGATTTCACTTTTGTGATAGCGAAACACACTTTGTCTGTTTTTTTTCTTTCTGACACTCTTTCTCTTTTCCTTCTTGACCCCCCCCCCCCACACACACACACACACACACTTGCTCACTTCTGGAGCCTCCAATGTAGATTTTTTCACGTTCATTCATTCACTGCCTTCCAACTCCAATGTTTCTATGGGAAACTTGTCTGCAGCCCAATTTACTCTGCCTCATTATATGAGGCTGTGCTTCTCTTTCAACCTTACCCCACACCCACTAACCGTATATCATTATGTTTATCTACTCTACTCCAATGTATACCTCCTTACTTACAAAATCACAGACTACTACATTACCACTCTTATTCAATCAATAAAGAACACAGTCCCAACTTGACTAATTTCCCTTAGCTCTCTCACTGTCAACATCATTCTTGCAGTCTCCAGCACACATTTTCTGATGTCCAACCTTGCAACAACTCCCCTATCATGGTCTTACTTCACATAGTTACCCTTCTCTGTCTTTACTTCTTTCATTACAATATCCTCTCCCTCTTGCTTAAAATTCACCTAACGTGAAACAAGTTTGGTGAGGGTCAGTGGGTTCCTCTTCATCTATACTGCCACTTTTCCATTTTATTGTCTGTTATCTGTCCCTATTACTCACTGACAATCTTTACTTTCTGTAATCTGTTTATCCAATGTAACCATCCTAACAATCATATCAAAGTTCAACTCTCTCTCTGTAATGTCAGTGCAGTCATTAAAGGCATTTTCCTTACCAATAAATAATGCATTATTATGTATTATGCATATCCAAACTCTGCATTATTTTATATTTAATAACCTTCCCCATCAAAAAAAGCAAGTTAACTAAACTTTATTTTCTGACTATAAAACTTACTAGATCTGGAGACATTCACAAAAATCCTGGTCCTTTTAATACCAGAAAGCTGCTCACTTACAGAAAATCTAGACATTATTGTTATAATAGAAACATGGCTCAGGGACACAGTCTGCATCTCTAGCTATATTCATAACAATTATCACTTTTTCTATGATAATAGGCCTTGTAATGCAGGAGTTGAAGAAGGTATATACACATTTACTAATAACAATAAATAATCTCATATCAGTTCTAAAATGTGCCACATCCAACTTCCCTGAAGTTTACTCACTGTACTGGATAAGTAATGCAGTCATGCTACGAATTTGCACTAAAATCCGCTTAGGGTTATATCCTCCTCCCTGAGAAGATAAAACTTATACCAACTATATGCCTATGAGGAATTGATTGGAGTCCAATCTTTAATGTCAGTTGTCTTAAGATACCATATTCATATTCTGCAAACATTATTTCCAATATTCAGGCTCTCTTCTTTCTTACAAAGTAAGGAAGACAAAAAGGTAATATTTGTCCTTGCTTAACTTCTGAAATAAAATCAGTCCTCAAAGAAAATAAAACTGCTTGGTATAATTGGAAGAAACAGACTCAAAACAATACCTTGAATAACAACTAGCATAGTTTAAGAAAAAATGTAGAATACTGACCAGTTCCACCAAACAACATAAAATCTCTCTCCAAAACAGTATACCACATACTGCCCTACTTAAAATCGCAATCCCATATATAACAAAAACATTTTCCCAAATGTATAACATTTCTCTGACCACTGGACTGCTACTAGTCAACTCACACATGCTCACATAATATTTGTACCTAAACCTCATAACCTCAATGGACCGAATGACTACAAGCCAAACTTACAACTCTGCCCTGTAACAAAAATCATGGAAAAGCTGAACAACCAACAAGAAAAAAAATAAGCTATCAACAACTAGTTGCTTATATTAATTGTATTAACAAATGCAGTCTATTTATAGATAAGCAGTATGGATTAAGAGTTGACCTTAGTACAATAACAGCACGTTATACTGTTATTAATATTAAACACTCTAACACGAATGACGGACACTTTGCAGGTAAGTCTTCTCTTCTCTTCTCTATTACTAGTGCATTTACTATTTTAATCAGACTATCGTTCTTAAAATCCAGAAGCTGTAAACTTTAATCTCAGTGTACATTTATTCTTTATCTGCATTATCAAACCTTTCAGGCAAGCAGTGATGCAAATATATAAAGCACAAAAACTCTCAAGTCAGGTGTCTCCCAAGATTTTGTTCTTGTTCCAGTTTTCTTTCCTCTCTTTCTAAATGACAGCTCAACATTTGCCTTCTCTCAGTGCAGCTAGGTATACAAATGGCTTACTCATCCTAAACTCAAACAAGCATGTCCCGTCCTTGCAAACTAAACTGAAAAAGAATTTTATATTTTGACATTGGATTTCCAAAAAGTTATTTCCAGAAACACTGCTTCTATGATTTTCAATATTAATAAAAATAACTCTTCCATACCTTGCCAAATCACTGTGACTGACACACTAGATTATCATGCAGAGATACTTTGGCTTAAACATATAGCCAACACCATTTCATCATTATGCTAAACTCATAATCAATAAAATTCTGACACAACTGAAACTCTAATATAAAAGAGCAAATATGTTATTCCCAGAATCAAAGATATGCCAGAAATGAATTATACCAAAATTAGAATATGTTCTGCCTGTTATTTCTCTAAACTCATCCACTAATACATATCATTACAAAGCACTATCAATGGCATTTGTCACTTTGTAACCCTCTCAGATCCCAGAACTTAACACAGCCTTTTTCTTGTAAATGCCGATTGGCTTCCTGTAACAGCACAATCTATCTTCTTCTTGTCTACCATTCTATTTAGACAGATCATTCAACATAAATGCTCACTACTCAATAGCCAAAACCTCTAACTACCCCCTTAGAGACATCACTGAGGAAGGAGTCTGACCTAAAATACCCTTCACTATCAAATCTGCAGGTGGAGAAAAAGAATTCTTTAATATTGTATCCACCTGGTAGAAAAACCTACCGTTAGACTTGAGAAAGTAGCAACCTCTCCTAACCTTCAAAAAAATTAAAGGTGCAGCTAGTCTTTGCTGAAAATAAATGTAAATGTTTCAGAGGTTCTTTACTGTGATAGTTATATGACTAAGCATTACTAAATATTCAAGTGTCTCTTATTGTTGAATATTTGCATTTGTATAACTAAATTGCAAAGTATTGCAGCTAGTATTTCTATATTTGCTTGTGATATTTTTGTTGTTGTTGCTGTTACTCTCTGAGCCCAAGTCACTGCTGAAAATGGCCATTGGACTAGCATGCAGACCTGGTTAATATATACATACTTGCATACATACATACATACATACATACACAAACAAAAATCGGGTCTATATCAGAACATCAAAGTTTTAAAACTTTGAATGTTCTAATATCGACCCTTTTTAATAGAACGCTAAAAATAGTGAAGCTGCAGAACACCGAATTCTTTCCTAGGGAAAGAATTCAGTTGGCCAGTTCTGTGGCTTTGCTATTTTCAGAGCTGAGGTGGAGATTTACGGGTCGGGTTCAGGTAAGTGTGCGATTGTGTGGTTGTTAGGATTAGGGCACAGGTTAGGTGAGTTAGGGTTAGGGTTAGGGCGCAGGTTAGGTGAATTAGGTTTAGTGGCAGGTTAAGTGAGTTAGGGTTTGGGCACAGGTTAGGTGAGTGTGCGATAGTGACGGACCTTAGGGTTAGGGTTTGGGTTAAGGTAAGTGGATAGATAGTAGTGTATGTATAGTTTAGTGTAGGGTTAGTTTTAGGATTATAAGTGTATGTGTGTGTATTGATGTTTTTTAGGTGTGCTTGTGTTGTGTGTATATGTTTCGGAATAGCAAATTTTTTCCTTGGGAAAAAAATTTCTGTTCTGAATGTTCGATATTATGTGATTTCGATATTTTAGGTTCGATGAAATAGTGTTCACTATTTTCATCTTTCGATAACGTGATATAAATGCCAAAAATCACTGCTAACATGGCTTTTAATGTGTGCACTAGCAATTAATCTTTTTTTTTTTTTTTTTTTTTTTTGTTTAGACTTTTACTTATCACTGTGATTGTGTGATCTTGGAATTGGTAACACATATAAGGGGGTGTAGGGACTTATCCATAGAAAAGAAGTCTGGAAAAAATTCAACATCTTGCCCTTGCACAAAGGAGGAAACTCCACTGACCCTTCAAATTTCAGGCCCATCGCTATTCTTTCTCTCCTTTCTAAAATTCACGAAAAGTGTATACACATTGACAGCTCATGTCTTATCTCACTCATGAGAACCTCCTTACCCCCACACAACATGGATTCAGACCTCATCATAGCACCACTACTGCTCTTATATCTTTCACTCAAGCAATCTCCTCATCTGTTGATAACAACAAATTAGTCTCCTGCCTGTTCGTTGACCTCTCTAAAGCCTTTGATACTCTTTCCCATAAGCTCCTTCACTCTAAACTAGACTCCCTTAACCTTTGTAACTCCTCTCTCAACTGGTTTTCTAGTTATCTATCTGATCGGCTACAATCTGTTAAATGGCTCTCTTCTACCTCCCCTTTTCTCTCTGTTCAAACTGGTGTGCATCAAGGCTCCATCCTTGGGCCCCTCTTATTCATCATCTTTACTAACAACTTCTACCTTTCCTGTCCTCTCTCCACTCTGATTCAATATGTAGATGACTCTACTATCATCTCCAAATCTGATAAATGACCTCACTCACTCACCCTTACTCAAGAATCTCTACATTCTGTTGAAAAATGGCTCTCTGCTAATCAATTACTACTTAACCCTAACAAAACTAAACTTTTTCTCTTCCTGCCTAAATCTCTCCCACATCTTAAAATCTCTTTCTCCATCTCCTCTCTAAATAGCACTCCCATCAAAGTTGAATCACATACTAAACTCATCGGAGTTTATGTTGATAATGAACTCAAATTTGACATTCACATTAATAACTGTATAAAAAAGTCACCAAAAACTTGGACTTCTGTACAGGGATAAAAAATTCCTAACTCCTGAATTCAAATTGTCCTTAGTACAAGCATACCTTCTTCACACTCTTCTCTATGCAGCCCCATTATTCACCCAACTAGAAAAGAATCTGACTACCAAGCTAGAACACACATATGATAAAATAGCTGCATTCACCAGTAATCTCCATTAGTTTTCCCTAAAGAAACTCCACTGGCTTGAACTCCAACACCAAATCCTCCTGACACAGCTCCATCTGACCCACTCTGTCCTTCACCATCCCCTTGTTTGTCTGTCTCTGACTAATCTTATCTCCCCCTATATCCCTAACCACAGCATACGTAGCTCAGACCAACTCCTATTGTCTATCGCCAAAGCTAACAAATCCATTGGAAAGATACTCTATAGCCACTCTGTCACCTCGGCCTGGAACAAGCTTCCTTTTCATTTACGCACAATTGATAATACTCACATCTTTAAAATAGCTTTAAAATAATATTGGCATACCTCTTGGATCTGCTCTTGAAGTGACCCCACTTGAAGATCTTCTCCCTTGCCTATCTCTCAACAGCTAAGGTCCCTTCTTCTTTTTTCTACCTCAACTATGTATTTAACTCAATTTTCTGATCAATGTTCCTTCACATCTACCTTCCCTCCTGTCAATCTCATCCTCTTCATCTACCTCTAGCCCCCATCTCCTCTTAAGGATTTACATTGCAATTACTGTCACACTGAATATTACAGATTGTTTTAAATCACTGACATTCTTATTTAGTGTAATATGTTCCTAGAATTTACTTATATGTTCTTTTCCTTGTTTTTTATGTATTTCTTATTTCCTTTGCATAAAGACCAATTGTTCTCCTACTTTAATTTTTTTGTATTAATCAATGTATTGATTATTATATAATTGGAGCTTTTCTCCTAGGGTCTCTGCTGAAAAGGGCATATTGCCCTGTCAGACTAACCTGGTTAACAAATGTCAAATAAATAAATAAATAAATAAAGTGCTGTTTTTTTTTTTTTTTTGTTTTGTTTTTTTTTTTTTTGTTTTTTTTTTAGGATGAGGTTATGGCTAGTCATTTTCTTTCAATTGTGTCATTATCCAGCTGTAACTCGAAGAGTCATAGAGTCATAGTAGAAGCATTTAGATAAAAAAAATGAAAAATGAAATAAACCAATAACAAAAATTAATCCAACGGCAACAGGACCCGGAGCCAGGAAACTGCTGTTATAAAATCCAAGCGTTTAATGTAAAACCAAACACAAAATGAACACAAATAATCCAAGCGCTTTCGCCCGATCACTACCAGGCTTTTTCAAGGAATAAATTCTAACATAGTTCTTCAAAAACATTCAAGATAGGATGGGTGGGTGGATTAAAAGTACTTGACCTTGTTAATAGTCTATCAGGATTAATTTGTCCTTTAAAGAAGGTTATACGATTTAATTGCCTGTTACATGTCCCTATTACTCACTGACAATCTTTACTTGAAGTTAAGAAAAGCCAGACTTTAAAAGAAGATTTGTTACTGTTTTGAAAACATAATATAGATCTGTATTTAATGATCTATGTCTTTTTAATTTTAATTTTATGTGGCTCAAAATCATTAGTTATACATCATTTTGTTTGAAAGTCCATATATTACACATTTTTTAAGCAATCTACAAAGAAATATTTAAACATATAAAATGAAAGGTAATACAGATAATGTGAAGAATGACAATTAATTATATTTAGTTCATTTTAACATATTCATTACGTTACTGATTAGTTGATTAGCATTATTGTTGTTATTATTTTTAAAAAATGTTATTATTTGTAAATGCTATTTAACTGATGTTATTTATGAACTATATTAATTGAATATTTCAATTAATAATGTTAGTTACGTTTTTAATGATTAAACACAAGTCATGTGACCTTAAAAGTTAGTATTTAATAGGAAAGCATAGCTATGTTAGAATTTATTCCTTGAAAAAGCCTGGTAGTGATCGGGCGAAAGCGCTTGGATTATTTGTGTTCATTTTGTATTTGGTTTTACATTAAACACTTGGAGTTTATAACAGAAGCATTTAGATCTTACAAGTGTTTGAATTGTTATACAAGGAAATTCATGTGAGGAAAAAAATAAGGCTCACTGCAAAAGCTTTTATGGAACACCATTTTTTTTAACTTGTTGCATAAAAATGGGTACAGGAATCTAAATGGCTGAAAATACTGAACACTACAGTAAAAATTACACAGCAAAATAGTGATCAATGAAGATGGTGGTCACTGGATTAAATTGTTAAGGAGAATACAACACACAAATAAACAAACAGAAAATCATCTTACGCTTTATAAACTGTACTTTGCTTGCAATCATCTTTAAAAGAGCTGCTACTTACTGTGATGCTCCTTATATTGGGTTAATGAACCCATCAAATTCCACTGCAGTGCACTGAACATTGAAATATTTCTTTGTTTTCTTGAGGAAATCCAATTGACATAAATGAAAGGAATTCACACATCTATAGAATAATACTACCAAAGCTATGAGATAGTTCAAATGATCACAGAAGAGTGATTGCACCACTAATATGGACAAGACTGGCCCAGCCTGTCAAATGACTTTTGTGTGTTGGAAACCAAAAAATAAGGGAAGGTTTCAGCTTGAGCTAACATTTTAGCACTGATATTTCAATGCCTTTTAAGATAACATAAATAGGGCATTACTTGCCTGTAATGCACGGGTGCTTTCTACCCTAGGGTGATAGAATTATGACAAGTCCGAACACAGATAAAGACAGACACAGATGCATATAAGTGCTTGCTAAAGTAAGATAAGGAAGGGGAAATAATAAAAAAATATTTTAATAGAAATCAGTTGTCATAGGTTCATTTTAAGTACCAGGTGGGATAATTGGCTGTGCTTAAAATGGTCCACAGTGCTAGTTAGCATAGAAGTAACCTATGAACATATGAAGCTATTAGTTCCTTGGATTATCTCAATTAGTTTGAAGCTGTTTATTTTTTCCTGGTTCAAAAAATTGGGATATAAGTTTAGAGTAGAAAGAACATGTCAATGCTTTTAAAGAGGAATGTCCTATAAGAGTCATTCAGTCACTCAGAAGATTATGGAAGAACTGAAAAAGAAATTCAGCTTAAGGCAAAATCTTACCGTTTATAAAGTGATTTATATTTATCATAGTGTACTGTTACACTGTGCTCTATTAAAGATCAAATATGCCTCTCACTTTTCTTTATTATGAAACTATTCTCAGAATATGCTATGTTTGTATCCTAAGGAATAATTAAATTATGACAGCCTATACAAATTTGTCTTTCTTTTATATTTGCCATAGTGTATATCACATAATGTATATCACATTAATTATTTTACTGGAGCTTTCCTCCCCTGGTCTCCATTGAAAAAGGGCCTTTTTTGGCCAAGTTATAACCCAGTAAACAAATGTCAATAAATAAATAAATACATTAATTAATATTGGAGAGAAGAGTTTTGGTTTATTATACCTTCTATGAATAGTAACTGATATTCAGCTGGTGTGCCCATCCAGTTCACGTGCACACGTTTGTACATACCTTCATAGTGCATACACTACATATCCTTAGATACATTGTTTCTAGGAAAAGAAAACAGTGTAGTCACTCCATAAACATGCAACTAGTGTAGCCCTATATGAACATAACTATCTGTAAATCTTTATAGCTGTCAGTTGATGTAAAGAGTAGGCGTATAACATTTATATGGGGCGAAGAACACTATATACAGGCTGAACATCACAACACTAATGACTGACTCTCTTATTGTTGATCACTATTATGTAATTCTAGTGAAATTACACCAAAGATCAAGACTCAGCTATCTTGGAGATCTCATTCTCTCCCCAAGATAATGCGATCATTGAATCAGTGTATATAAGTAGCAGGCGATGTGGACGGCATAGCCTTCCACATGTGATCACTGAATCGGTATTTATAAGTAGCAGGCGATGTAGAGGGCACAGACTCCCACACATGATTACTGAATCGGTATATATATAAATAGCAGGTGATGTGGACGGCACAACCTCCCACATGGGAGTTGTAAGGGACTTTCTCCCATGCAAAAAAATGCTTTTGAAAGTGCTTAATGTTTTGAGTGTTTCTGATATTTTGGGATGATCACAAAAATTTCAGACTTTTATTAGGAAGCCTATACAAGTCATATCTGTACTGATGTGGCATTTCTCCAAAACTAACTTTTGAATATATCTATCTCTAAAGTGAAATACCATGTAACCACACTAATGCCAACATACAAATCCTACAGCATACAAATCTTACAGTAATGCAAAAGCAAACTTCCAGCCTTGAGCACAGAACTGATCACCTTATACTTGGAATAATAACGCAAGTGGAGTGCATTCCAGAGCAGCCAGAATTGCCAGACTTTTTTTACTAAAAAAATGTTACACAGGATTTTAGATGCTGAGTACAAAAATCAGGTTTATCAAAGTTTTATAGCATGACAGTCTGCAAAGCTTCTATTTGTTTTTTAATAAATAATGTATGTATGATTTTCAATCACTGTAGAAAATGGATTATATTAAATCCAGGGCATATCTTACTGAATTCATATTATGCAAGAGTTAAGCAATAACCCATGCCTGGCTGTGGGTAATGCTGGATTTACCCATGGTTGGTGTGGTTTGGTCATGAGGGCGAAGCCCGAGTGGCCAAACAAAGACAACTGCGGGTAAATCCAGCATTACCCATATCCAGAAGTGGGTTACTGCTATTATACAATGACATTATTTAAGAAAAAATACTTACTTTTCTTAAATAATGGCATTGCATAATGCCTTTGTGCTGTCCTTCCGCAGCTGTCCAGTATTCTGCGGCAGTTCTGATGTACTGCGCATGCGTATGCTTACGCAGTACATCAAAGCTGTGTGTGGAAGCAATGGAGAAAGGAGGATCTCCGTTGCTTTTTAAAAGGTGTCTCGCTATTTTAAATGAATTTAACATAGCAAGACAGCTTTAAAAAAAGCAACGGAGAAAGGAAGATCGATCTCCATTGCTTTTTTTAAGATATCTCACTATGTTAAACCTGTTTAACATAGCGAGATTACAGCAAAGGAATTCTTCCATTCTCTATTGCTGTCTAACACAAAAAAAAAAGACTTATACTAATGGAAAAAGTCCAGGCGACCGAACCTTTTTCTATTAGCATAAGTCTGATTTACAACGGACGTGCTGACCAATCAGTGTGCACATTTTGGAAAATTAATGGGGGTCATTGTATAATAAAAAATAATGCATGTTTATTGATTAAAGGAATACTTTTCTCTCACTGTAAATATACCATAACCACAAAAAAAAAAAAAAAATAGAAAATATGCTGTATTGATAAGGACAGATGTTGATTCATTTTAAACAAGAAATTGCTTGTAACTGCATCACATTCAAACTACAGAACTACAGTGTATACAAGTGCATATAGGCATAACATGCTGCACATTTTTAAATGTCAAACAGCCCTTGAGATATTTCTTCATATATGTATACATCAGACTCATGGTTACACTTGCTTTGCTCTCTTTATGCAAAGGATAAGTGTAGGATATATTATTGCATCTTTTGGGAAGTAATCTACCTCGGGGAACTACCACATTGACAATACACCACTAAGAGTTGACTCAGGTTTTCGAGATTTGGGAAATTACCGGGACAGTGACCTATCATTTGACCAACACATGTCATTGTTGATTGAAAGTCCCTCAATATGCACAGCTTATAAACAAAGGGATTGTGTCTAGATTTAGGGGTGTCATTGTTCTCCTTTACTCAGCCCTCATTATTAGACCAATCATTGAATATAATACCCCCTTTGGCATTTATTTGTCCAGGCACATGAAAAACTGCAATGTTTACAGAGATACCTTACTAAAAGGATACAAAGCCTAAACAACAATCCCTACATGTATACCTCTCAAGTGCACCTCATTATGAGGAATGTTTCTCATTTGGGGTCTTAGAAAGCTCATGTTCCTCAAAGTCCCACATTGAAAGGGTCTGAATCACATTCAGTGCTAGAAATTCTTTTAACCGATATCCATGGTGAAAACTATGTTGTTAGAATTTTACAAGTTTTATATATTAATGATAACGGAGGGGACATTGTCAACAAAACTGAACTAATGGAGTATGAGTGGATTAATTATTGTCGTACTGATAAGTTTCCAGGGCTGAATATCAGTGTTAGTATTAAGCCTATTTTAAAAGATAGACATGATTTAGTTTGAACTGTTTTAAGTTATGATACTTTTTGTTATTTTTTTATATATGTATGTTTTTATATATGTATTTTTTTACATATGTATTTGTTATATAATAATAATGAGGGCACTTTAAATTAGAATGAGGCTGATTGTTTAAGCTGATTGGCTTTGTTGTTATTTAAATTGCCTCAATTGAGTTGTTGAATTTCATACACTGATGAAGAGTTTTACTTGAAATATTTGTTGTTTATTAAATTTAGTTACTGAGCATTGGAATTTTTTTTTTCTTTTTTCATTTGGTTCTTGTAACTGAAGTTCTTTGGCTAGCAAGATGTTTTTTACTTCGTTTTCGACATTGTCAAAATATGAACCCTTATTTTTATGCAGGCTGTGCCTTCCCTTTAACTGTCATGTTTTTGACAAACCTTTTTCTGATTTAAGAAGAGCAGGGTGTTATTCCTAATTTTGGTTTATACTTGTTTTCTTCAGTACGCACTTCTCACAAGCAGAACAACAGAACAGACTTTTTTAACATTCTTTATTACAGTCTCCTACTTGCAAGATTTTCAGAAAGGAGACACAACTCTCCCACGGTCAATTACTATTTTCAAACAAATATCAAGTCGCTCTGCAATTAATTTTATGGCTAAATGACAAGATTTTGACTCTGTTGTGGTTAAGTGTGAAAACTGTGATCACAATAAGACAAAATCACAAGTAAGCAAACAACATTCAAACTAAAACAAAAGCAGTAAAAACAAGCATTTTTCGAGGGGGGCATCCCCTCACCCCAACACTTCTATATACCATTTCTGGACTCACACACAATCTCTAGGTTGTGGGGGGAAAGCTAGCATTCACACACTAATCATCGTTCTTACAGAACTCATTTCATCATTTGTGTACCTAATCATCGTTCATACAGAACTCATTTCATCATTTGTGTACCTAATCATCGTTCATACAGAGCTCATTTCATCATTTGTGTACCTAATCATCGTTCATACAGAACTCATTTCATCATTTGTGTACCTAATCATCGTTCATACAGAACTCATTTCATTTGTATACCTAATCATCGTTCATACAGAACTCATTTCATCATTTGTGTACCTAATCATCGTTCATACAGAACTCATTTCATTTGTGTACCTAATCATCGTTCATACAGAACTCATTTCATCATTTGTGTACCTAACCATCGTTCATAGAGAACTCATTTCATCATTTGTGTACCTAATCATCGTTCATAGAGAACTCATTTCAGCATTTGTGTACCTAATCATCGTTCATACAGAACTCATTTCATCATTTGTGTACCTAATCATCGTTCATACAGAACTCATTTCATCATTTGTGTACCTAATCATCGTTCATACAGAGCTCATTTCATCATTTGTGTACCTAATCATCGTTCATACAGAACTCATTTCATCATTTGTGTACCTAATCATCATTCATACAGAGCTCATTTCATCATTTGTGTACCTAATCATCGTTCATACAGAACTCATTTCATCATTTGTGTACCTAATCATCGTTCATACAGAACTCATTTCATCATTTGTGTACCTAATCATCGTTCATACAGAACTCATTTCATCATTTGTGTACCTAATCATCATTCATACAGAACTCATTTCATCATTTGTGTACCTAATCATCGTTCATACAGAACTCATTTCATCATTTGTGTACCTAATCATCGTTCATACAGAACTCATTTCATCATTTGTGTACCTAATCATCGTTCATACAGAACTCATTTCATCATTTGTGTACCTAATCATCATTCATACAGAACTCATTTCATTTGTGTACCTAATCATCGTTCATACAGAACTCATTTCATCATTTGTGTACCTAACCATCATTCATACAGAGCTCATTTCATCATTTGTGTACCTAATCATCGTTCATACAGAACTCATTTCATCATTTGTGTACCTAATCATCGTTCATACAGAACTCATTTCATCATTTGTGTACCTAATCATCGTTCATACAGAATTCATTTCATCATTTGTGTACCTAACCATCGTTCATACAGAACTCATTTCATCATTTGTGTATCCAATCATCATTCATACAGAACTCATTTCATCATTTGTGTACCTAATCATCATTCATACAGAGCTCATTTCATCATTTGTGTACAATAGCAACATATAATTTCCTTCCAAGCCCTAGATCTACTTTTAAGTACCTATCTCCTAGACACTTGAGCTTCTCTAATATCACAGAAAATAAACCTTCTTAAAGGAGGAGCTGCCTGTTTTAAGCACATTATTCTTACTCAAAACCAAACAATACTCTAAGCACTGAACTCTTTTCAGGTGAAAGGCCTGCCATCACCAGGCTTATTTAAATTTTCCTTCTGGTCTTTTTTATTCTAAACTTTATCAAGGAGATCAGCTAGTCTAATTATAAAAAATATAAATAGATAAATAGACAGATAGATATGGGAGCATGTTGCTTGGTCAACCAACCAAATTATCAAACCACAACTTATCAAGCAGAAGTGATCAGAAATGAACCCCTACTCCTCCTACTAGTTATATATACAAACTCTGAGATTACACTGCAGTATAGAAAGGGTAAATTCCCTTATTTTTGATGTATCAAGATCCTACACAGAAAAAAAAGCCAGTATGTGCACTTAATTTTCAATCATACAAGCTGTCTTTTCTTCTGTTTGACAAAGTAAGTTTGACAGAATGAAGGTCAACTGTATATAGATAAACATATAAATAGCTGGATGGATGGATGGATGGATGGATAGATAGAAAGAGATAGATAGATAGATAGATAGATAGATAGATAGATAGATAGATAGATAGATAGATAGATAGAGAATACATACATTTTGTCAATGTTAGGTTTCACTGACTGATGAGAACATCAGCACAGCTAATCAAAAATCAGCTGTACCAGCTTCTGAGTGAGACTGTGGCAGTTGGGTTTAGGAAATGTTCACCTTCCACACTGTTGTGCGATTTTAGAGTTGATAAATATAATTAGCAGGGCATGTTGCAAAAAATTATATTTTTGTTTTATGTGTAGTCACAGATTTTCACCTTGAACACTAAGATTTCAATGGTATGAGGTTCAGTTTTGTAACATTATGATGGCATGTCACAAATCCACATACACACATATACATATATGTGTGTGTGTGTGTGTGTGTGTGTGTGTGTGTGTGTGTGTGTGTGTGTGTGTGTGTGTGTGTATGTTTCAATATATGTTTTATATGCAAGTGTTTTAAACTCTTCTTTTTTAATAATTGTGTGAGAACCTTTTCACAAAGATGCAGAGAACAGTATGTGTTTGTTGATGTGCAATCCTGCCTTTTGAATTTTATGGCATTAGATAAGCGATAACAACAATATTTAATGAAGGACTGATACGAACTTGACCTTACTAAGACCTTCATCACTATTTCATAGAAATGAACAATTAACAGTTTTAAATGTTATTCTTTGTGCAATTCATTGGGTATAACACCACTTTAGCAAGACGTCACAAGACCTTCAGGTGTGGGTTACATGCCCATCGCAATGAGGGTTGCCAGTGCTATTCTCAAGGTCTCCATCTTGGGTCAACTTATTTTTGGACTATTCTTCTAACCTATAAAACTGGGCAGGGGTCAACAAACATCCAAATATGCTGATGGCTGCAAACTAGATAACATTATTTTGATGAAAGTTGCAAAAGGTCCCAAAGGCAGTGTTGTACAAAAAAATTCTACCCAGTAGAGTAGTAATTACTTTAAATGCTAATTGTATGAACATTAACTATAAAATAAATTGTCAAATCATAATAAAAGCATAGCCATTAAAGATCTAGGAACAAGGGTGGACAACAATTGCATTTTGAGCTATGTGTATCTATCACACTCAGAAATGTATACTGTAAAGATCATCTAATTCTTAAAGGTATGTTTAGTCAATTAAGGGAAAATGCTGTATAATTTCATACCTCACTGATCTAACCTATTGTTGAATATTGTGGGTTAGTCTGTAGCCTTTAAACAAGCCACCTGAAGCTGCTTGCAGAACTATAATGATTACTTAATGCAAAATC
This sequence comes from Protopterus annectens, assembly GCF_019279795.1. NCBI lineage: Eukaryota > Metazoa > Chordata > Ceratodontiformes > Protopteridae > Protopterus > Protopterus annectens. The sequence continues at coordinate 686,765,076 of NC_056749.1, read as the reverse complement.
AGAGGGCTGAAAAATGTTGAAGTATTCAGAAAAGTTTAAGGAACTACCATTACATTTATTCTTTTCTCAGTTACTAAAAGGTGAATTCTTCCTAGTCTACAAGACAATGTCCAAACCAGTTATATTTGACTGTTCATGCCTATGGCACATGTCAGGGAGCCAACAAAGGTTTGGGCAAGGTCGTCCTTCACTTCTGTTGTCTCTCTTCTACAGCCACTGCTCCAGACATCAGCTTCCCCCCTCCAAAAGTCAAATGACAATCTGCAGGAACTTTTCTCACTTCTCCTTTCATATAGTTTTAATTGCTTCATTGAGTAAACCTGCACTGAGCAATACAGCAAAGTTTCGCTCTTCTCTTAAAGAAAAATGGTCACTATGGTAAAGATACATTCCTACTTAAAGCTACAGCATTTTGTTTACAACAAAATTACTATGAATTTACTATGTACAATGTACTATTTAAATCCATATTTACAATTGTTTTGGTCATCTGTACTTCACCATTTAGTGAAATCTATCATGCTCTACAACTGACCTCTTGTAACACAAATATGGTTAATTGACTATTGACTATGTGTAAGCCTGATCACCGACACTCATCTATTAATGGGTTAACATTCAGTTTAACATTCTGCTTTTCTACTCTCTTCTATATGTTTAGGGGAGGAGGTCAGAATAGGCTTGGCAGTACAAGTTGTTATGATGACTCAGCTTAATAGTTTGGTAGAATATTCTGTTGTTTACATATTTTACAGAGTGTGATCACGGGAATTTGACAGACTTACTGAAACATCTGTGAGTTACTGGCCACCGCCCCTTTTTGCTGTCAAGCGGTCTATACTTTTCCTGTGAGAAGAGAACATTTTGATAAGAGAATACTCTAGTCAAAGAACTTTCTAGTTATAGTATATGTCTGATTTTTGAGTAAACAAGCAGCCTATATAAGATGGGGTCTCACGGGGGTCTGGTTTGGAGTTCTTCGTGGAATTGATGCATTGCCTGTGCCTGTTCCCTGTTTCAATCTCCAGCCAGACTGCTTTGGGCTCCCCAGTCGATGAGGTGGCTGTGATGAAGTGCCAACCGGTGATGTATTAACTTTTTTTATCTTACTGCATTGCTGCAACAAATTGTTGAACTGCATGGCTAAAGTGCTGTTTTGAATTATTAATTCCATTTAGTTACTGTTTTATGCCACTAGTTTTGTTAGCCAAGTACACTATTAAAGTAGACTTTCTGTTTAAAAGTAGAAATAAAGTTTGTTAATAGATAATTTCTGTAGTATGTAGTGAATTATTTTGAATCCTGTTCATTAGGCAATACATTTTCTTGGCGTAGTCGGCAGGATTCGAAATGTTTAAGAAAAAGACAAAAGAAGTCAAAACAGTGGAAATCCCAGGCTGGGATAGTCCTCTTTATGAGGCTTTGGCCACTGAGTGGTCGTTAAGTGCATGTTTGAGTGAGAATTGGGATGCTTGTTTAAAAACTGCATATCCACAGCATGTGTTAGCGTGTTTGCAGAAAGTGTCAGTGGAAAAAGGAAAGGATGTTAGTACAGCGTTAGGACAGTGAGGCTGGATTTTATTATCCACCTATCGCAAGCAACATCAGAAAAAGTTAGCGCAAATAGATATAAATACAGGATTGGAAAAGCAGGTGTGTGATTTACAGTGACAAATAATTATGTTACAGTGTCAAAATAAATTGTTGTTGGACAAAGCAGATACCTATCAGCAAGTGGCTGAAAAAGCTGCTGTCAGGGTGGTGCAGTATAAGTACTGGAAGAGGAGAGGGAAGATAAATAAGAAGAACGTGTGTATGTCGATAGCAAAGGCAGGTGTCCATTGGGACCCTGATCAGTGGGTCAGAGATATTTGGTGCTTTTCTGATTCATCCTCAGAATCGGAATGTGATCAGGAGCTTTTATCAAATAAAAAGGATTTGTTGGACAAATATGCAGCGAGGCCAGCACTTAGGAGGAAGGTCCAATTGCCGCCACCCGCAGCAAATGGACAGCCACAGCAGCCAGCTATATGGGCAGATTTATGGGAAGATTATACTCAACAAGAAATTTCAGACTTACATGATCATTTTAGACAAAGGCCAGGGGAGGGTCTGGTCACCTGGATGGTAAGGATGTATGAGATGGAGATTGCAGGAGTAATGGTAGATGACATAGATTGCAAAAAGTTTTGTTTGCTTAGTACAGACCCGACAGTTCAAGAATATTTCAGGACATTTAATCAACAGGTAGATTGGCTGAGTAATGATAAGCACTGGTATACGCTGAGGGACACGATTTAGCATCTTAAGGAAGAAGCGATGAAAACTGCAATCTTTATAGGACAAGCCGATAATTTGATGGATGTGCAATGACACCATCCATGAGGAATAAGATTATTAAATTTACACCATCAGCTTACAAACATGTAATTATGACCCTACTATTAACCAAACAGGTAACCAATTATCCGAGGTAGTGGTAACCCATACAACAGTTAGGAGAATTGGGAGAGTGGGGTCTGATTCCGAAACCAGGGACAGGAGAAGGTTGAGGTAATAAAAACAGTGCAAAAGAAGTCCTTATATCATGAAAGGATATGTTCATTGCCTTGCTAACAAATGGTGTTAGCAAAGATCAGATAGATGGAAATGATATGAAAACTTTGTGGGAAATGTGTAAGAAGTGAGGCTTAAGTAAGAAAAAGAATGTAGGAAAACAGAAAGTGCAGGATGAGCAAGATAGTAAGGAGGGAAACTGTAGTACTGAGAATCCGACACAGAAATCTAGTACTGAGAACCCAACACAAGTCCCTTCTCTGTATCCAGATCCGAACGATTTCTATTCAGACTTGGTGTGGGGTTCAGATGTCAAAAAGGATAATTAGGAAATTGGCCAAGCTCCAGTGAGTGGATGGGCTCATAAGGATATGAGACCTTATGTTGATGTTGAAATATTTTGGAAAAATAAAAATCGGCAGAGAGTCCTCACCCTGGTTGACACTGGAGCAGAGGCCTTGCTGAATTATGGAAATCCAAAGTGCTTTAAAGGACAGCGTGTTACTATTAGCGGATTAGGAAGAAAACAAACTGAGGCTGTACAGATAATGCTTGAAATGAAAATAGGGCAGCTACCTAAGAGACAATACTCTGTGTTGATTGTGTCAATCCCAGAGTATATAATTGGAATAGATATTCTAAAAGAACTGACCTTAAACCTATCTGATAGACAGTATCATTTTGGCTTAAAGCCTTATATTTAAGCTAGGCCAGTGATTGTGGGTACAGTCAAAATGCTGCCCGTAGAACTTCCCCGGCTACCAAAACTATTAGTATGAAGCAGTATCATATACCTGGGGGACATAAAGAGACTGGGGAAACAATTCAAGATTTAAAGCAAACTGGCTAAGTGACAGAACCCACAGGGTCAGAGTTGCTGGAGCCATGTCAGAGTCAAAGCCTGTCACAAGTGGTGTCCCACAGGGCTCAGTCCTGGGTCCACTCTTGTTCGGCATCTACTTTTCTGAAGTACAAGCAAACACAGGAGGGTTATGGCTGACAAAGTTTGCAGATGACTGCAAACCATATTAGAAAACACATCTGACACAGATATCCTCCAGAAGGGCCTCACAGAAATGGATAACTGGTGCCAGAGCCATGGCCTGAAGTTAAACGCCAAAAAATGCATAGTCATACCCTTTGGGAAAAACAAGGTTACCCCTAGCTACCATATAGGTGGCAATCCACTGAGCACAGAATACGTCATCAGGGATCTGGGGACCCAAGTTGACAGTAGCCTTTCGTTTGACACTCATGTTGCTAAAGTAGTTAGGAAAACCTTCTATATCACCCACCTGATCATGAAGGGATTCACATCTAGATCAAGGGAGGTCATCGTCCCCCTGTACTCATCACTCATTAGACCTATGATTGAGTACAATGCCCCATTCGGAATGTATCTGACCAGACACCTGCTGCAGCTTGAAAGGCCCCAAAAGTTCCTCACCAAAAGGATAAAGGGTCTCAAAAATATGTCTTATGCTGCCCGACTGAAAGAACTCCAGCTCTATTCAGTCTCATACCGCTTGGTCAGAAGTGACCTGTGCCTGACATATAAGGCCATGTCAAACCCAGATTTGATGTATATGCTTCACCTCAAAAATCTAGATCCCTCAGAACCACAAGGCGGGAGACTTAAACCTTGACACGGTTATAAATAGAACGTGCTGGAGGGACAGATTCATCACCCAGAGACTCCCTATGCTGTGGAACAAAATCCCGGTACATGTGAGGCAGAGCACCTCGCTGGCCTTGTTCAAGAGGAATCTTGACCAATGGATGGGAGATCGCAGATATACCCCAGGGATTACTTCAGTGTCACTGCTTGACAGAGGCACAGAAAAATGATAGGCATAGTTTTTATTCAAACTAAAGGGGTGGCGAAAGCCACATAACTATGGGCTAGGCTTATAAATGCCCTTGGGCAGATAGCCTAGTATGAACCTATGAACCTATGAACCTATGAACCTAACAGAAGTAGGTGTTTTGCGACCCATAACCACTGCATGGAATAATCCAGTATGGCCAGTCAAGAAGTCTGATGGCTCCTGGAGAATGACATTTGATTATAGGGAGCTGAACAAATATACACCTCCTTTGACTGCAGCAGTACCAGACACAATAACCTTGATTGAAAGCCTGCAGAAGCATAAGGGGACCTGTTATGCTGTAATTGATTTAGCAAATGCATTCTTTACTGTTCCGATCACTGAGAAAAATCAGAAACAATTTGCCTTTACTTGGCAAGGCAGGCAGTATACCTTTACCAGGCTGCCACAGGGCTATTTGCATAGCCCTACCATCTGTCATCAGGTAGTGGCTGAGCATCTTGATGAGATAAAATTACCATCAGAAATACAAATATCTCACTCCGTTGATGATATATTGATTCAGGGAATATCACACAAAAGTGTTTAGAAGCAATTAGATATTGCGATAGAACATATGAAACAAAAAGGTTGGGAAACTCATCTATTAAGATTCAAGGGCCATCACAGACAGTAAAATTTCTAGGAATTCAGTGGCATTGAGGATATAGGGAAGTATTGCCTGAGAGTTTCTAACTCCTCAGAACAAATGAGAAGCACAACAATTTATCAGATTATTCAGATTCTGGTGGCAGCGTATTCCACATTTGAGCCAACTACTTTCCCCCCCGTACAAGGTGACAAGGAAAAAATATGAATTTGATCGGGGGGATGAACAGGAGCAGGCCTTTGAATGTGCCAAACAAGCTATCCAAGAAGCACTTGATTTATGGCCAATACAGGAGGGTGAGGTAGAATTACATGTGACGGTCAATGACCAGTATGCAAACTGGAGCTTGTGGCAGAAACAAAATTCAAAACAAGTACCATTAGGATTTTGGACTAGGAAATTACCTGAGGCAGGAAACAGGTATAGTCCCTTTGAAAAGCAACTGCTAGCCTGTTACTGGGCATTAATCAATACAGAACAAATGACTATAGGTCACCATGTCGCTTTGAGACCTGAGATTCCTATTTGGCAATGGGTAATGAGTTCCCCAAAAATGCATAGAATAGGACATGCACAGGAAGTGAGTGTAATTAAATGGAAATGGTATATTCAGGATAGGGCAAAAGTTGGAGTTGGGGGAGTGGCAATGCTCCATGAGAAGGTAGCCCAGGTACCAGTGGCTGATGAATCGTCTATGGTACAGAATATTTCCCCTCAGGAAGTATCTCCAGTAAAGTGTGGACAGCTTTTTGTGCAACTGCCTTTAGACCAGAGAAAACATGTTTGGTTTACTGAGGGGTCAGCAAAATATATAGTGAACAAAAGGTGCTGGAAAGCTGTTTCCTTTAATCCTGTCACTAAAAAGGCCCAATAGGAGGCAGTAAAAGCAGTCAGTATGCTGAATTATATGCAGTTTTTCAGGCATTAAAGCAGGAGTTACCGAGAACATGTCACATCTATACAGACTCATGGTCTGTAGCAAATGGGCTAGCTACCTGGTTACCGACATGGCAGAAAAATAATTGGAGCATCCATTCAAAAGAAGTTTGGGGGAAAGAGTTATGGCAACAAATGTGGAAAATCATCTTTCAGAGTACGGTTATAGTCTATCATGTAGATACACATTGTGCAACTGACTTTCTAGAACATTGGTTTAATTCTGTTACAGATGAGCAAACCAAAATTGCGGAAGCAGAAGTTGATATGAGCATTTCAGAACAAGCCGGGATAGCAAACTGGGCGCATCAAAAATGTGGACATTTAGGAGAAAAGGCAACATACAGGTGGGCACATTCTAGAGGAATTATTGTTCCTATAGATGTAATTATGACTGCAATTTTGCAATGTCTGGTTTGTCAGTATTCACAAAATAGACCAGTAATGCATGTAGTGAAGGGGCATTTAGGATGAGGAAAGTTGCCAGGACAGATCTGGCAAATTGATTACATAGGACCATTATCAATGAGTAAGGAATGTCGATATGTGTGCATGGCTGTGGATCCATATTCTGGATATTTAGTGGCTTATCCATGCAAAAATGCACCACAAGCAAATACAATGAAGACACTTGATTTGATTATTTTATATTATGGAATTCCAATACAGATTCAAATTAACAATGGTTCTCATTTTAAGGGGAAACTAGTGCAGGAATCTTCTTCTTCTTCTTCTTCTTTCGGCTTTTTCCCAGTTAGGGGTTGCCACAGCGGATCACCTGTCAGCTCATGATTGGCAGTGGAGTTTTACAGTGTTGAGTTGCCAGCCCAGCACCCAACCTTCCACAGAAGGCACACACACACACTCACACCTAGGGCCAATTTAGAGTGTCCAATCCACCTGCAGCATGTCTTTGTGATGTGGGAGGAAACCGGAGCACCCTGAGGAAACCCACGCGACCACAGGGAGGACATGCAGACTCCGCACAGAAGGCACCCCAGCTGAGGATCGAACCGGAGAACCTCTTGCTGTGAGTGCAGGAATACTGTAGACAAAACAACATTGAGTGGATATTCTATATACCTTACTACCCTCAGCCAGTTGGTCTGATTGAGAGAATGAATGGTTTATTAAAGGAGCAATTACAAAAACAAGAGAACGGCTCCCTTTAGTGGTGGAGAGATCATTTAAATGCTGCTTTGCAGATTTTGAATAACAGATCAATAGCTGAGAGTGAGACCCCTTTGATGAGAATGTTAACACCTTCTCTACAAATAAAACCTTGTGTAACAACAAATATTATCACATATTGGTAGATTCAACCAGGTACATTAGCACCATTCCAGGTGACTCTGGACGCTGCAGGTCTGGATTTATGTATGCATAGGCTACAGCCAACAGACATACAATTAATTGAAACTGGGATAGGTATTCAAATACCTCCCGAGCATTTTGGACTGATTGTTCCCTGGTCAAGTTTGGCTTTGAAGGGGATACAAGTAAAGGGAGGTGTAATAGATGCTGATTACCAAGGGGAGATTAAAGCCATTCTGATTAACAATAGAACATCGGATTTGTTGATTCAGAAAGGAGACAGACTAGCCTAATTGATTATTGTGCCAATGTACTGAGGTATGGTGCAGAAGGGAATAGCTCCACCTGTAGTGACCATAAGGGGAGACAAGGGATTTGGGTCATCTAATTTAAACAGTGGAGCTAAGATTTGGGTCCAGTCTTCAGACAAACAACCAGAACCTGCAGAAGTCATTGCGGTGTGGAATGATAATACCATCCTAATAATGAAACCAGGGCAGGAGAAGTGGGAATATGTGCCTGCAAATAGATGTCATTTATGAAAATAATCATGCTACCTTTTCTTCTTCCTATTTTAGATTCCAGATTCAGTCTATGCCATTTTGATTGTTGGTGTTCTCATTGTGTTGTATGGAGTCCTTTTGGTAGAGTGCGTGACATATGGATCAAGGGCAACCAATATTAATTCAATGGTGAACCAGTGGGGATGGGTTCCTAGTACACAGAATAGAACACAAGGCACCTTTACCTGCCCTGCAGGACAAGAATGTCCTACTGTTAATTTGACTATTGAAGGAAATGTAACTATTTGGTGGGTGAGGAGAGGACATGTTTATGTCCAATTACTGGATGAAGGACCAACTATGGTAATGATCCAAAACTATACTGACATAAAATGTTGCAATTGTAAGTACGAACAGATGTACCAAGAGAATTACTACCTTTGACAAAATGGAACTGATATTTATAATGAATCAATTGACATAGGGAAAATTACTGCATTATTTTGTATGAATGCAACTCAAATAACAAATAGACAGCCATGGGTTTCGCAAATAACTCTACTAAATAATAACCCCATGTCTCATTTTTACCAAATAATAAAAGTACCTTCTAAGTGTAGATATGTAGGACAGGAATATCAAAAGACTATGTTACATTTTAATATTACTTTTCCAAAGATAGGCAAATGCAGGTAAAAATGAACATGGTACAGCGCCTTATTGGGAGGTATCGGTACAGGGTTGGGAACCCTAAACGCAATTGATGTTGAAATTTTAGCTAATAAAATTAAGACTGTGTGTCAGGATATTTCACAGATTATACACCTACAAGCCCAATGGAATCCCACAGTCTGGCACACCCAAGAACAACTTGTTAGTTATGAGAAAGAATTTTTAGATCAATTCAATGCTTCTGTAGTTTCTAACTTGAAGTTTAGTAAAACTATCACTAAGTTTGTAAATTGGACGACATGTACTTTACAGTCCCTTTATGATTTAATGCAAAGAAATTTTGTGCAAACTAAATTAATGCTTAAAAATGAGCATGTATGGAAACAATTGTTTAACAAATGGACCCAGCACTAATTGGATAAAGTTGCTTTCTGAAAAAATGAAATGTGCAGATGACTTTTGTACAGGTTATATTATGCTTTATAATGTCACAAATGCAAAAATCATGTGTCAATTTGTAACTCTGCCACTGGTATTTGGACCTCCTTTGTATCCATTCCAGTATTTGTTATCTCATTTGGAAGGAAACTACATTGACTTTTCGAACAGGATGCACAAATTAGAACACTGTACCGAGATAATGAATGGGCTTATTTGCGGACAGCATTCCTCCATACACAAGCCATGTTTTCTTCAGCATTCCATCAACATTTGTAAATGGACTATATTACCTCCCACTTTTGAAATGTTCATGGAGATAGCACCACAGTTTATATGTTTAGTGACAAATCAAACATTGTCATATGCCTTAAAAAGTCCCCTTTGTAGATTGTCTAAGTAATGTGACTCATTTGAACTGACATAATGAAACATATCTTTTCTTCTGAGACTTATATTAGTGTATTTTATACTTGGTTATCAGAGAAGCTGGAATATCACAACTTGACATTTAAAATGAACTCTTTATATCAAGTATTGAATAATACGCAACATCTTAAAAGAATATTTGCAAATAGTAAACCATAGTATCTTGCATCATGAAATGAAAAGTATCATCATAGGGAAAAAGTTGGTTAGTTTGGCTAAGAAAACAGAATCAAATACATCACATAATTAGTGGGATATTTTTACTGGATGGTCATCATCAGGAACTAGGTTGCTAAACTGGCTTATTCACCCTGTACTAATTGTGATGATAATTGTGGTTTTATTAACCTTTTGGAACTGCTATTTGACTTACTGTAAGTATAAAAAAGCTGCTAAAGTGAGATATTTATCTTACACATAGAAACAATAGTCAAAGGGCCGATTGTAATACAAATATGGCTAATTAACTATTGACAATTTGTAGGCCTGATCAATGACACTCAGCTTTTAATGGGTTAATATTCAGTTTAACATTACACTTTTCTACTCTCTTCTATGTATTTAGGGGAGGAGGCCAGAATAAGCTTGGCAGTACAAATTGTTATGATGACTCAGCTTAATAGTTTGGTAGAATATTCTGTTGTTTACATATTTTACAGAGTATGATCATGGGAACTTGGCAGGCTTACTGAAACGTCTGTGGGTGACTGGCCACCACCCCTGTTTGCTGTCACATGGTCTGTACTTTTCCTTTGAGAAGAGAACATTGTGATAAGAGAATACTCTAGTCAAAGAACTTTCTAGTTATAGTATATGTCTGATTTTTGAGTAAACAAGCACCCTATATAAGCTGGGGTCTCAAGGAGGTCTGGTTTGGAGTTCTCTGTGGAATGGATGCATTGCCTGGGCCTGTTCCTTGTTTGAATTTCCAGCCAGACTGCTTTCGGCTCCCCAGTCAATGAGGTGGCTGCAATGAAGTTCCAACCAGTGATGTATTAACCTTTTTTCTGTTATTGCATTGCTTCAAAGAATTTTTGAACTGCATGGCTAAAGTGCTGTTTTGAATTATTAATTCCATTTAGTTATTGTTTTATGCCACTAGTTTTGTTAGCCAAGTATGCTATTAAAGTAGACTTTCTGTTTAAAAGTAGAAATAAAGTTTATTAATAAATAATTTCTGTAGTGTGTAGTGAATTATTTCTAATCCTGTTCATTAGGCAATATACCTCTTTATCTTAAAATCATTGGGTTCGTGCCCGTTGCATGACCTATGGACCTTTAGTATTGATCATATTATGTTGGTGCAAGCCAAACCAGTGTTGTACTCTCAATGGCAGTAACCAGTGCTCTACTTTCAATGTCAGTAACTCATTTAAGGCAGTTCGGGCCTTCACCAGTCTTTCTAATATTTCCATAATCCTGAAAATTAAGCAACACTCTCTAAGTCAAATGCTGTTCAGCCTTTTAAAAATCATACAAAATATTTAATGGTCTGTACTTTTCCTTTGAGAGGAGAACATTTTGATAAGAAAATACTCTAGTCAAAGAAATTTCTAGTTATAGTATATGTCTGATTTTTGAGTAAACAAGTACCCTATATAAGCTGGGGTCTCACGGAGGTCTGGTTTGGAGTTCTCTGTGGAATTATTTCATAGGTTTTGGGGCTAACACTATGAAGCTAGTCACTTTTATTGCCTGCTTTGTAATACTTTTGGGCTGGAATCAAACTTCTACTCTCTACTTTGCTTCAATATTTTATTGTGTAGCCCCCTTCCTACTACTGGTTTTGATTTTGTATGTTGCTCTGCTATAGGTGCATTCTAACATATCTTTTTTAAATGGTATTGGCTCTTCTCTCTCCCTCTCACTCTATATATACATATATATATATATATATATATATATATATATATATATATATATATATATATATATATATACATATATATAGATAGATAGATATCCTTAGCCAATGTTGCATCTTTAGAGCTTATTAATACTATGCCTATACCTTTGTTGAATTCATACACTCTAATGAATGTACCTACCTGGTAGCTACTCTTCTCCTGTTTTCCAAGTTATGCAGAAGTATAACTGCAGACTTACTCACGTGCTGGTTTCCTTATCCATAATGATTGGGTGATCAAATAAATTTCAACTCGGCTCAATCATATTAATGAAAAATATAGCCATTGAAGACAGACAAAAAAATCCTTGTTGAACTTAAATATAGATGATATCAATAAAACTCTATATAGAAATGCATGTTTTAATATTCTTGTTTTAATATTTTTGGTATGCATGTTTTAGGTGTTGTTTATGATGAATATATGATTGGAAGTTTTCTATAGATTTTTATTTTTATGCTTTATGATGTTTTGTATGTGTCTTTAATATCTTAGTAGTAAGCGTCTTTTTAACTTGCATTGTGATTTTCAGCCAATGAGTGTCTATTTGACTACATAGTTATTTGCATATTTAATTGATTGATGAATGTGTCTTGATTAAATATATAAACATGCTGCTTTTGGCTATTGTATTGAGTCTGAAGACTTGTCATTATCAGACTTGAAAGCAGTTACTCTGTTTAATGGTTTATTGCTTTTTCATTAAATTACACCTTACAGTTGCTTGACGTTGTTTGCTATCTCTTTGTTTTTTGGATTGCTATTTATTTGCCTGACTTCTAAAAACTGCTTTATCACCAGACCTTTTTGTACTTCATTAATCGAAATTACACTTGCCTGAAATGAAAAAATGCAAGATGACTTCACCGAAGGCTTAATCTTCTGAAGCAATGGATCACTGATAATTTTTCCAGGGAAACGAACCAGTTGGCCACCAAGATACAATAAAAAAAAAAATAACACAAATTAAACCCATGTAAGTGGGGGACTTCATCCCCCACACATCCCCTAACTAAATACCAGCTCCAAGATCACACTACAATGGGAAAAAAAAATATGGGTGTTATTATTTCAAGCCTATCTTGTACATCTGAAAAATGCTCTAGCACACTTTTAAATGGAGTATTTACCTTCTACATGCACCTTTTCCTATAGCCAGCAAGCTTCAAGGATGCTGGCCATATAGCAGTACAGATTAGGTGAACCCAGTCAAGGCTTGAGGTACCTCCCTTATGGCAAGGGGAATATAGGGTAACAGTCGGTTACAAATTCTCCCAACCTTTTCTATGACTTTTCTTAATATAGACTTTAAGACTGTCCTAAGCATTCTATGAAGTTATCTGTTTGAAGGTGGTATACAGATGTTTCTGACTGTTTCACTGTAAAACTTGGCAGAGTCCGTGAATTATTCTGGGCATGACTGGGGTGTCCTGATAAGTAAGAATTTCTATTCTACACCCCTTTTTTCTGTCATTCTGATATCCCTTCAATGCCCTTCATCCTTCAGTGGGTTTAACCGCTTGCTCAGAGGTGACCTGTGCCTGACATATAAGGCCATGTCAAACCCAGATTTGATGAATATGCTTCACCTCAAAAAATCTAGATCCATAGAACTTGCTGAAGGGACAGATTCATCACCCAGAGACCAGGTACATGGCCTTGTTCAAGAGGAATCTTGACCAATGGATGGGAGATCGCAGATATACCCCAGGGATTACTTCAGTGTCACTGCTTGACAGAGGCACAGCAAAATAATAGGCATAGTTTTCTTCAAACTAAAGCGGTGGTGAAAGCCACATAACTATGGGCTAGGCTTATAAATGCCCTTGGGCAGATAGCCTAGTATGAACCTATGAACCTATGAACCTATGAACAGCACTCCAATTCCATTCCTGGCCCAATGCTCGAATTTTAGTGGGGGCCAAATCCTAAGTGTATCATGGGGTCCACTGTCCATTTTCTGGTTGGGGAGAATTTTTATGTATGATCTACCCACTTTTCACCACCCCCTCTCCTACACCCATCAACACTGTCTGACGGCAACTCCCCTCTTTGGACCATGCCTCCCCTTAGGAAGCATCATCAGAAAAATGTTTCACCCCACCAGAATGGGCACCCCATCCCTCCCTGCCAATCTGTCAGTCACCTGAGCTTTTAGTATTGCCTGCATTGCCTGGATAGTCAACAGGGCTTTATCCCTCTATGCCACAAAAGTGGATAATAAGTAAGAATTTCTTAAGAGAATTTCCATCCTAACAAAAAGCAATAGTAGCACATTTACTATACCCTTTATAATGACTCTTTGTAGGAGTACTGCCTCAGGAATTTTTTGTTACATAATCAATGATTACTAGATTATACTAATGCCCCTTACTCACTTTTACAAGTGGACTCACAATATCTATTGCTGTGTATTGAAAAGAAGTAATCACAATGGGTAAGGATGTCAAAGGATACTTACATTTGTATTTGAGTGCTGTGCCTTTATACTCTGGGCAGACTGTGCAATGGTTTTCCATCTGATTCATAATACCAGGCCAGCAAAATCTAGCTAAGGCATCAGCTTTTGTCTTATATATCCATAAACGAGTGCACAGAATGGCTATGTGTTGTTTGGGTGAGACATTAAACAGAGGCCCCATCTGCCTGAGCTATTGGTAGCTTAAATGGATGTCAAAGATCCCCCAGAACCTACTAGAAAAGAGTAGAGGAAGTTTCCTGGTGCCTTGGAAAAAGTTTCCCTAGTAACTGTCTATACCTCATTGGGTCTCCCCTGAAAAGAGGTCACTGGACTAGTGGAACTACACATGTGAACAAGGTGTAAATAAATAAAAATAAAATGAATAAATGTGCCAAATTCATTAGAAGCATTCTAAAAGATCTTGAAACTAACAAATGTCTCAGTATCTGTTCCCTGGATTTTTTTACCTTGTAGAGCAAGTAATTACTTGGCTCAAAACAAGGAATGCAGTTAAACAGTTATATTCCTTTGTTTTCCAACCACTCTCTATACTTCACCTAGTTCTGCTTAGTGTATTGCCTTCCCAGTGAGCATTTTTAAAAGCCTTTAAATGGCTTATCTGTAAGTCAACCAAGGCAGAATTGCTTTTACCATTATTCTGATATGAAATGGAGGTTGTGGCCTCTTCCCCTACAGACCAGAGGTGCGTGGGTTTCCTTTTCGTCAAATTCATCCCCTACAAGAGTTAAATTACAAATATAATTTTATTCTGTCAAAAGTACTCGGAGTTTCCCTACTTTAACAGTTTTTAACAGTTACTTTGCTTTCGCCATCCTTAGAGTCCTGCTTTTTTCCTGATTGGCTCTCTGCTTTGGTGCAGTATGGAGAATCTTACATCTCTGAAAAGGTTCCTTTTCCCTTTGATCTCGGTATGATATTCTTATATTTGTCTCTCTACATATGCTTCTGTCAGTGTACCCTTAACTGTGGGCATCTCCCTGCCATTATCTGTAGTAATGTTGTTTACTATCTTAACCATAGTAGCCTTTTGCAATGACTTTATATCAGGTTTATTTGCCCCTTCCACTGAGAGTCAAACGTTGATTCCCTTTGAAGTTTCAAATTCCACACCTTGTCTTTGACTGAAACCATATACCTCTGACAACTTCTCCAGATGAACACCATCCTCTCCATATGTTTCCATGGCCCTTTCAAACTGTGGAAAATCTTGACCAATTACCACATCATTGATTACATTAGGCACTGAAGGTCCTGGCTGTAACACTTTGTCAAAAAAAGTTTTCATTTCACTTTTGTTATATGGTACATTTGTTGCCATGTTCAGGCATTGCCTTCATTTTCTGTGTACCAGTTATTTTATGTTTATCAAATTACTGAGTAAGATTCAAAAACAACTAGCACCAGTACATAGTGCTAATGATCATAAGCTGATTTTTTAATTCTGTCCTAGCTGCACACAATTTGGCCACAGATGCATCTTTAATAAATGTCTTAGCATGAACATTTATTTAAGATACCAATGTAAGACAATACATGGATCTAGGGCAGCATTAGAAACACGTGGATTTGTGGTAATTTGAATACCCATCGTTTTGCTCTGAGTAATGTAATTATGCTTTCTGACTCTAACAAGTCTTGCAGTACCTTTCCTTCTACCACAATGGTGAGTTTAACTATCATAGTAACAACATAATGACAAAATACAGATTCTGTACTTCTAGTCGATAACAGTGTACTATAATTTAATATGCAAGATTTCAGACAGATTGTTCGGAAACTGGTGGGCTAGTATTAACAGTTTCTGGAGGCATAATATTGCTATTATTAACTGTCAAAGAGGGAGTACTTTGCTGTAGTCTTTTTCTTAAAATATTTAAAAAAAAACAATTCAAATCATAACATTTTTGCCTGTTTGGTGGGAAAGACACACCTAGGTGAAGATTTATTGTTAACCCTTGATCCATGCAAGTATCATTTACAGTTGACATTTTCAGCTAACAGAAATCATTCTACTGCAATAACTAACTGCTCAGAAAGCTTAGAGTCACTGTGAAAAAAAGAACACTTTCTTATATTAGTAGGTAGTATCCTCTTAAACAAACTTATCTATAGCAAGATTTCTAAAACTTTTCTTCCATTATGTAATTCAGTTTCTAACCTGAAGTATATATGTGCTGAATATTCAGTTCTGAAATTTCACCCATTGTGATTCAGATGAAGAACCAGTCCTAGCCAGTATATCGTGTACTTCATCACTCTCTGAGTATATATATATATATATATATATATATATATATATATATATATATATGCTTTAAGATGACTGAAGGCAAGCTTGAGAACAAAATCCTGGCTCACTCATCTTGGGGCCAGTTCTCCTTAGCAGCAAATCCCTCGAAGGCCACCAGGTGTGCCTCTACATCATTTTTGATCCAAGCTTCTTCAATGTTGTATTATGTTTGCCATCTGTCAACAACATTATAGGCTACTGGCCATCTCACTAATTTGTTGTTGGAGATTAAGCAATGCTCATCTGTAGCAACACATGCTCATATAGGATAATCAAGTGCTGGTGGTTGGCTGTGCTTCATTCTAGCAAGACAATTTTGCTTTAATAAAATGTTGCTATTGCATTGCAGACTGCAATAAACACACAGTTTGAAAAATAGCTAAAGAACACATACGTTTAAACAAGGTACACAAACCTTGTAGTAAATAACCCTTCTCAGGGCCAAAAGAATTCTTTATGGAAAACCAAATACAATGCCTTTCCATGGCCAGAGTAAGTCAAAATATAGACACGGGGTTTTTATCTTCTTCACAACTTTAGAGAAGTCAATAACCCAGGAAAAATGTCTTTGGTTTTATCAGTTAGTGGTGTCCCTTTTCAGAACCTGCATTCACTCATACAGCCCTGTATTCCAGTGCATGGGCTAGACAGGAAAAGCTGAAGCAGACTAAGCTGGACAGAAGGTGGCATTTGAAGTAATATTTTATTGCAAACTTTTTGCCCACTGGAAACCACTAGTGAAGCACATCAATTAATTGGAGGAAGCTTTGCAGTTGTTGAATCTACACTTATCCACACTTATTTACAAGAATAAACTTAATAATGGTTTATTTCAATTTAAAATATAACATAAAATGCACTCAGTAATACAAAAAGCACAGAAAGCTTTCTCACAGATGCAGGCTTAGCAGTCTATTCACTGCAAATAAAGCATTCACAGACCAGTTCCATGGTTTATTGAACTGGCCACTTCATTTTCAAAACAGTTCAGTACTTAAAAGCCTTTGCTGTTCACTTGACTTTCTTTTATAGAAGGGTATGGTAGGTAGCATCCTCAACTCCCTTTTCTTGTCTTGTCTTCTCTTCTCTTCTCGTCTCATCTTTTCTCTTCTCTTCTCTTCTCTTCTCTTCTCTTCTCTTCTCTTCTCTGTTCCTCTCAGAGAACAGTATCTCAAATACAGGTTCTCTTCTTCTCCTCTCAAGACAACAGTATTTCAAGAAACTTCAATTTTCCATGTACCTGCAAGTTTGTCCTCTCTTCATTTATAGCTGCCTGCTTTTGCAGGGGGGTTGCGTCCCACTGCAGCCCCTATGCAGTCCCCACAACCTCCACAAATGAAATATACTAACTCTAGGATCGCACAACAGTGAGGAAAATGGTAGACTATGGACACACTGTGCATCTACCACAATGTAAACAGTTTCAACAACAACATCTTAACATTTAATTACTCCGTTCTAAACCCCATGCATACCTGCTACTTATTATTATTATCTCTTTCCTCTTTTAAATCTTAAATTTCAACTAGAACCTTCCCCGAAACCAGCAGCTTCCAATGTTACATCCATCATGTTTCTTTTACGACCACAACACAACACCTTGAAGGGACAGGGCAGTATTTAACCAAATATCATTTAATAATAACAAAACATTTACTAATAGTAACTTACCATTAGTGCTTCTACTTTCGATATTATGGTATTCAATGTTGTGAATTTTCACTAAAGTGAATGTTTGACTTTATGGTCTCCATATTATCAATTTCGATCAAATGGTTTTTCGAGTTTGTAAAGCGGATCTATATATACATATATGTATAAGTAAATATATATATATATATATATATATATATATATATATATATATATACATACAACTATACAGATATATAGAGATAAATATATAATAGGTAGATATAGATATATAGCCAATGTGCTGCTACATCAATAGACATCAATGCCAGCACCACAGCAATACAAACTAAGGAAAAGAAATCTAAGAGAAAATCCATTGAATGCAAAAGAAAACACACAGTGTCTACTTGTGACTGGTATAATATAGATGTAAAGTATCAAAAATATTTGTTTTATATGAGAGGGTTTGCCCCACACACCTCCAATGTGCATGGTACGCCATCAGCACCCTAAATATACTATCCCCAACATTGTACAACCATGACCAAAAGCAACAGTACATGAAATAAGCACAACACTGTTGTAGATGAATTGATTGCTGAGTTGTGTTTTGTACCTTAGCATTGTATCCTTCACTCCTCTATGCACTCCCCTGTAACTGTTGATGCAAATGTGGAATGAGTAGGGCCTTAGCAGCTTCATGTGCTGTTCATTTATTGCTGTGGCATCCTGAGCTTATACCAACTGAAGCATGATGATAGCCAGGTTGCATTGTGTAATCCATGTGGGAATCCAGGTGACAGCTTGTAAAATCTGTTGTTTATGGGATCACTGCATTTTCTAATTCTAGAGCTGATGTAGTCAAGACTCAACTAAAAAATATTTTGAGGTTGGAAAGGTATAAGACCCAGTGCAGTATGGTTTATGGTTAGAAAGACAAGATATATGAGCATTGCATACCTTCTGAGTTTGTAGCTATTTGTATGGGTCAAAAGGGGCATATCAGCATCCCATTTTTAGCATTACCAAGATGTGAAACAGTGTCACACTAAAGAAAAATCCACAGGTTAACTTATCAACATCTTGATCACATCTGCCATGATCTCATCTGAATCTATTGCTTTTCCTGACTTCATTTTCCTTGGTGTTATATTACTTTTTCTAGGGTGGGCTTCTCCTCCTCTTCTTTCATTGTAGGATATGTCTGGGGCAATACAGCTTCTGAGGGTTTTTTCATTCAGAAGCTGTTGGAAATACTCCTTCCATCAGCCTTTGATGTCCTGTGTACTGGCAAGCAGGTTGTTGCTGGCATCCCTTAGGAAGGGTGTCTGACTATCTTCTTTATTTTTCTGTCTTTGCCTTGTAACCTGATACAGCTTCTTCATGCCACCTACTGTGTAACTTTCCAAAAGCTGGAAGAATGTCTCTAATGTCTTGTTCTTCTCCATTGCAACTGCTCTCTTAGCTTTTTTGTTAACCAACCAGTATTCCTTCTTAGCCTGGTCCATCTTTTCTATTTCCCACTTTTTACTGAACTCCTTCTTTCTTTGGATGACCTTCTAGACTGCTACATTCTACCACCTGCTTTTCTTATGTACCTTATTTATGTACCTGGCTTGGCTGTAGGTCTGTTCTGTAGGCGCTGTCATTCTTTTTCAAATCCACCTATTTCCTGTTCTTCCTGAGGTGCTACATCCCTGAGTATTTCCTTGAACCACTGTGATTTCTCTCCAGTTAACTTCCAGATCTTCAGCCTAGTCTTTGTTGACCTTAGAGCCTTCTCTGACAACTGCTTGCAGCTGATTCTGCCAACCAGTGGTTTATTCTGTGTGCAGACTGTTTCACTGGGGGTGACTTTGCAATCTGTGACTGTACCCCAGTGACCTTTCCTTACTAAGAGAAGGTCTACCTGAGTCACATATGATCTTGTGACTGTTTTGCTGAACCAAATGTTGGCCACCATCAAGTCATTTACTTAACAGAAGTTTAAATGGCCTCTCTTTCTTTATTCCAGTTTTCCCACCCATGTGGAACCAGGCAGTCCTCTTATATTATTCTGTCTGTCTCAATATGTTCATTCAAGTCTTCCATTATCAAAATAATTTCACATTGTCCTGCTTTATCTAGTAGGTCCTCCAACTGCTACCTGAATGCACTCTCTTCTTTGCTATCATAACCCTGCTGTGGGGCATAGGCTGAGATTATGAATACTGCTCTATAATCCTTCCACTGGAATCTGAATGCCATGAATCTATCACTAATTCTGATGATATCCGTCGCTATCTTCTGAAACCTCTCCTTCACCACAATTCCCACACCAGTTCTAGTCTGTTCTCCTCCTGAGTAGGAGACTCTGGAGCCCAAGCCAAGGTGGCTCTACTGCCCTTCCTTCTCATCTCCTGATACATAGAATGTCCACTCTCATTCTTACCATCATGGCATCCACTCCCAAGCTCCATCCTGCCAGTAAACCTATATTGAGTTCATAGGTTCATAGGTAGGTACTAGGCTGTTGGCCCTAGGGCCTATATAAGCCTAGCCACATGGTACCCTGGCTTTCGCCACCCAAGAAAATTATTTTCCTGTGCCTCTGTCGACCAGAGACACAGAAGTGATCTCCGGGGTGAATTTCCTATCTCCCATCCAATCACCAAGATTTTTCTTGAAGAGTGCTAATGAGGAGCTTTGTTTGATATAGATAGGTAGTTTGTTCCAGAGTATGGGAAGTCTCCGGGATAGGAATGTATCCCTCCAGCATGTTCTGTTTATTGTAGTGACAAGGATTAGGTCCCTAGAGTGTGTAGCTTGTAGGGATTGGGATTTCTTTAAGTGGAGCATGTCCAACAGCTCTGGGTTTGACATAAGCTTTGTATGTTAGGCAAAGATTGCCTCTGAGTAGGGAATATGCAATGGAGTAAAGCTGGAGTGTTTTGAGATGGTCTGCATAGGGCATCTGTTTGAGGCCGGTAATCCTCTTTGTGAGGAATTTCTGCGGCCTTTCCAGTTGCTGTAGATGTCTTGTGAGGTACATACCAAAAGGGGCACTGTACTCTAGAATGGGTCTAATGAGTGACAAGTAGAGTGGAACAATGACCTCTTTTTTTCCTGGATGAGAAACCTTTTGTGATGAGGTGTGCCACGTAGAAGGATTTCCTGACTACTGTGGCGATGTGATTATCAAAGGAGAGACTACTGTCCACCTGTGTCCCAAGGTGTCTTATCACACTTTCGGTGTTAATTAGACTACCGCCTATGTGGTAGTTCATGGGTACAGAGCTTTTACCAAAAGGGATGACAATGCACTTTTTGGCATTGAGCTTGAAGCCATGGCTTTGACACCAGACATCTGTCTCAGTGAGGCCCTTTTGTAGGATGCCCACATCGTTAGAAGTTTTGATTATGGCTCCTAGTTTGCAGTTATATGCGAACTTCATTAGCCAAAGACTTTCTGTGTTAGCCTGTACTTCAGAGAAGTAGATACCAAACAGGAGAGGACCCAGGACTGAACACTTGTCACTGTTCTGAAGTTGGATTTGAAGTCTGCTACTTTCACAGTGTGGGTTCTGACAGTGAGCTAGTTGGCAACCCATCTTGTGACATAGGGATTTATACCTAGTTTAGTGAGTTTATCTATAATTCCAGAGTGGAGGATGGTGTTGAAAACCTTGGCAAGATCTAGATAGGCTGTGTAAACCACCTTACCCTCATCTATGGCTTTGGTGACCACTTCAAAGAAGTCTATCAGGTTTAGGAGACATGATCTGCCTTTTACAAATCTGATCTCGGTAGGGTCCAGAGTTTGGAGATTACCAATGTCATTGTTTATAAGTTCCATGATGATACATTCCATAGCCTTGCAGACCAGGCTTATCAGGCTAATGGGGCGGTAGTTCCCGGGGTCTTGGTGGCTCCCTACTTTGTGGAGTGGGATAACCGTTGCTGTGCACCATTCAGTGGGCACAAAGTCTTGAGGTGAGGCTATGATTGAACATGGTACTTAGGTGGGGTGCCAATTTGTTCTGTAATTCATGTAGAATGCAGCCTGATATGTTGTCTGGTCCCATGGATGCTGTGTTCTTGGCTTTGGAGAGTGTGGTTTTTATCTGTGCAGCTGTGATTACAGGAACTTTGCATTCTTCCAGTATAAAGATGGGCCCTTTAGGGGATGAGAGGAGGGTAAAGTTAGCACTGAACCTATCTGCCAGGATGTTGGCAATATCAGTTGGTTCTGTATATTCAGTGTCATTGTGCTGTAACTCAGAGCAGATCTGAGTGTTGCCATTCAGATTCTTGACATAGCTATAGAATGCTTTGTGGTTGTCTTTAGAATCAGTGGCAATTTTGTTTTCATAACTAGCGTTGGAGGATTTTATGACGGATCTCAGCTTCTTACTGAGGCTGACCAGGGAGTTCCTCCAATAATGGGATTTTACTCTTTTCTGCAACAGTTTCTTTCTTCTGTTGGAGAGTTTGTTTATGGCAGGAGACCACCAGATTGGCTTCCTTTTTTGGAGGATAGTATCTTGGTTGTGTTAGGGATTGCACGATGCATGCACTCATGTAAGTGCTTATAACGTGCATTTGTGTAGGATTCAGCAGTCGTACCTCTACTGTCTGTCAGCATGGGTGTCATGAAGTTTGCTACTTCTGTCTTAAGAAGCATGAAGTTGGCTTTGGAGAAATTTTTTATGGTGGTTTCCCTAATGGGGGTGGGTTGGGGGTGGGATGTGGATGTCTAGAGTGATTAGCTTGTGGTTGGATATGACCAATGAGGAATTAACCTTTGGTGTGGAACACCAGTTGCCCATGCTGGTAATGACCAGGTCTAGGATATTGCTGCCTCTGGTGGGAATTTATGAATTCCAGAAAACGTTGAGCACAAGAAATGGTGGTACCTGAGTAGTTTTCTCAGTTAATGGTAGGGTAGTTGAAATTGCCCATTATTAGGGTGTTAGGTTGTACCCTAATATTTTCCAGTGTATCAAGAAATGAGGAGTGGGAATCCTGGGGCATGGTGGGGGATCTGTAGCAACCTACAGTTTGGATTGCAGTCTTGCCCAGAGTTAGTTGCACTTGGATAATCTCGGATGCATTATGCTGAGCAACTAACCTGGAGGTGTGGATATCATTAATGAATATGGACACACCTCCGCCTTTAGTGTTTCAGTCCAGGTTAGGTGGCTGAAAGGTGTGGTATGAATTATAGCCTTTTAATATAGGGGTGTTCTCTGGAGCCTTGAACCAGGTCTCTTTCACTGCACAGATGCTGATATTCTCCATT
>NC_056749.1:686584655-686737155 GCF_019279795.1 Protopterus annectens | reverse complement strand
TCAGTTTTACATTGCTTACAAAACTCTTGTCTGAGTTTATTTAGCCCTTCACAACTTGGGTTCCCTGATCTAAGGAAACTTCTCAAGAGGTATCTGCCTATTTGCACTTTTTGTTCATCTAACCATGCACTGCTGGAGGTCTCCAGGGTCAGGCTGGATGCATTTGGAGCACAATGTTTTGCTTATCAGAGGCCACATTTCTTTATTTTGTTTTTCCAGAGTAACTTAGAACGATCCTGACATTTGACAGTTTCAAGTACTCACTTAAAATATACCTCTTTTATCAGGAATATGAGGTCTGGAGCTCATATTATTCTTTCTTTTATTATAATTTGTTTGTTTTAGTTTGTAATGCTACTTAGTTATAAGCACATAAATAAGCTTGAACTTGTTTGGTTTGCAGTATTTTCAAAAATGGCTTGCATTACATTGCATACTGCCTTGCTACTTGCTTGGCAAGCTGGTATATGAGAAAAAAAGGATCACAGTAGCGAGAAGTGCACGTTTTATTACCTTACAGGCTTGTCTGATACTTCATTCCATTTAGCAACAGTAATAAACAGCCATCGGAGAGGTTATAGTGGCTGATATGTGAACAGTAGCTGTGCAGGTGCTAGTAACATGATTAATGTAATGGACGGTGTGAGCCATAAAAAGAAGACAAAGGATTCTTTCTTTTCTGGTAGATTATATGCAGTTGATCTATATGCAGCAATATAATTAACAAGTCTGAAATATATTCTAAAATTGTGCAATAATGGTATTCAGAATATGTAACAGTTTGCCAATTGGGCAAACGAGGTGCAGGAATAAATGTGGAAATGTTCACATGTGTGAGATAATGCTTAATCTGACAGTTTGCTTTGATTTTTTCATCACTGGAAAGGAACACACAGATAATTCATGATATGATTAAGCTTCACATTTTGTCCAGCAAACTGAAATGAACGACAGAACACATTGTTACTGGAATAGAATTCAGGCATTCACAGATGCGCTATTAATGGTCAGTTATTCACACTCTGCTACTATGTAGCAATCACCTTTTCTTTGTGCATAATTATAATCTCTCAGGAGGGTGTTTCAGGGTGTTTAACGGATCATTAATATAGCTGCAGTGCAAATTGTTTTGCTTAACTTATAATACCTAGCAATCCAGGAAACCGTAGATAAATGTCACTCATGCAGTTATCTACTAGTGGTCACAGCAACCAGAGGAAAACAGAAATCACACAGTAATATGATGTGTGCATGTCCCTCTCCATTTTTGCAGTGATTGCCAGACCCACAACACAATTTTATTAGTCTGTTTAATCTGTGCTACGCACTTGTGTTCTTCATCGTACAGGCATTTTTAAAGATTAATATACATAGATAATGTGCACATTTCGATATGTCAAAGTCACACAAGGCCAATCTACTTACCATGTTAAACTTAATGACTTAGCATAAAAACAAAGAAAAAAAATAATCGTGCAGCATTAAAAAAAAAAATACAGCACCCAGTGCATGAGAATATGTGTTTCTTTACTTGAATTTAACCTATTTCTAGGCCTCTGATTGCTGTAGAATCTTGAATTGTGCTGTTTTGCTACTTGCCAGTGGACTCATTTGAAATATTTTTTACCTTTTCCATGCTGTTATTAAGTTGCCTGCATTTGTGCGGCACTGATCATTGTGCTGAGCTTGACTGGGCACTGTATCGATGCAGGAACTTAGAACCTTACATTTTTCTAACTTCAAAACAAATTCTTAGTGTAATTAATCATCAGTAGCTGCTCAAACAAACCCTGGAATGTGTGAACATGCATGTTGCTCTTTGTGTTTAGAGTTAGATCATTCATTCTTAAGACTAGACTTAAATTTCTTTTGTTTTAGACAGATAAGCACTTCAGCAGATAGACTATAAACCTCTTAGGCACTATTCCCTTTTCAGCCAATATTAATAAGCGATTGGAACCATGCTTTGCACTTTTCAACCACTTCTGTAGCTAGCTTCGCTGAAATGGCCATCCTGAGACAATCTAGCAATTGTCTCATGTTTACTGATAATCACCTGCTACTTAAAACTGACACAGTATGTGAGAGATGTAGATATATAATGTTAATGGAGGCAACACTCTCACACATAGCAACTGCAAATAACAAAGAGGTTGTCACTACCATAAAACATCATACTAAGCCAACCACACACAGCTCAAACCAAACTCATACACCTAAATATGCCAAGACTCTCAAAGGTAATCTACTTAACCCACAAAGGCCTCCTAAATGTGACCTAAGAAACAAATACACCCATCAACCTCACAAATACACGATGCAGGCAGCACACTCCATGAAGCATGCATCCAAGAGGCATGTTGACTCCAGTCAGGACCCCATAAGGCAAACACCTGCACAACCAATATCCTACTTGCAGATGGCTGAGCAAGGAGATGATCATGGTCAGTTGCTTATTGGGCACCAGGATTAGTAAAATCACACAAGCACTCAAGTTTTGCACCATACCTACACATATGACACAGTCTTTGTACTTGTAAGGGCAAATGACTAGAGACACACCTCCATGGACTATATGACGAGAGACATGATGGAGCTCACGGAATATGTGTCTGAGGAAGGTGTGAACCTAGCCTTGAGTGGTGTTCTACCATCACCAAGAATGATGCTGCAATATGAACAAATGAGAATTGACTTCAACAACTGGCTTAGCTTCTGGTGTCATTTAAAAAAAAGGTGGTACAATATAGAGATTAGCCTGGAAGGAGATGGTAAACAGTCCTAACTGCTTTGCTAGGGATGGCCTACTCTTCTCCCTCTGTCTAAAGCTTCCATATATTAGGTAAATCCTTGCTCACTCCCATAGTGCCTTTTTTTAGCAATGTCTGTCTTTTAAAGCTTATGACAGTGAGCATGAACACTTACATAAACCGGAGATGAGTAACAACAAATATATTTATTAATGAACAACAAGTTGAAATATGCTTTCAAAAAAATGCTTCTTCAGGTCAACAATTCCTAATGAAACCAAACAACATTTTAAACACAAGCTCAATCACATCAAATATGTGATCATGCGATTGATTTTGTGTTTAAAATGTTTGGCATTATTAAGAATAATTGACCAGAAGAACCATTTTGTGACAGCATCTTTCAGCTTGTCATTCATTAATAAATCTATTTGCTATTACTCATCTGTGTCTTGTATAGATGTTCGGTCTCATTGTCATATAGGTTTTTTCTGGTTATAACACCTCACATCAATCTACGTGAGTGGTCTTGTTGCTGCATCTTCTAAAGCTTACAGCAGAACTAAACAGAAACCTGATGACATTAAGGAATTAAAGAAAACTATACACCCACAAGGGCTGATGGCATGTAAAACAAGATAGGCACCACAAAGCACAATCCGACTTCCACAGTAGAGCAACGTTCATTTATTTGAAACAAAATACATCCACGACTAAGCGCTTTCACCAGCAATCTGGCTTCATCAGAGTCGTTCATTTCAACATTTCCTTTTCCTTATATTCCATAAAAACAAATCCCATTGGATAAAACTAAATAACACCCACCTACACAATTAACAACCCTAATTAATAAGTTTAAAACTGTGTACATCGATGTTAGTATATAAACATATATATAATAAACTCTAACCCCATCTACTACCCTCCATTTTTAAGACTTTTTACAACAATTATAACATTGTAATTTTATCTATGCATTCATTGAACTTATTATAAACCTAAAACATGTAAAACATAAAATTTCATCTACTTTAACATATTACACTATAAATGTTGTCTAAATAAAATCATGATAAAACATATTATAAATGCAACTTGACATATGTCATATCATTCAAAATATACCTTACTATTATATTTGCTGGGACCTCAATTTCAACATTGGTTTGAGTGAAATGTAGTCATTTAAGCCTGGAGGCCTGCAGGCATCTAATCTTTTCTGCCATTCTGTTTCCAGTGCCCCCACTTTATTGACTATATCACCACCTTCACCACAATCTAACACACGCCCTATAACAAAAAATGTAAATTTATTAAAATCCGTGCATTTCATAGTGTAAATAAAGTGCATTGTGCTTATCTCTCTTTTTAATGGATCTGATGTGTTCTGCAATCCTATCACGTAACCTCCTTATGGTCTTACCTACATAATATGCCTCACAGGAGGAACAGGTCACCAAATAAATTAAGTTCTTTGTACAACCATTACATTGTCCAGGGCAGGGAATTGTGTATTTATAACCATTCACACAGACGTAGGTGCTCTCGTTAATATATCTGCACCATCTACAAAAGCCACACTTTTTCATAATAGACTTAAATCTATTCTTGCTCTTTCTTTCCAAAATACCTTTTAGATTTTCTCCCCTACTATAAACAACTACTGGTTCCATACCCAATCTCATCACTTAGGGCAAAATTCCATATACCTTTTACTATGTTAGTCATTTCAGGTGTCCTAGGATTGTATTTTAAAATCAATCTTACCTCCGCACCTTTAACTGAATCATCAATTTGTTGTTCTTTCATTGATGCTACCCCAGTGTGCAAAATGGGGGCGTACCTACCACCCCTTTCCCTTATAACATCCCTTCTGACACTTAGAAGCAGCTTGAGTGGATATCCACGGTCTAAGAACATACCTATTAGTTTAAATAACTCTGTTTTGAATGTGATGTCATCACTAACCAGTCTCGATGTTCTCACCATTTACCCTTTAATTACTCCTTTACGATGATGGAAGGGGTGACAACTAGTAAAATGCAACAGTGAATTGGAATAGTTCTCCTTCCTAAAGATATTACTTTCAAAACCTCTTAATGTTTTACTAATTGTCAAATCCAAAAAATTAATCCTTTCTTCATGCCATTGAAATGTAAATTTCAAAAATTCAGTTGTTGCTCCCAAAAATTCCACAAACTCAACGGCTGATTGTTCATCCCCCTTCCATAAAATCAGAATAGCATCAAGAAATCTGTTATACATTAATATATTGTCAATGTATTTATCAGATGAAAAAATGTGTGTTCTCTCCCATGTTAATAAAACTGCATTTGCAAACACTGGAGCACATCTTGCGCCCATCACGACACCTGACATTTGTTGGAATAGTTCACCTTCAAAAGAAATGAAATTATTCTTAAGAACCAACTCCATCAATCCAAGTAAAAAGTTGGCTTTTGCCCCTTCCATCAATCCACCATCCATCATAGCCTCAAAAAACATTTCTAATCCTAACCTGTGTGGAATGACAGAAAATAAATTAACAACATCAATTGTGAGAAAACCAAAACTTATATTCCCTGTCTCTATATTCTTCAGCCTATCAAGACAGTGCCACAAATCCCTAATAATATGTATGGCTGAACTGACCACCGGTTTAACTAAAACATCTATGTATGATGCTAAAGTTTCTGTTTTCGATCCCTTTGCCGACATAATAGGCCTAAACTGCAGCCTATCTGCCCCTTTGTGAACCTTTGGGATACCAAACAGAGTAGGTATTCTTGGAAATTTTACGTGTAAATAATCATATTCAGCTTCACTTATGTTACCTTGAAATAGTGCGTCATGTAAAAAAACATCAATTTTATAATATGCTCTGTTAATCTCACTCCTAGACACAGTAGCATAAGTGTCATCACTATTTAAAATGGCAGACATTTCAGAAATGTAATCAATTTTAGACATCACTACCATCCCTCCCCCTTTATCTGGCTTCATAAATCTATATTGACCAGATTTTTTGAGGGAATCCAACAATTCTCTCTCCTGTACTGATAGGTTGTCATTAACAAAATTAGAATTAAAATTACCCAAACATTTCCGTTTCTGTACTTCCACTAATTTTTCAAAATTCAATACTTCCAAATTAAAAGGAGGCACAGCCGTACTTTTTCTTTTTAACACATTTGCACTGTCCCGGTTATTCAAATTTCCACAAATTGCACCCCTTCCCTCAGTAGCAAAAAACATTTTCAAATGCATTTGTCTAGTAAACAATTTGAAATCCAGTAAAACCTGGGCTATATCTAATTTAAACATTGGTACAAAACTCACACCTTTACAAAAAAGCTCAAAATGTATATCACCCACAATTAATTCAGTATAATTGTAGATGCAATAACCATTTTTCTTAAGCAACTGGTGATTTGTACCTTCAATAATAGCCATTTCAGTATTACCGTGAACAGACTGAATCATGTTACCAACATTAATGTTCATATTTTCAACTTGCATCTTTCCATAAATATCGCCAACATACAAATTTGTGTCACCTACATTGTCTGTTTCAACATTTTCAAAACCATCACAATCACAAATATTTTCACAAGTATTTTCATTTTCATTGCACAAATTTCCAATAACATCAACATCAAATCCAACAAGTTCATGTGTTATAATATTGAAAGTCCCAGCAGTTGCATCCAAACCATCATTTAATACCTCCCTCTCCTGTTCATTCTCCCACCCCGACTGTAACTTTGCTGCGCATCCCTCAAAGTCATACCCCTGTTGCGAAGCCTCTCCGATCTCCGAGGCGCATTTTCCATTTCTAAAAAACTCTCATTTTCCACAGGTTCATCATTATAGTTCAAGTTATCCATATCATTATCAATAACCAAATCAATGGGATTTGTTTTTATGGAATATAAGGAAAAGGAAATGTTGAAATGAACGACTCTGATGAAGCCAGATTGCTGGCGAAAGCGCTTAGTCGTGGATGTATTTTGTTTCAAATAACTGAACGTTGCTCTACTGTGGAAGTCGGATTGTGCTTTGTGGTGCCTATCTTGTTTGACATTAAGGAATTGTTGCTCAACACTAGGAGCCTTAACACAAATCTCTACTCCCTACAACCAGTACTTACCCTGAAAAACACTGATATATGCATCATCCCAGAACATGATTCAAGAAGAGTGAAATCACTCCACCAGCACGGGGCTTCAATACTTATCAATTGTACATGCCCATCACAGTAGATGAAGGCACTTAAGTTAAAGTATATATTCCATATGTATATATGGTCTATAGTCTTTAAAAAAATCTCACCTCCAGACTTCTTAGGCAAGATAACAAGCTAGAACCCCTCAATGTCCAACTTACTGTAAACACAGTCCCTTATAAGAGCTTACTACAGGACCACCTCTATGTTCCTCTTGGCCCAAACTTCTTACCTAACTAGAATGGAGTCCTTATGTACTAAGGAAAACACCCATAAACTGGGAGATTTACATACTTAAACATATTCTAACAGATCTCTGAACATCATCAATACAAACTCTCTGGATCACTTAGTCTGCACCCCAATCAAAGATGATAAAATCCTGGACTTGGGCCTTACCATTATGAGGGAAGCTCTACTTCCTACCAACTGTAACTCCTCCATGGACAAATTGGACCACAAGTCAGTCACATTCACCTTAAGACTGAAGCCAGAAGCATCTTTTAAGACCTCGATATTTAGAGACCATGAAAAGGCATATCTGCTGAAACTGAGTGGTGGCCATTGTTTTCCAAGATGACTGCACACTGATCAACAGTTTAACTTCAGCTCTCCCTGACTGAAAAAAGAAACTGAAAGACAAGGTTCAAAAACTCTGTCACTTTCAGTATATTCAGTTGCTGGCTATTTTACTTTCTGGATGCTAAAAAAGAAGAAACTAAGACAGCCTGAAAGAAAATCAACTAGAAAACACTGCACCTATAGCTGTTCAACAAAAAAAGCAGCTCAAGCACAAGCTTTGGTGCAAAACATGACTTCCAGTAATCTAGAAGGAAAAAAAAGTCAAATGTTGCTCAAAGCTGATTAAAGTAAACAAAACACTGAAGGCATGTATAAACTTAAATAACAACAGGCAGGAAGAATGGAAGAAGCTTTAGGCAGATATTCAGATGAGTTTAAAAACTTCAAAAATCAGAAGTAGAAATGAAGAAAAGGCTGGCTGTGTATGAGACTGCTGAAAAATAGATGTTTCAAAAAATGGTAGAATTAGAGGACAGAACACATAGGGAAAATTTGAGATTTTCTACTGTACCAGAAAAACTTAAAGGAATAGAATGCATTAAATTTATGAAGGCATGAATAAACAATTTGGATAGTATTCCACAAAAGGAACTGTTTATTGAAGGGTCACACTGTGTGTATGTTCAAATCTGGCCATGAGAAAGGAGACAAAGCCTGCATTAGTAAAGATGCAAACCAACAGAAAGAGCTGATCCTGACACAACGGTGGTAAAAGGGCAAAATATTAAAATATGGACATAGTAGAGTGTTTATAGAAAATGATTATTCTCTGGACATCAGGCAGAAGAAAAACTGATTTATTCCAGCAATCAGGAATGTCAAGAGGCAGGTGTGAGATTCAAGCTGTTGTAACCAGCAGTCTTCAGAATATTTTTTTTTCCTGGAGGATCAGAGTCATATTTTGATGCAGAACAGGCTAAGGAAAAATACACAAGTTTGTCCAGCAAAAATTGAGCAATCAAGCAGAAGGGAACTCTGCTTCTCATTCTTCTGCTAATAAAGCACACATAGAGACTTGCCAGTGAAACCTTTTCCACAGTTCCAAAGGAAAATACTTGAGAGACAGGAAAACGCACAGGAGCTGACTAATAAAATTGGGAGTATCTTGGAATTGAACCAGAATCTGGAGATGGGGGTAGAGATGAACAGGAATAAGAACAGCAACAAGGAAATTAGTGAATAAATGTGAGACTGCAAAGCATTAATCATATTTGTGAAATACAGATATGTAAGAAAAAGTAAAAAGAGTGGACTTTTGTTGACTTTGTAAAACTTATGTGGAACTGAGAGGCATTTGTCTCACTTCATGTCATTATTATTTTGAAGGAAGCTGAGGAAAGAGTCAGGAAAAAGGTAACTGCAAGTGAAAATGTCTGCTCTTAACAGTAGTGTATGAAACATTTCATGATATAAATTGCATGTTTTATAGTAGAGCACTTGTTGTTGTTCTTGTATGTGATAAAGATTTTAAAATAAAGATATGCCTTTTTCTTTCTTCCTTCCTTTTTAGTATTAAGAAATGTAGGCATTACAATGCTAAAGAGAAAAAAGGCAAGACAAAAACATGTTTAAGTTAGTAATCTGTAATCTAGGGTTATTGATAAAAGAACAGACAACAATTAGTGTAAGTAGAAGCATAGGTAATAACATCTGTTTTATCATGGATTACTCAATTTTTAGGTTAATTAAGGCCTATGTTTGCAGCTATTTGAGACAATTGTTCCCATTAGGAGGGTTAAATATTATTTAAAAATATAAGTAGGTTTATCTGTTTGTAGTAATTTAACAGGTTATGGGGTGTTGTGGTGGTTTGTTTGTTTTAGTGTTTTCATTAAATCAAAAAGCCTTGTAAAATATGACATATGATCCAAAGTTGATGATAACAAAAAAAAATGTCTTCTTCTTTCGGCTTTTCCCGGTTAGGGGTTGCCACAGCGGATCACCTGTCTGCTCATGACTGGCAGTGGAGTTTTACAGTGTTGAGTTGCCAGACCAGCGCCCAACCTTCCACAGAAGGCACACACACACACACACACACACACACACACACTCACACCTAGGTCCAATTTAGAGTGTCCAATCCACCTACTACATGTCTTTGGGATATGGGAGGAAACCGGAGCACCCGGAGGAAATCCACGCGACCACAGGGAGGACATGCAGACTCCGCACAAAAGGCACCCCAGCTGAGGATTGAACCGGAGAACCTCTTGCTGTGAGGTGACAATGCTAACCACTGCACCACCGTGGCCACCCTATGATAAAAAAAAATGTATAAAGGATTAACCTTCCAATCATTAGTGGGGGTTTATGTCACAAAATCTGGACATAAATATGGAAACAAGCTGTCATATATTATAGGTGGGAATATTGACTTCTTATCATAATGGCAACACTTTCCATATTATTTTGGAATGTGAATTTTGTCACAAGTTTAGACAAAAAGCAAAGAATAGTTTGTTATATTAAAAAGTGCAGAGTGCAAATAGTAATGCTTAAGGAGACACATTTGGAAAGAACTGAGTATCTGCATTTGATAAAGAACAGATTTTAGGGTGGATAGTCAGCAAAACATCAAGAGCAAAGTAAAAGACAATTACTCATATTAATTGCTAGAGGAGCCCCAATAGTGATAGAAGAGGAAAAAAAGATAATAATAGCAGATTTGTGGTAGTAAGGGGCTACTGGCAAGGGATGAAAATTATAGTGGCATATATTTATACGCTTCCTAAAACTGCTATTCTGGAGCTTAAAAATGTGGGAGAAATAATCAGCTTTCAGCAAAGAATATTATTTATAGCTGGAGACTGAAATTTGATTTGCAACAATGAGGATGTATTTGGGGCTAGAAGGAAAAATATAACAAAAGAGGGTAGATTTCAGAAAAAAATATGAAAATATTTGATACTGAAGATGTGAATTCAGCATTAGGAACTTTGAGAGGATTTACATATTATTTCCAAGGTAAATGGGGCTAGACTAGACAAAAATTAACTTTCACAGGAACATGAGCATTTATTTGAGATGTTTCATACACATACAATAACTATTTCAGATCATGCACCAATAATTACTCAGATAAAAATGCAGAGTAATGAAGTAAAGATGAAACACTGGCACTTCCCCACCTACTTATTAAAAAGGAGAGGAATTTAAGGAATGGGTGGTAGAAATTATTCAGGAGTTATTAGAGAAAGTAAAAAGTACTCCAGAAGTTAAAGCTAGTGAGTGAGATAAAATGAAAGTGGAGTTTACAAGTTGGGAGGAAATAAAAGAAAAAGCGATATGGTTAAGAAGGAACAATAATTATTGAGACGGGTTGACAAAAGTTAAAGTACTACAGAATAAGGGGAGTCTCACAGAACAAGAAAACAGGCATTTACAGAGTGCTAAAGAGAAAACAAGGGAGTACCAAGATAAAAAGCATAAGTTTAGAAAGATTGATGTTAAACAATAGTTTTTTGATAATGACTGCAGAGCACGCGCACACACACACACACACACACACACACACACACACACACACACACACACACACACACACACACACACACACAATGACATAGGCAACAGAAAGTAGATAGAGTTATTGCCAAATGTATGGAGCCTATAACAAGGAAAATAACCAGAGTTCCTGTAGAGGTATAAGAGATATTTTGGAAACTTTATGAAATATTGTATAAAGCAGAGAAGTGAGGAAATCAAGAAAAAGCACAACTGGAAACATTTATGGAAAACGTGAATATGCCAAGGTTAGAGGTAGATGAAGCTCAACAAGTAACAGTTAAGAAGAGGAGAAGGAGAAGCTGAGATAAAAAAGGTGGTGTACAACTGATCTGCAGGAAAACTCAGATCCAGCTTCATTTAGGCCCATTTCAATTTTGAACCATGATTGTAAAGTGTGGCTAAAAGAATGACAAAGATGTTGCCACAATTGAAATATATGGATCAATGTGGCTTTGTTAAGGGGAGGCAAACTTTGATAACATTAATAGAGCAAAGATGATCCAGATTGAAGCAGAGTGTAAGAAAATAATGCTGTTGTTGGAAGGTCTTGATGCAGAAAAAATATTTGACAGAGCAAGCTGGAATTTTATGAGTAGGGCAATGGAAGAATTTGCATTTCCTTATACAACAATAAGGTTAATTAGGAAGATATATGAGGGATCAAAAAAATAAAAGTCGGATAATTCTTCTCAGATAAGTTATGTCTGAACAGAGAAACCAGGCAGGGGTATTTGCTTTCTTCTTTGTTATTTGCATTATATTTATAACCATGGGAAAAGAAAATAAGGGACTTAGAAATTCAAGGATATCATTGG
The DNA here is from genome assembly GCF_019279795.1 of Protopterus annectens. Classification (NCBI taxonomy): domain Eukaryota; kingdom Metazoa; phylum Chordata; order Ceratodontiformes; family Protopteridae; genus Protopterus; species Protopterus annectens. The sequence continues at coordinate 686,725,276 of NC_056749.1, read as the reverse complement.
CATGGTATTCAAAAAGTTGGCTTTTTTGCAGATGATATTAGTTAGTATCTAATAGAAGCATAAAAGGTCATCTCAGTGCTGTGGAACATTCTGAGACAGTTTCAGATTTTTTTCAGGATGCAAAATTAATAAAGATAAAACAAAGGCTATAGCTGTAAACTATGTACCCACACACAAGATAGGTCAGCAATACACATATTCATGGGGACACGATAAAATGAAGTATTTATGAGTGTGGGTTAAAAAATTCTATATTTGCAGCTAAGGATATGTGGGGAGAAATTCAAGAAACTAAACAAAAGATAACACAAAAACTGAGAAACTGGAAGCTCTTGCCTATGGATATGGTTAGCAAGATACAAGCAGTAAAATGTTTGAATCCGTTTAGTTTTCTACACGTCAGGCATATTTTTTATCAACCAGAGGAGAAGTTGTGGAAAGTAATTAATAGAGCTGAATCATTTTATCTGGGATGGGAAGAGGGCAAGAGTCAAGCAGAATAAGTTGATCCTTCCAATAGATTAGGAGGTTTAGGATTACTTGATTTTTAAGGGATCTTATACATTAAAGCTCTTATACATAGCATAAGCAGGAAAAAGCCAAAACGTAGATCACCACAATGTAGTAAAGTATAAAAGTCTTTATTAAACACAACACAAGCACTTTCACATACTCCTGTATGCTTCTTCAGGTTATAACATAGCATAAGCAGAAAGATACAAGTCAAAGTGTAAAGGGATGATGATGATGAAGGGGAGTAAGTCAACATAGGGATGGGAAAAGGAGATTCTGTTGATAGGGACGGATGCAATTAGGGGTACAGAGAATAGGCAAGAGGGGACTGTAATTTTCTGGAAGAAGCTGGCAAAAAAAAACAAGGTACTGGGAGAAAATAATTAGAGAGTGAACGGTAATAGAATGGGAAGATGCCAAGAAGACATTTGGATAGCAGGCTAGAGATTTCCTTCCCCATCGGGGATTGTTATCAGAGTATATAGAAAATGAGATAGGGGAATCCTAAATGAAAGACTGGCACTGGTTGAGTTTTTAACTGAATCAAGAACAGAAACTGCTGTTAAAAAGGGATAATTAGTAGGGAATATAAGACATTGCACAATAACTATAGGAATCAAGCAGAAGAGGTCAGAAAAGATTGGGAAGACAGATTAGATAAGCAATTCACAAAAAAATAAAAATAAATAATGTGAGGACATATGCATGGCTCTCAAATATACAACAAAATATATAAGATTTAGGATTTTTGCCTGGAAGTGTTTGTGTTGGAATTTTAGACCCCAGACTCCAAAGACGTTTTCCTCAGGTAGATGGCAAATGATGATGTAATGGGGATGGAAGAGGTTCCTGGTAGCACATTTTCTCTGAGTGCAATGTGTTGGCAGACTTTACCATTTTCCTACAGTGTAGTCTGGCAGAAATACTTGGTGAGTAAATGACTGTAACTAAGGAAATTATTTTTTGAGGTGAGCTGGAAGATCTGAATTGCCTAGACATATTAACGCCTAATTCTGGTGGCTGCCAGAAAATCAGTTACTATAAAATGGAAATCATAGTCTAAACCAACCATACTTGAGGTAGTGATTATTATAATGGAGATAAAAGAACAGGAAGTGGGATCTTTAGAAAAGGGTAGGAGTATGTTACATAGACAAAAATGGAAATTGTGGGAACAATACAAGCATAAAAATGTTTTGGAAGAGGAATGCGGTTTAAGAGAGGGCAGGAAATGAACAATTTATGTAATGTTGGATTGATTATATTGTAAAGAACAACATCTGTGATGTATAATGCTTGAAAATTTGAACTCATCAATATGGTTTGATTACTTTTATATAAATGTAACTTAATGTAAGGCAGAATTATAATTCAATAAAGGTGTGTAATTAAAACAAACTGAGCATTGATGGCTAAATTCAAAAGCTCTTACTACCTTAATATTCCCACTGTTTGTACAGAATCCTTTACTGTCAGATTCTATGGAGATGTAAATAGTTGCATGAATGCATATGTCCCCTCAGAAAAAAATACAATGACATATCTAAAAATAAACCCCTGTGGTAGACCTCTAATACAAACCGGATCTATAACAAAAGAAAGAAAAAAACTCATTGCATGCATAAAAGATTTACACATCTAAGTCTTAAGAAACCAGAATGATCTTGCTAAACTAAACAAGGAACACTGAATCCTGATCCAATAAACCAAAGTCAAATATGAAGTAGAAACAGCCACCCAGATGAAGGATAGCCACAAAGCCTTATTTAACTGTGTTAGAAATGTCAAAAGCTATCTCTTCCAACTATAGTCTTAAAACAGCCTTTGTACCAAGAGAAAGGAGAACTGCAATGGTTATCCCATTTTACAAGGGTGGACCATCAACAAACCGAAGAAACTACAGACCTATTAGTTTGACTAGTCTAATATACAAAGCCATGGAAGAATTATCATGGAAAGGATCAACAAAGACAGAGGCAGCCTTCAGACACTGGACCCAGCCAAGTGTGGCTTTGTCAAGGTAAGATCATACCTATTAAACCTGGTAGATTTCTTTGAGAAGGTCACCAAGGCAATGGATAAGGGGGAAATGGTGCATACAGCCTACTGAGACCAGGCTAAGGAATACCCCACTCATGTATAGTTGACTAACTCACTGAACTGGGCATGTGCCCCACATAGCTCATTAGATTCACAGCTGGCTCACAGACAGGACCCAGGAAGTCAGGACTGGTGATACCACCGCCACTAAGGCATTGGTTACCAGATGGGTTCCTCAGGGCTTCATGCAGGGACTGCTCCTATTTGGCATCTACTTCTCAGAGGTAAAGGCTAACGTCAAGAGCCTTTTGATAACCAAGTTCACAGATGACTGCAGATTGGTAGCTATCATAAATTCCCCCTATGACACAAATATCTTACAAGAGGGTCTAACATAGACAAATGAGTGGTGCCATAAAAAGCATAAGTTTAGAAAGATTGATGTTAAACAATAGTTTTTTGATAATGACTGCAGAGCATGCGCAAACACGCACACACACACACACACACACACACACACACACACACACACTGACATAGGCAACAGAAAGTAAATAGAGTTATTGCCAAATGTATGGAGCCTATAACAAGGAAAATAACCAGAGTTCCTGTAGAGGTATAAGAGATATTTTGGAAACTTTCTGAAATATTGTATAAAGCAGAGAAGTGAGGAAATCAAGAAAAAGCACAAATGGAAACATTTATGGAAGACGTGAATATGCCAAGGTTAGAGGTAGATGAAGCTCAACGAGTAACAGTTAAGAAGAGGAGAAGGAGAAGCTGAGATAAAAAAGGTGATGTACAACTGATCTGCAGGAAAACTCAGATCCAGCTTCATATAGGCCCATTTCAATTTTGAACCATGATTCTAAAGTGTGGCTAAAAGAATAACAAAGATGTTACCAAAATTGAAAGATATGGATCAATGTGGCTTCGTTAAGGGGAGGCAAACTTTGGTAACATTAATAGAACAAAGATGATCCAGATTGAAGCAGAGTGTAAGAAAATAATGCTGTTGTTGGAAGGTCTTGATGCAGAAAAAATATTTGACAGAGCAAGCTTGAATTTTATGAGTAGGGCAATGGAAGAATTTGCATTTCCTTATACAACAATAAGGTTAATTAGGAAGATATATGAGGGATCAAAAAATAAAAGTGGGATAATTCTTCTCAGATAAGTTATGTCTGAACAGAGAAACCAGGCAGGGGTATTTGCTTTCTTCTTTGTTATTTGCATTATATTTATAAACATGGGCAAAGAAAATAAGGGACTTAGAAATTCAAGGATATCATTGGCATGGTATTCAAAAAGTTGGCTTTTTTGCAGATTATATTAGTTAGTACCTAATAGAAGCATAAAAGGTCATCTCAGTGCTGTGGAACATTCTGAGACAGTTTCAGATTTTTTTCAGGATGCAAAATTAATAAAGATAAAACAAAGGCTATAGCTGTAAACTATGTACCCACACACAATATAGGTCAGCAATACACATATTCATGGGGACATGATAAAATGAAGTATTTATGAGTGTGGGTTAAAAAATTCTATATTTGCAGCCAAGGATATGTGGGGAGAGATTAAAGAAACTAAACAAAAGATAATACAAAAACTGAGAAACTGGAAGCTCTTGCCTATGGATATGGTTAGCAAGATACAAGCAGTAAAATGTTTGAGTCCGTTTAGTTTTCTACACATGTCAGGCATATTTTTATCAACCAGAGGAGAAGTTGTGGAAAGTAATTAATAGAGCTGAATCATTTTATCTGGGATGGGAAGAGGGCAAGAGTCAAGTAGAATAAGTTGATCCTTCCAATAGATTAGGAGGTTTAGGATTACCTGATTTTAAGGGATCTTATACATTAAAGCTCTTATACATAGCATAAGCAGAAAGATGCTTCTTCAGGTTATACATAGCATAAGCAGAAAGATACAAGTCAAAGTGTAAAGGGATGATGATGAAGAAGGGGAGTAAGTCAACATGGAGATGGGAAAAGGAGATTCTGTTGATAGGGACGGATGCAATTAGGGGTACAGAGAATAGGCAAGAGGGGACTGTAATTTACTGGAAGAAGCTGGCAAAAAAACCAAGGTACTGGGAGAAAATAATTAGAGAGAGAACGGTAATAGAATGGGAAGATGCCAAGAAGACATTTGGATAGCAGGCTAGAGATTTCCTTCCCCATCAGGGATTGTTATCAGAGTATATAGAAAATGAGATAGGGGAATCCTAAATGAAAGACTGGCACTGGTTGAGTTTTTAACTGAATCAAGAACAGAAACTGCTGTTAAAAAGGGATAATTAGTAGGGAATATAAGACATTGCACAATAACTACAGGAATCAAGCAGAAGAGGTCAGAAAAGATTGGGAAGACAGATTAGATAAGCAATTCACAAAAATAAATAAATAAATAAATAATGTGAGGACATATGCATGGCTCCCAAATATGCAACAAAATATATAAGATTTAGGATTTTTGCCTGGAAGTGTTTGTGTAGGAATTTTAGACCCCAGACTCCAAAGAAGTTTTCCTCAGGTAGATGGCAAATGATGATGTAATGGGGATGGAAGAGGTTCCTGGGAGCACATTTTCTCTGAGTGCAATGTGTTGGCAGACTTTACCATTTTCCTACAGTGTAGTCTGTCAGAAATACTTGGTGAGTAAATGACTGTAACTAAGGAAATTATTTTTTTGAGCTGAGCTGGAAGATCTGAATTGCCTAGACATAGTAAGGCCTAATTCTGGTGGCTGCCAGAAAATCAATTACTACAAAATGGAAATCATAGTCTAAACCAACCATACTTGAGGTAGTGATTATTATAATGGAGATAAAAGAACAGGAAGTGGGATCTTTAGAAAAGGGTAGGAGTATGTTACATAGACAAAAATGGAAATTGTGGGAACAATACATGCATAAAAATGTTTTGGAAGAGGAATGTGGTTTAAGAGAGGGCAGGAAATGAACAATTTATGTAATGTTGGATTGATTATATTGTATAGAACAACATCTGTGATGTATAATGCTTGCAAATTTGAACTCATCAATATGGTTTGATTACTTTTATATAAATGTAACTTAATGTAAGGCAGAAGTATAATTCAATAAAGGTGTGTAATTAAAAAAAAAACTGAGCATTGATGGCTAAATTCAAAAGCTCTTACTACCTTAATATTCCCACTGTTTGTACAGAATCCTTTACTGTCAGATTCTATGGAGATGTAAATAGTTGCATGAATGCATATGTCCCCTCAGAAAAAAATACAATGACATATCTAAAAATAAACCTCTGTGGTAGACCTCTAATACAAACAGGATCTATAACAAAAGAAAGAAAAAAAAAACTCATTGCATGCATAAAAGATTTACACATCTAAGTCTTAAGAAACCAGAATGATCTTGCTAAACTAAACAAGGAACACTGAATCCTGATCCAATAAACCAAAGTCAAATATGAAGTAGAAACAGCCACCCAGATGAAGGATAGCCACAAAGCCTTCTTTAACTGTGTTAGAAATGTCAAAAGCTATCTCTTCCAACTATAGTCTTAAAACAGCCTTTGTACCAAGAGAAAGGAGAAATGCAATGGTTATCCCATTTTACAAGGGTGGACCATCAACAAACCGAAGAAACTACAGACCTATTAGTTTGACTAGTCTAATATACAAAGCCATGGAATTAATTATCATGGAAAGGATCAACAAAGACAGAGGCAGGCTTCAGACACTGGACCCAACCAAGTTTGGCTTTGTCAAGGTAGGATCATACCTATTAAACCTGGTAGATTTCTTTGAGAAGGTCACCAAGGCAATGGATGAGGGGGAAATGGTGCATACAGCCTACTGAGACCAGGCTAAGGAATACCCCACTCATGTATAGTTGACAAGCTCACTGAACTGGGCATACACCCCACATAGCTCATTAGATTGACAGCTGGCTCACAGACAGGACCCAGGAAGTCAGGACTGGTGATACCATCGGCACTAAGGCATTGGTTACCAGATGGGTTCCTCAGGGCTTCATGCAGGGACTGCTCCTATTTGGCATCTACTTCTCAGAGGTAAAGGCTAATGTCAAGAGCCTTTTGATAACCAAGTTCCCAGATGACTGCAGATTGGTAGCTATCATAAATTCCCCCTATGACACAAATATCTTACAAGAGGGTCTAACATAGACAAATGAGTGGTGCCAAAGTAATGGACTAAAACTCAATGTCAAGAAATACATTATAGTGCCTTTTGGAAAAACTGCCACCCAAGCTAATTACTCCATTTATAAGACACTCAAAAGAGTTGACCCAGTAGTCAGGGATCTGGGAACATATGTAGACAGTAATCTGGCCTTTGACCAACATCTGTCCAAGGTAGTAAGAAAATAATTCTGTGTAACCCAGTTTCTAAGTAAGGACATGGCATCCACATCCAAAGCAGTCATAGTGTCACTTTATGCATTCCTTATCAGACCCATTATTGAGTATAATGTCCCCTTCAGCATGTACCTGACAAGACACATGTAACAGTTGGAATGCCCACAAAGGTTTCTTACCAGGAGAATCCAGGGTATAAAGACATTGTCCTGTATGGATCACCTTAAAGCCCTATCCCTATATTCTGTCACCTACAGGTTACTGAGAGGTGATCTATGCCTGACATATAAGGCATCCTTTGATCGAGCTGTGATGGATGTTTTCCATATGCACAAAATGAATAGCATTAGTACCACTAGATCCAAGAATTTAAAGTTTGTTTGTGATATAAATAGGACATGTTGGTAAGACACATATGTATCTCACAGCATCCTAATGCACTGAAACAGGTTCCGCATCCACATGAAGCAGAGTCCATCCCTAAACCTGTTTAAGCATAACCTTGATCAATGGATCGGAAATCAGAAATTCACCCAGGTCTATCACCCATGTCTCTGATAGACAAAGGCCAACAGTAATGCCCAAACTAACACTCTCCCAAATAACCTCTAGAAACTTCCAAGCTAACATGCCCCCATATAACCTCTAGACACTTCTTAACTAAAATATCCCCTTCTAATAAATGCTCATGATTCACAGGGGCACAGTTGGGTTGGATTGCATGACTAGGCTTATAAGTGCCTTGGTGGTCATTAGTCTAGTATATACCTATGAACTTTTGAAACAATGTCCAGCACAGTACAGACCTAATAGAAAATGATATTGCATATCAGACCCAGAGGACATAGCAAATCTACTAGCAGACAAATTCAGCTCGAACTGCACCCCTTCACCTCTTCAATATTTTCAGAGCAAATGTTCACATCTACATCCCTCCCAATCTCTCAAGAAAATATTCTCAAGGCACTTTCTAAGGCCAAGAACATTGTATATATGGGTATGGATATCATACCAGGCTGCCTACTAGTCAATCTGAAACATGACCTGTTGGACCCTCTACAGAGGTTACTTAATATCAGCCTCAGAATAGGATTTGTGTCACATGAATGGAGGACAGCAACAGTCATCCCTTTGCACAAAGCTGGGTCTTCAACAGACCTGGATAATTATAGAACCATAAGCCAAATGAGTCTTATCTGTAAGGTTATGGAAAAATTTGTTACGGAACTAATAAATAAGGATATAGGTAACCTACAGTCTGTCAACCTAATCCAGTTCAGATTTGTCAAGGGCAGGTCCTGCCTACTTAATCTGCTGGTTGACTTATTCAAAAAAGTCAATGAGACATTGGACGAAGGCAAGTCAGTGCACAATACATATCTGAACCTCGCAATGGTGTTTGACACCTTCCCATACTAAGTCATCATAGATAAACTCTCCCAGCTAAGTCTGTATTTCTATGGATAGTAAATTAGTTCACAAATAGAACCCAGGAACTAATGGTGAATGGCTCTACTTCTACCAAAAATCTGTCACTAGTGGAGTGTGCCAGAATTCAATCTTTGGATCACTTATCTTTGGCATTTACTTGTCAGAGGTCAAAGCTAATGTTAAGGGTTTGTGGCTGACCAAGTTTGCAGTGCCATCATAAACTCCCCAGAGGACACCGGGATCCTAAAAGAGGGTCTGTCTAAGACAAATAGTTGGTGCCAAAACCATGGACTAAAACTAAATAGCAAGAAATGTATATTTGTACCCTTCAGCGACCATTACTCCTCCTGTAACTGTCACATTGATAACATCCTCCTGAAAATTGATCCTGTAGTTAGCGCTCTGAGATTGTGCATTACAATGAACAATCCTTTGATCACCACAGTACTTGCCACTCATTAGGCTGATCATTGAGTATAATGCCCGTTTTAATACATATGCACCTGTCCAAATACTTGCCACAACTGGAACTACCACAATGTTTTCTCACTAAAAAAATCAAGGGCTTAAATCATGAAAACAGTAAATACCAAGTGAAAGCATCATCTCTCTTCTCAGTACCATACAAGCTACTGACTGGTGACCTTTGTCTTGCATATAGAGCCTCAACAGACCCTATCCTGTCAGACCTATTACACATTTGTAAGTCCAATGGTATAATAAACACCCACTCAAGAGACCTTAATCTTTTGTGCAAAATTAACAGAACGTACTGGAGGAATAGATATGTATCACACAGAATACTACCTGTATGGAACCATCTTCAGAATACCTCTCTTATATTATTCAAATGTAATTTGGAAGAATGGATTGGTACACAAATTCACCCCTGGTTTAGCACCACTGGCTTTCATGGGTAGGGGGAAGCATGTAATTACTCCTACATATACTTGTTTAGCCTATACTTGGATAGTCTTATTGCAAATTATAAGGCCTAATAATTACTATGGGAATACAAGGCTAGGCTTCATAAAAGCCTCACAGATCAATAGCCATATATGGGTTGATTTTTAATGCATTAGTTTTTGTATGATGCTATGAGTGGGAATGGTGTCAAAGGCCTTAGTCAAGTCAAGATACACCACATGCACTACATAGCCACCATCTGCTACCTCTGAAACCCTTTTGAAAAAATTTAAAAGATTAAATAGATAGGATACATCCTCCACTAAATCAAAATGCAGGAGGTTAGGTTTACCAAGATTTTTGCTATTTCAGCTTATGAAGTCAGTCATAATGCATTCCATAGCCTTGCAGATAAGGTTTGTAAAGCTGATAGGTCTGTAATTACTCAGCTTGATTGTAAAGGCCCCCTCTCCCTTTCTGACCTGCCCACCACAATATCCCAGGCCGCCTGGAAGAATCCCTAAGAAACCACATTTTCCATTTACTTCTCATCCCAGCTCTTGCCTGCTAAGTACTTTCTTCTGAACTTCCTTTTTGTGTCCACTAGAGGGCACCCTAACCTTGCAACAATATTCTACCTGAATCTCTCTCTCCCCTGTACGTTACTCTTACCTATTATTCCTGCTGATAATAACATTGCTTCTGAACCTTTCCTCTTCTCTCCCACTTATATATTTTTTATTAAAGTATCAGTTTGAACATAACCTAACCCTTTTATCACTCTTTCACCCACCTTCACTTACCTTAGATTAGCTGCTTTCCTGATTGTTTTCTGACTGTTGTCCTTCCTTTTGTCTGTACCCGTTCCATTCGCCCTGCGGGCTCACTCCATCCCCTACCCTACCCCCAATTCCCACACACCCCCAGTGGTCCTAAACTTATACTTCCTTATCCACTCCCACTATTTGTATTCCTCTAATCACTCTTACACCCTTCCCCCTATACTACTTATAACCATCCACCTGCCATACCTACCGACCTACTATTCACAACTATCATCCATCTCCTGTTCTCATTATTTCTTCTTCATCTTCCCAAATTAACTCCTTGTTACTCTCCTGTCACTATGCCTTCTCTAATAACATCATCACATTCAAAACAAATTCTCACATTCTCAATTCTCCCTTTCCTTATTGTACTCTATTTTCTAACTTCCTATGAGCACTATAGTCTCACAGAAACTAATACTCTCTCCAAACACATAACTTTAACTACCATAAATTCATCTCATCACTGCTTTAACTTCATATTTTCTCCCAGCTACCTCCCTACAAAATTTTATAGAAAGATTCACATTACCTACTCCCATCAAAAAGACAGAAAATCGCTACTCATCTCCCCTAAACCCTCTGACTGGTTAAAAAGATTAATCCTCTCTCTGCTAGCAGGTGACATTCAACCCAACCCAGGCCCAAACAACACCACAACTGTAAACCCTCTTTGCACTCTTTCCTCTAACTCAAATATACTAACCAAACCCCCAAACTCTCTAACTATAGCTCACCTTAACATCCGCAGTATTAAAAATAAAATTGCCCCCCTTCATGCACTACTTGACGTACACTCATTCGACATCCTTTGCTTGACTGAAACCTGGCTTAAACCAGTAATTCAGGACAAAGAGATTATTCCCCCTGGCTACAACATCCATCGACTTGACTGCACTATAAAAAAAGGTGGTGGGGTAGCAATCCTCTATAAATCAGGGATGCAAATCACTGCCTTACAGGATAAACCTCCCTCTGAAAGTAATGCTGAAATCCTTATATCCAAACTCCACATTAATGCCTACAAATTCATCTATATAATCTGCATATACCTGCCCCCAGGCAACAACAGCAATACCTTAGAAGAAATCCTTAGCTGGCTGGCCATACACTCTCCACAAGAAACAATAGTCCTTGGAGATGTCAATATAGACTAGAATACCTGCTCTTCAGCTAACCCTTCCACCCTCTTAAATCTTCATGGTTTTTCACAAACTATTCTCTCCCCTACCAGAACAAATAAACCTAGCAACAAAGAAAGCATTTTAGACTGGATCCTGATAAATAGCCACCACCAAACATATACAGTAGGTGCACTGCCTGATGATATAAGTGACCATGCCCTTACTTACTAATTAGACATAAAACTGATACCCCTAATTTAACAAAATACAAAATGGTTAGAACAAACAAAACTTTTAGCCCTGATAGATTTGAAGCAGAACTTAGGTCCTGCAATTGGTCTCCTCTTAAACACCTCCCACTGGATGATGCCATGACATATTTTAACTCTAAATTCTTATCTATTCTTGATGTACATGCTCCCACAAGGTCCATCAGACTTTCCTCAAAAGCCGCCCCTTGGCTAACAAAGGACACAAGGCAAAAGATTCTTTTGAAAAATAAACTCTGGTCCAAATGCCGCAGTACTAAAGATCCACTGACCAACTCAACTTTAGACAAATAAGAAACATTACAAAAGAAGCAGTAATTCTGGATAAAAGAAACTACTACTGCCATTTGCAACAGGCTAACCTGCATAACCCACAAAAGTTCTGGGCGGGAATAAATAATCTCATGAAGCCTGGCCAATCGGACACTCCAAGCCCAGCAGGCACCTCCCAAGATAACCCCAAACAGACTGCCAATGCCTTTAATACCTTCTTTACTGAAACTGTCCAGTCTCTTTCCAATCAACTCTCTCCTGATATCTCCTGTCTTTCCTCCTCCTCTAACACTTCCATTTCCACATTTCAACTACAACCTGTTCCCTCTGCTCTCATTCGTTCTCTGTTTCATAAACTTAAGCCATCCTCTCCATCTGCTAACCATCTACCTGCTCTGTATCTAAAAGTTGCTGCTAATGCATTAACTTATCACATCATCATCCTGATTAACAGAACCATTGAAGAAGGCTACATTCCTTCACTCTGGAAAATATCTCATATTATTCCCCTTCATAAAGGTGGAAAGTCAACTGAACTCTCTAACTACCGACCCATAGCATTGCTCTCTCCTCTTGCTAAAATAATGGAAAAATGTGTCCAGAAGCAACTTCTGAATCACCTGTTAACTAACAATCTGCTAGCTAATCATCAACATGGTTTTAGACCCTGCCATAGCACCACCTCTGCCCTCCTCTCCTTCACAGACTGCATCAGTAAAAATAGGAACAATAATACCCTTAGCTCTACTATATTCATTGACCTATCCAAAGCCTTTGATATGGTCAATCATGAAATACTGTTACACTTACTTAAATCATTTGCACTAGACACAAGCTCAATTAAGTGGTTCCACTCTTAACTGCACAACAGAAAACATGCAGTGCGGTGGCAAAATAACTTATCCAACCACCTCCCCATTACTCTAGGAGTCCCCCAAGGCTCAATTCTTGGCCCTCTCCTCTTTTCAATTTTCATTAATGATCTTCATACTCATATTTCTCCTGCCACCTGTATACAATATGCAGATGATTCTACTTTAATCTGTTCTGCCTCATCCCCCTCTGTACTGCACTCTCTCACCCAAAAGACTTTTGAAACTGTAGAGATTTGGTTCCTCAAACGATGCTTAATTTTGAACCCCCCAAAAAAACTAATTATTACTCTTCTCACCAACCCGAAAATCCTCTCCACTGAATTTCTGTGGCACATCAAATAATGGCACAAACATATCACCCGATCCATCTACCAAACTCCTCGGAGTTGAAATAGACAACAATCTGACCTTTGACACACACATCAGCAATACTATAAAATTAATTAACAGAAAACTAGGCTCCCTCAATAGAATTAAACCATTCCTTACTCCACTTGCCAGAACTTCCATTGCTCAGACCCATCTTATTTCCACTCTCCTGTATGCCTCTCCTATCTACACTTCAGTGTCCAAAGCTAACCTCAGCAAACTGTCTGCTGCCTACAACAATATTGCCAGATTTGCCACTAATTCTACTTTTAGAACTCATTACTGCCAAAACTTAAGGCAACTACGATGGCTCGAACTACAAAACCAAATTCTATTTCACCAGATCTCCTTAGTCCACAAAATCCTTTACAAACCCACAAACACTCCCATTCTCACTTCACTTATTACTCCTTACTGCAATCTTAAAAGCCTTCGTTCCTCTGACAAACTACTTATATCGATTAGTAAACCCAATAACTCAGCTGGCAAATCCTTGTTCTCCAACACAGTAGGAAAAACCTGGAACACTCTTCCTCACAATCTCACAGCAATCTCCTCTCTGCCCTGCTTCAAATCCCAACTCAAAACACACCTCAAAACCCACTGGCTCTGCCCCTGTAGCAACCCTGACTAGTTTACCTTGGATATCTAAGTACTCTCAACTTTTCTGCTTTAATAACTAGCTTTCCTTGTGTAGCTAGGTACTCACAACTTTAGCTTTAAGAAACTCTTAATAAAATACACTCTCTATTTCTCAACTTCTGCTTTTTACTTAATATCTAATGTTTTTTGATGTATAGATTATAATCATGCTTAATTTTTACCTGTTATTACAAATGCTTGCATGTGGAGCTTTTCTCCCCGGGCCTCTGCTGAAAATGGACATATATCCAGTTGGACTAGCCCGGTCAGCAAATGTAAAATAAATAAATAAATAAATAAAATTATGGAGGGGTATAAACACTGTTATGCACCACTCATCAGGAACATAACCAGTAGCTAAACTGAAGTTAAACAGATTGGGGAGTGTGTCTGCGAGGTCATGATTGGCACTGTTAATTCCACAACTGGTTATCTTGTCAGGATTTACATAGGAAGTATTTTTGGTCTTGATCAGCACTTTCAGTAAATGATTTTTTAGAGATAATTGGACGAGAAAGGGATTTGGATATTCTGAGATTTTGAATGGAAGTCTCAGGAGTGAAGTTATTAAATTTGTTTGCAAGGATATTGGAAATGTCAGTTGGGTTAGAATAAGAGACATCATTATGAATAATTTCTGAGCAATATAGGGTATTGTTTTTAGTTTTCTAACATAAAGCCAAAATTAAGGGGGTCTATATCAGCATTTTGAAAATGTAATAGGTCAAATCACTAAATGTCAAACTGAAATGATCGACCTATTACATTTTTGAATGCCGATAAAAAATACCCCCCCAAAAAAACTAAAGGGTGTAAGCAGGGGGCAAGCCCCCCTGGACCCCCCCACACCCCCCGCTACTTAAATATACCAACTCCGATACCGCAGTACATTGAGGTAAATGGAAATCTCCCCTTACGGAGATTTCCGTTTACCCGTTCGACGTTCTGCCCTTTCGACATTCTCGATGTGACAATATCAAATTCGATATTGTCAGCATTTGAGATGCTGATAGGGACCCAATAAAGGTAGTAGTGCATCATAACCAACCACTCAAAGAAGTCCATGTACTATGCAAACGAAAGCACTAAACTGTTTAAACTTAACTGTCCTTGGTTGTGGAACAACACAGTGTTTTTTCAGTTTGATTAGGTTTCTAGTATATCTAAAGAGGATTTATAATTATCTTTGGCTCCAGAGGCCAGCCTAAGCTCATGCGCTCCTAGGTTTTCTTCATTTTTTTTAATGCATTTGATATTTTTCTAAAGAAGATTGGTTTCAGGTCTAATTTAAGGAGTGTCTTTCTCTTGTCTTCTTGTTTATTTATGATGGTAGCTCACCAGGGCAGTTTGGTTTTGAATTTCCAACGATACATGGTTCTTGTACAAAATGCAAGCTCTATACATTTTTCTAAATGGATGTAGAATTCTTTAGTGAAGCTAGCAATCATAACTGACTTTTGATACTTTGTCATAAAGTAGTTTGTTGTAGGCATGTTTGTAGTCCTTAAATTCAGTGTGTTTTTTTTTGTAGGAGCTTCTGGGAGTTTAAAGGATAAATGTCACAAGTTTAAACTCAGACTTCAATGGGGAAGGAGATACTAGAGGAGTAATGTGCAAGAAGCAGTCATATTTTAAGAATCAGGCAAAGAATGCTGTGCCCTCTAGTAAGCTTATTTACCAGCTGCTCAAGGGTTTTTTTTTTTTGTTTATTAAGTGGAGGAACCTTGGGCATATCCTACATTACAGGGATAGGTATCACAGTTTAATGAAGGGTAGTCAGTCACCCCAAATAAGGGAGGATTTGCTAATGGAGCAATAATTTAGAACACTGAGGAATCTTACAAGGTCATGAGAGGACAAAGAAGCTGTTCCATAAAAAGCTGTTAGTTGATCATTAATCCTGTCTAGAATGACCTGCAGTTCAATGAGTTCCATTTTTTGAGTCCATAGGGATCAGCCTGGTGGTAATATGTTCATTGACAAATATGGTGACTCCACCTGATTTGTCATTGGGCCTGAAAGCATCAAAAGTGCAAAACCCTATTATGGAGGGAATGCTTTCTTTATATTTAATTACACAGACATGGATGTTTTCCAAAAGCAGAAATGCCTCAAAATCAGGCAATTTATTACTCAGATGTCTGACATTAAGTAGAACCACCTTAATGCAATCCAATTTCAGGACTGATATGTTAGTTACATTGTAATGTCCATCGATTGCATAAAAATGGCACGAGGAGGAGCAAAGCTTTAGCCAGTGTGCAAATGCCTAGAAATAAGAAGTGCATGCCATCCTTAGTGATTCAATATGGATTGTCGAGCACCTAGTCAAATTTTAATAGATACTGGATCCCCCTGCAGTGACACCAGATATTTAACTAATTATTGAAGTCAATTATCTTTCTTTTTCTTTTCTTTGCATCCAGGCAATATTAAAAATGAATGAAGGATTCCACTCACCACTAGTGCCTTGCCTACATGTATAAAATGTCTCTCTGCATATCCTTCAGGGTTCTACATCTCATGTCATTCACTGCCATATATACCACTACCATAGTATAGTCATATTTTTCAAGAGTTAGGGATCTTAGAACCCTTATAATGTCAGAGATCCTTGTGCCTGAAAGCTTACTGTAAACATTTACTTGTCTAGCCTTGTGAGTGATCAATTAATGTGCTTGACAATAGAGTCACCTATCACTAAAACGTTTGTATTCCTGCTGTGGTTTAAAGTGATAGATCTGAACTGGTTTTGCTCAGGACAAGTCTTTATGGGACGTATGCATTAGTTGCATGAGTGGCCTGATTTTTCTTAAGACCTAATCTCTAAGGAGCTCTGGAAGTGATTGTTTCACAGCCTCAGCATAAGACATCATGATGCGATTAGAGAAATATCAAGGTGAGGTGTATGAAGCTCCCAGGGAAAGTTTTAAGGTAAGATGAAGCTTTCGTATTAATTAGCTGTTTACATGTCTCACATGGATTATTAGTGCTGAATATAAGTTTAGCGAGACAGACACAATATAGAGAGTATCCCATGTGGTTAGGGGACTTGGATTGCTATTTGGTTTAGGTACTGAGCTCTAGTGTCTGTACTTGACACTTGCTTAATGATGATATAATTAACAGCTGGGCCTTTTTGGTGTTTGTGTAGCTAGTTTTACTAACCACATAATTAAGGTGTTGGTCAAATTTAAGAGACTGGGTCTGGTGTTTTATTCTCTGAGAGAATATTTAGATTTGGTGTGTTGTTTTTTTTTTTTTTTTTTTTTTGAATGACTGCTTAGAATCAGTGGGCGGCCACGGTGGTGCAGTGGTTAGCATTGTTGCCTTACAGCAAGAGGTTCTCCGGTTCATTCCTCAGCTGGGGTGCCTTCTGTGTGGAGTCTGCATGTCCTCCCTGTGGTCGTGTGGGTTTCATCAGGGTGCTCCGGTTTCCTCCCACATCCCAAAGACATGCTGCAGGTGGATTGGACACTCTACACTGGCCCTAGGTGTGAGTGCGTGTGTGTGTGTGTGTGTGTGTGTGCCTTCTGTGGAAGGTTGGGCGCCGGGCTGGCAACATGACACTGTAAAACTCCACCGCCAATCATGAGCGGACAGGTGATCCGCTGTGGCGACCCCTAACTGGGAAAAAGCCGAAAGAAGAAGAAGAAGACTGCTTAGAATCAATGAGTGCTCTATAGAAAATGTCTCAGCTTTGTAAATGCAGTCTGAGATTGGATTTGGAGTTCTGTAACACTCTTGGCATGGCTTTTGAGAGTATTGTCATTGACATATTAAATGACATCTGAAGCCACTATTTTATTAAGTTTGTTGGTAAACATATTAACTCACTACGTCTGAGTGATGCTTCAAGGTAAATCTCCAGTTAACTCCTACTGAGGCCACTAGGCATCAAATATTGCTTGCTCATATTTGCATCAATAATTCCAAAACCATGCTATGTACAAGATTTTAAAACATTTAATCTTAAAGCTCATACAATAGTAAACTCAACTGCATTGATATTTGACCTCTGTCTAGTGCAGGTAAATAAATATTAACTGTTGCTTTATATTAATTTATATAGATATAATGTTCACATTTTTCTAACAACCAAGTAACACAGACAGAATTCCTTAGCCTGACATGAACGTTCTCAGTCAGATGAATAAAATGCTGCTGACAGTATGTGTTTAACTTGAGTGGTTGCTGAGATATCATAAGTTGTTTACAAAATGCTACAGATGTAATAGCTACTGTGTTTATTGTGAGTTATTCATTTTAAGACCTAGAACCTAAAGAATACTACCACTATAAAAGTAGTTTGCGCTGAAGAGTTTGCCAATTATACTTCTTTCATAAGCCCTATGGTCGCACAAATATGAGCATTTGTTTGAAATGTGAGGACATAATTTGAATTGTGGAAGTTAGACTGCAAACTTTCTGAGCTCCATTGGAGTGAATGAGTTAAACAGCAACAGTCCAAGGATAGACTCCCGAGAGACATCTATAGTACCAGGGATGAAAGAAGAGCAATTACCTTCCCAGGTAAAGAATGCTTGTTTAAAATCTTACCATAACAATAGATGTCCTCTTCACTGTTGCAGTATGCATTACATGAGGGAGCTCCCCCATAGGCGACCCGATGTAGGCCAGTACACAAAAGACTTTTCCTACCGTAGGGTGCATGGTACATCGCACGAAGTCTGCACTCGGATGTCAGCCATAAAAGTGACGTATACACACACCATCCTCAGAACTGACTGCCCCAGGAGGAATGACAGCCTAAGGAAGTAGGGTAAGAATAATCCGAGAAGCAGCAAGGCCAAGGGGGAAGGAAAGAGGGTTAGGAATACTGCATCAGAGAAGGGAAGGACATCTATAGTTATGGTAAGGTTTTACACAACTATTCTATGTCCTTCTATTCATCTGTTGCAGTATTCATAACATGAGGGAGAATACCAAAGCTCATGAAGTAAGGGAGGAGGCGGTAGCTGAGGGGCTTTCCAGGAATCCCTGCAGTATGGCTCTGGCAAATCCTGCTCTAGATTTAGAGAGTCCATCTAGTTTGTAGTGTTTGGACTGAGGTACATGTAGCTGCTTCAAGAATTTAATTAGTATCAAATCCCTTGACAATGGCCTGCTGGAGTGAGCCCTAACAGATGAAGGGAGAGTCTTATCATTTATTTATTTATTTATTTATTTACATTTGTTGACTGGGAAAATCTGACTGGACACAGGTCCTTTTTCAGTGGAGGCCCGGGGAGAAAAGCTCCACAATAAGAAGCATTTAATTACAAGATTACAAGAAGTGTAGGTAGGATGGTTGTTTAACAATACCAGTAATACATACATAGTTCAGTTGCATAACATATTTTGGTAAAGGGCAATTGAGTATAAACTATACACTTATAACATCAGTGCCATTTAAGATGGCAAGTCTCCTAGTATTTAAGCTGGCTGATATTACACATGAATAACAGTACCCAATCAAGTATCATGGTGAGTGCAGCAAAAGTTAATAGTTTTGGAAATCCAAGAGAAGATAGTCTGTTTTGACACAGCCTACCCCAGGGCCTGGGGTGGTAAGAAACAAAATACTGATCTGACTTTCTAACAGCTTTAGCTTTGTCTAAATAAAATCTGAATTGTCTGTGGACATCTAAAGTATGGAGCACCATCTCACTATGGTTCTGTGGGCAAGACAAAAAGCTGGGTAAGTGGATGGGCTGATCTAAGGATAGGTCATTGACTAACTTAGGCATAAATGAGGGATCTGTGCACAGGGAAATCTTGCCTTTGTGGAATATCAGAAAGGGAGGCCTGTAGCTCAGACTCTCGTCTGGCTGAAGTTAATCCTAGTGGGAACACAGTTTTCCAGGAACAGTACTGTAGAGAAACTGAGGAGGCTGGCTCAAAGGGTGGGAAAAGGTTTTCTAGAATAAAGTTAAGATCCCAGTGAAGTGGAACAGGTTTTCTGGGGTGCCTAATGTATAGGACACCGTTAAGAAATTATTCAGCCTCAAATCTGCTAGCTAAGGGGGGGGGGATAGAGTCAGACAGGCAGATATGGCTGACATATGGGCTTTAACTGAAGAGTAAGCCAAGCCAGCACTGAGCAATTCATAGAAATAACACAAAACAGGGGAGTGGGCCTAGTTTGATTTCAGACATCAGATCAAAATTCTCTTACATTTAGCTAAATAAGATTTTCTGGTATTTGGTCTCCTGGCCTCCTGCAGGACTGTAAGCACATCCTCAGAGAATAGGTATCTGAAAGGAATTAGTACCCTATCACCCACAAAGTCAGTTGAATAGTCGACAGGTGGTGATGGACGAGGGTTCCTTTGTCTGTGTGAGGAGGTCCACTCTGTGAGGTAACTTGTGGTGACTGTCCTCATTAGATGTAGGAGGAGAGAGAACCAGTGCTGTCTTGGCCAGAAGAGAGTCACCTGCAAGATTTTAGGTTCTTCTTGCTGAATTTTGGACAGGACTTTTGGAATGAGGGGAAGGGGAGGAAATGCATATAGAAACATCCCCTTCCAAAAGAAAGAAAGGGTATCCACTTTCCAGACGAGAGGATGAGGCTCTTTGGCACTAAACTGTGGAAGTTGTCTGTTCATGGGGGAGTCAAAGAGGTCTGTTTGAGGAATACCCCACTGGTGGACAATGTCCAGAAACACATCTCATTGGAGCATCAATTCATGGGGTCGTGTTTGGGACCTTATCGAGTAATCTGCCACACAATTTTGTGAAGACGGGATGTACACTGCTTTAAGGGTCATCTGGACTCTTATTGCCAGTTCCCAAGCCTGAAGGGCTAGCCTGCATAGTAGAGAGGATTTGGTTCCCCCCTCCCCAATTGTTCACATATCAGAAGACGGTCATATTGTCTGTGAACAGTTTTAGAGGTCCTCATTGGAATAGGGGATGGAAGGACTGCACGGCCAATAGCGGGTAATGGAAGGACTGCATTGCGAATAGCAAGGCCCTCATCTCTATTACATTGATGTGTTCCTTCAGTTGAGAGGGAGACCAGACTCCTTGTGCTTTCAGGTGGCTGAAGGTTGCTCCCCAGTCTATGTCTGAGGTGTCTGTGAAGATCTCTTTTGTGGGAGTAGAGAGACCTTCATAAGATCTGTTTGTATCCTGCACCCCAGAAACATCTGACCCTGTGAAGGGATGAGAACTGTTTTCTTTAAGTTTATAGTGAATCCCAAACTTTGTAGAAGATTTATGGTAAAAGGGCAATATTTCATTCCAACTCCCTGTGGAAGTAGGTAGAAGGAGGAGGATGTCCAGATAAGAAAAAATGTGTATTTTCTGGAGTCTGCAGTGGGCAAGCACAGGAGCTAGCCCTTTAGTGAAGACCCTTGGTGTGGTAGAAAGTCAAAAGAGCAAGGCGCACAATTGAAAATTCTATGATGATTCAGAGAAGAGTAAAAACATTTTGTAGTTGGGATGGACGGGGGGTGTGCAGATATGCATCATTGATATCCAGTGTAATCACAAAGGCTTAAGGCAGAATAAGTGGGAACTAAGTCTGAAGGGTCAGCATGCGGAAAGTGGGTACCGTTAGAAAGGTATTGAGATGGGACAGGTAGAGGATGGGTCTCCGTGGACCTTCCTTCCTTGGCACTAGGAAAAATCTGGAATAAAATCCTTTCCCTATTTGTTTTTTTGGAACATTATAGATGGTCCCTTGGTTTATCAATTCTAACAGAACCTCTGGGGAAAAAAAAGTAGCTGCACCTTGGGAGGTTGAAGGATTCCCCTGAAAGAGGGTTGGTGGTCCCATACCATAAAATACTCTTTTTGAACAATGGAAATGACCCAGGAGTCTTGGATTATGTTTTCCAAAGCAGGTAGGGAGAGGGGAAGGCACTGGCAAAGTGGGATGTGTGTGAGAGGAGGGAGCAGTCAAAGAGAGGACAGTTGGTGGTGGAATATTTGTTCTGGTCTGTGTGTGATGTGAATGCCTATGCACAAACCAGGTTTTGCAAGGTAATTTCTTTGGAACTTGGGTGCTGGTGAAGCAAAAATATGTTTCAGTTCTTGCAACTCCTTACCCTTTTTCATGCAATGATTTAAACAAGCTAGCAGCTGCAGAGCCAGACAAAGCAGAGTTGTCCAAAGGACCCTCCAAGAGTTTGGCTTTTATATCCTCAGCTAAGGACTAGAGCCCTAGTCAAAAGAATCCTCTTAATACTGATCCAGATACAGCTGCTCTAGCAGAAGCTTCTGCAGCATTATAGCTGCATTTTATGGAGTATTGTGCTACTTGAGAAGATGCAGCAAGGAAGTAGCCAAGGTTTTATTTTCTGACTCAGGTAAGGTCTGCAATTACCTGTGAAAGTTGTGACATAAGCTCTAAATCAAATTTGGTCATATGACTTTGGTAATATATGGCCCTAAATGCTAGAGTGGCAGAGGTGTACACTTTTTTGCCTAGTCTACACAGGATCCTGCTATCTTTATCTGATGGTACTAGGGTAGTGGAGGGCAGTACTTTTGAAGGCTTGTCCCAAGCCACAGAAATAAGAGAAGGATCCACAGAAGGGCATCTGAAGAGAAATATGCAGTCATCTAGGACCTTATAGAAGCAGTCTGGCTTCATGGGGGCTGTGGCTGGGAATCTGGTGCCTGTAAAGCTGCAGCAAAGGCATTGATGGAAGCAGGTAAGACAGGAGGAATAGCAGATTGTCTAGATGCTTCCACATATAGTAACTCATTTTATCTTTTTTGTATATCCGTTACTTGGGTGCTGTCCCATTTAAAGAGGTCCCTCATTTTAGTAAGAGTCTTCCCAAAGGAAAAGTCTTCCATAGGAGAGTCTGTTCATTTGCATTCCTCTTCTGGGGAGGCATAATCCAGGGAGTTGAGAACATGTGAAGAGTAGGACAGTGATTTCTCCCATGAGGATGCCTCTTCTTCTGAAGAATCCTCTTCCCTAGTCCTTTTACATAGAGTGGCAGTACTGGGAGAGGGAGCTGTAAATCCTGGGGGAGGTCTAAGTGACATAAGGGCATTAAACATGCCTGAATGAATTGTTGACAGTCACTAACAGGTTCTTTAGCTGGGGATAAATGTTTGTTTTTTTTGTTTCTTTTTGCCATGGAAGTCTGCCCTATGTAGGGTAGGAGGCCTTGACATAGATCTACACTCCATCAGGTCAGAATCTACCTCTTCCCTTACAAAGATCTGAGGAATCCCCTTAAGGTCTTCTGAAATCATGAGCTGTGGTTCCTCCTCATACATCCAAAATTGATGCCTGTTCAGCCTCTGTGGATGTGCTTGTGCTTGGATCAAAGGTGAACTGAACATTAAGCTCTGCCTGTGGATCTGAACTGTGAAACAGTTGTATCTCCAGGCTCTTCCCCCCTCAAGAGAGATGTTGTTTTCCAGAGGCACAGCAGAAGGTTCAGGCCTTGGATTTTTGGCCTTCCACTTCAATGTCAGCTTACCTTCGGACCCCAAGGATCCATCTATAGCGCTTTTTGCTAGCAGCTTTAAGCGCTAATTCTCTAGGTAAATAGCTAAAGAGGATAATCTACTCCTTAAGGTCTTTGGGACTAACCCTTGACAAATATATTAGTTTTTGTAGTCATGGTTTGGGCCTAGGCAGAACAGACACTGGAGGTGGCTATCCTTGTGTGGAATTTGTCAACCATACCGGCACTTGCTCCTTTTGGATGACATGAACCTTAACCAAAGACCGTAATAATTAGTCCAAAAATTCCCCAATGGGGCAATTATTTGAAATATGAAGAATCGCAAATGACTCAGATTCAGACAGTACACTCGAATCTGGCGGCAGAGACGTTCTAAGGATGGTGCATATGTACGTCACGTTTATGGATGACATCTGATCGCAGCCTATGTAAGATGTACCATGCACCCTACAGTAGTAAAAGTCTTTTGTATACTGACTAATGTTGGGTTGCTTACAGTGGGGACCTCCCTCATGTAATGAATACTGCAACAGACAAATACAAGGGCATCTGATTATGATCTTTGAGATAGATAACTCATAAACCATTTGAGAGCAGGATTAGCCAATTCAGCATCCAAGTCCAGTTTACTCATATTAAGGTTCACATATACAAGAAAATAACAATCTTAAGCAGATCAACTAATTATTTTTATTTCATTCCTAAACTACTTAGGAGTATCCAGGTACAATCCCTGATGGACTCTGCAGTGGTGTATCATAGCAGAGTTTGCTAATGTTCATCGATTTATCTTTTCATTACAAAAAAGAAATTGAAGACTCAAATCACAAGCAGTTTTTTATCATTTCAATAGCCCAGTCACTGCTCTGAAAATGTTGTCAGATTTTCACAGAGAAGCTGATACTGAAATGCTCTCTAATTTACATACAGAATCAGAGGCATCAATAATGTCTTATTCTCTATGAAGTCAGAGAGAATGTTTTAACTTAAATATTCATATGGGAGACAATAAGTTCATTTATGGCAATGCTGTGATCCTGAGAGTTGAAGATGGGGAGCTGTTCCTTTCTAGATTATTTCAAATCTTTATTCAGGTATTTTACAGGAAATGTTGAACTCCTTCTTATTAACATCAAATTAAGTACTAGACTGTAGGTTTGCCACCTTTGCATTTGGCAAAAATGCGATAAAAGCCTCATCCCATGCCCCCTCCAGTTCAGTAGGTAAATGGAAACTGCTTATCTTTCAAAGTTAATCACTATACTGGCAGCAATGTTAAAGATGCAATAGATGAGTAACTATATAAGCTGCCTGCACATTAAGAAATATATTGTAATAGTCTTATTGTTTTTCCAGCTGGCATGTTTGTTGTAGCTGTTACTCTAGAAAAAACATGAATGTTTAAAAAATCATGCTGAGAAAATGAGGACCAAAAAGAAGCATTGTCATTATTGGAAAATTAAACCAACTAACTGATGGATGGATAGAACCCACAGCTTTCTGAACTTCTAGAATCAAAAGGTGAATGTTTGACCTGTTAAGCTACTGGTTTAATGATGTAGTAATGATAGCTGATAATAGTCAGTATTTGTGTATATATTAATCCAATTACTTCAATTATTTTAGAGTTGTTGTTCTTATACAAACGTCTTCCTTTGATATACAAATTGTTGTATGTAAAGCAATTTTAGAATAATTATTGTATATTATATATTTCTGACATGTTTGGAGATATTTTATTGTATCTATAATTACATGTACGGAGTTTTTATTCCTGGGTCTCTGCTGAAATAGAATTCCTACCCTGCCGGACTTTCCCTGCTAACAAAGGCAAATAAATAAAAATGAAAATAAATAAATACATTTTCAATAAAATAAACAAATAAAGGTATGCCTTAAAAGGTTTTCAAATGGCCTCCTGTTCTGTTTGCGCTTTTCATAAACTGCATTTTTTTTATTCATAAAATGTAACAAACAGGATTTAGTGCATGGACATAGTTAAAAGAACTAATATGTACATAAATAATAGTTCTTCACTGTCTTCACATACTGTCATGTAAGCACTTAAACAGCTGCGGACGTAAGATCACAGCAGTTTAAATGCATCCTTCCAGCCAGGGAGCAATTGGCACCTTGGCAAAACCACTGGCTATGCCCCTGACTTTTTGTGCATGGAGCAGCCACTGATTTCTGTTTACCCCTGCCATGACTCTGCAAAACAATATTTAAATATTAAAAAAAAATTCTTAGAAAAGCATTTATGGACATTAGTATCCCAACATAAACAGCTGGATGCATGCACACACATGACTTCTTAAAAAAAAGTCAAGAGCAAGTATACAAAATCTGATACACTATGCAAGCATTGACATATACCCAGTCACATACTTACACAATACATCAGTAAGCTATCCACAGATGTTGAAGCAAGGAAGACAAATACAATGGAAATGAGGTTCTGCAATGTAATGACAGCATTTAAAAAAAGATAAGAAATTTCCTTTGTAAATAACACCATTGAATATTATCAGTATATAAACGATGAATGCAGGTAGGGTTCGTTTACTCATGGCTGCCTTTGCTGGTCACTTAGGCTTTGCCCTCCTCATTAATTCATAGCCCTATGTTACCCACACCTAGCTATAATATAATAATTATTTCATGTGCAATGTATTCTACTACAGTAAGCTATATTTCAATCCGTTTGTAAACACACTATAACTGGGTTAACTACATCAAACTAAACAAGGGGATCTATACAAAAAAGACCTTAAATATCATGCAAACACTGATGTATTTCTTTTCTTAACTACAGCTGAAATTCAACAGCCTGCATTTTCATTTATTCAAAGGTAAATGACTGGAAAGCACTGAGTTCATGTACAACCAACAGGCTCATCCACCACAAGAAAATGTATTCTGCTCAACCAGCAGAAAGCAACGCAAATATTTTACTCAATATTTATGGTCTGGGAATTCAGTACAAAAACCTGTACCAGAATGCTTTGCTATCCTGTATAAATGCAGCTAATAATGGATATGTCCTTAATAAGAATGATTCACATACTGTTAGCATGCCTGTGTAGTAATGTAGTAAAAGCATTTGAAGCTACAGATTTGACTGTGGTTGGGCCTATTGCAAAACATGCATTATATTTATGATATGCTGCTATAAATACTTCAGTATCTCTTTTATAAATCAGGTATGCCTTTATTCAGTCTTACCTCAGATTAATATTTGTCATTTTTTTTTTGTATTTGTCCAGTCAGATGCCGAGCAACACCTGTTCCCATTTAAAAGAACAATCAATGTTTCTTGTTAAATATTATGCCTTTCTTGTTGAACGCAAGTTGCAATTTTTTACAGTATTTTATATTTTATTTTATTTTTTGCAACTAACTGTTATTGTTTGCTGTAGCATTTGAGCCTGGGCCTAATTCATAAATGAAAGGGATCCCTAGAGCAACCTACTTATCTAGTTATCAAATCGATATAAACAAAATAAGTAAGGTTTCAGTCTTTTTTTTTAACTTGGACATTCTTAAAATATGTACCTATAGTTCCAGAGTGCTATATATAGTCCACCAATGGTCTGATTATTTTATAACTCCTAAGGAGACTGTACATATCAGAGGTATATCAAATTTTATTTTTCTGTATTGATGTCTATATATGAAAAAGAGATATTATTCTACATTCAGAAAACAGCAAACTACCAGAATTCCGCACACACTTGGAAGGTAATAATGCAAATACTTCTATAAGAAAAAAATTCATCAGTTACTGTGCATATAATTTGTATTGACTGTGATAATATTTGTAATTGTGTGAAGTTTGGGGAAAAATGAAAGTTAGAAGTAACGAAAGCCATATACAAGTAACTATTGTCTTGGAGCTGTGTAATGCTACTTTATAAATATAAGGTAATACATCTTGGCATATGCAAACTACATACAATTTTAAATAGATCAATCAGTAGAGAGAAGGACAATTAACACTTTCTAGAGGTGTAAATCAATATCAAATAGGACTTACTGATTCTGCTGATCTAAATAAGTGCTGCCTAATAAGTCAAGCTAATGGACAGCCTAGTAACATTATAAATACGCACTGCTGGAGAAGATGAAATGCCACAGCTCTGTTCCAAGAAGAGAAGGTTCATTGAGGAACACATTATCACAAAAATAAAAAGCAGCAGTGGTCACAAAGAAACATGCTTCTGCAAAACATACTTCGTCAGACGCTAGGTAAGTTACTTTTTATATTTTATGCAGCTAGAAGCTTGTGGTAGAATAAATTCGGATATGGACTTTAGGTAACAGAAGACATTTTTGTCAAATGTCACCCTTATGACACCTAATGTAATTTATTAGATATATTTATGGTGCAAATAGATTTATCGACTGACTTTAAGTAACAAACATTGCAATGTCACTATTATTGCATCTAATCTAATTAATGATACATATTTTAATACTAAATTATGTTCATTCACCATGCAATAAAATATGTGCTGCAAGTAAAATTTATCTGTGCTTGAGTGACTGACCATATATTAGATCAATGCAAATTGTAATATGTGAAACAGGGCAATATAACAACAATATATAGTACCACAACACAAGGCATACAATCCATTACATTAGTGGATCTTCATTCCATTGGTATCATTTATAAAGTGCAGCTCAGAAAACTATTCAATTCAAATACAAGTGCAAATTCCATAACATTTACCAGATAAAAGCCACAGTCAGTCACTCTGTATCATCAGTGTTATTCTTATTTAAACAGATTTTTAACACTGCAAAAGTGAAATTGTCAGTAAAAAAACTGCCGCAGATGCAACTTCCAATATTTCGTATGTTTCAAAAAATTTCACTAAAAACTAGAAGTGTCATATCTAAAAATAGTAAAGAACTTCATGTGAAAATAGACCACAAACCCTTGCATAGTACATTCTGAACATCTTTGTATAAGGCACATCTGGGATTACAGAGCATGCTAATTAATCTTCATAACTATAATCTAAAATTGTAATATGAATCAGACAATTAGCTGCATATAGCAGATATGCTGAGTGGAACATATTTACCAGAGGAACATACAGAACTCTTAAAAAAGTTAGAAATTATTTGGAGAATACTACAATTGCCAGTGACAGAGAAAAACAAAATAAATTCAGAGGCGTACTGATGAAGACTTAGAAATCACAATTACTGAAAGATGTTACAACAGAATGAAGAGCAGACAGTTATAAGAAAGGAAAGAAAACCAGTCTTCATTTTCATTTAATGAGGAAACAATGTGTCCAGGGTTTTGACCAAGCAATTCAATTCAAACAGAAGTGTATAGTTGTCCTATTTTTACACCATAAAATAATCCAAAAGAACAAATGTTAGCATATCCATTCCTAGATCATCAGTGCAACAGAGTAAGTTTACAATTGATCAGGTTCAGAAAAGCCATGTGTCTCATCTGTGCAGATTATTACTCTGTGTTTCCTAAAATAAGCAGACTGATACAAATGTGATTACTGCTATGAAGTATATATTCTCAATACAAGGAACACTTGATGGTCATACATCTAACAATAATGTATTATATACATATTATACATAGGTAAGAAATGTGGACAAGTCATGTATCAGTGGGAATTTAAACAAAAAGTTCTTATAACAGACTCTCTTCATTATACTGGACAAGTAGAAATAGCAAGAGCTATAAAAAAAAAACACAATCCCTCACCAGCTCAAATGTTAGTGTTTTAATGTGCGAAAGGTTAAAAAAGCAAGTTGCCTGCTTAACATGCACTGTTAATGCCCAAAGAGCAACATGAAGTTTACAAATTTTAAAAAGAACATCGAAGACAAAAATAACTTTATGATAAAGACTGCAGAGGATTAGCGGATTTACAGGTTGGAGTAAAAGCAAGACTACAAAGGCCAAGTGAAAGCCGAAAACATGAAGAGGTGGAAAATCTTCTCAACTGAAATCCTATGTAGTTTGTGCAGAAGAAGGTGAACTATAAGCAAGAAAACACAGATATTTGCACAAGACAAATCAAAGTATCAAAAATGAGCAGGTGAAGTGTCGTAGTTAGTCCTTTCAAAATAAAATAGTGGCTATAAAAACTGTTAAATAAATACATTGCCAAGAGAGAGAGAGAGAGAGCGAGAGAGACTCCTAAAATGTTGTAACCGAGTAAAGCTGTATTGTAGAAACAATTGTCCCAAAAGAAAGACCAGAGAACCAGTGCAAATATTTGTTAAATTTTCCAGATATGGTAGGCTGTTATAGAAACTAAAAGAAAAATCTAGCCAGGCTAGGTTTTCTATTGTGTGATTCCTTAAAACCTCTTGTATTAGAGATACCATGAGATATATATAAACAACCCTTTAAGAACATCAGGTGTTTTAGCTATATGGCAATTTGGAATACTCATATATTTTTTTTCCCTTCTTAAGCCTGTTACGCACAAATTCAGACCAATAAAGCCAAACACTACTAGAAGTAAACATGCATGTTTTAGCCTCTCATAGCCTCATCAGTACATCATAAGGGGACTGTTTGCCTAATCTTTGGAAACACAGGGTTGTCATACCCAGCTTATGTCCATAACCATTAGGGTATCTGCAAAATATCCCAACTAACAAACTAAAACAATGAGTAATAAGGTCACACAGACAAACCAATCAGTAAAGACTAAAAGAGGAATCCAGCCAAACGTGAT
Source organism: Protopterus annectens (assembly GCF_019279795.1). NCBI lineage: Eukaryota > Metazoa > Chordata > Ceratodontiformes > Protopteridae > Protopterus > Protopterus annectens. The sequence continues at coordinate 686,695,475 of NC_056749.1, read as the reverse complement.
TTTCCACTGTGTGATTCCTTAAAACCTCTTGTATTACAGGTAACATGGGATATATGCAAATGACCCCTTAAGGACATCAACTGTTTCAGCTACATGGCAGCTCTGAATGCTCATGACTTTTTTCTTTTTAAGTCTTTTATGGACAAACTCAGGCCAATAAAGCCAAACCCCACTAGCTGTGGACATGCATGTTTCAGACTTGTTATCGCCTCATCAGCACAGCATAAGTGCACTGTTTGGTTAACCATTGGAAACACAGGGTTTTTGTACCCAGCTGATGTCCACTGATGTCCTTAAGGGGTAATTTGCATATACCCCATGTTACCTCTAATAGTAGAGGTTCTAAGGCATCACACAGTGGAAAATCTAGCTTGGCTTTTAGTTTTTACTGATTGGTTTGTTTGTGTGACCTTGTTACTTATTGTTTTAATTTGTTAGGTGGGATATTTTGCAGGCACCCTAATGGTTATGGACATCAGCTAGATACGACAATCCTGTGTTTCCAAAGTTTAGCCAAACAATTCACTTATGTTGTGCTAATGAAGTTATAAGAAGGCTAAAATATGTATGCCTATAGCATGTAGGATTTGGTTTTATTGGCCTGAATTTATCCATAACAGATTTAAAAAGGAAAAAAAATCATAGGCATTCAGATGTTATTAAGGACTTCTTTTGATATATCCCACATTGTCTCTAATATAAGAGGTTTTAAGGAATCACACAATGAAAAATCTAGCTTGCTAGATTTTTCTTTTAGTTTTTACTGATTGGTTTGTATGTGTGACCTTATTGCTCATTCTGTTTAATATGGTAGGCTACTGGAAAATATATAGGTATGCAGACTGTTCAAGTGTTAAAAAATTGATTCTTAGAACTGAAAAACTTTATTTAATGGAAACACTCTTTGAATATGTATAAAATATTGCTGTTTAACTAAAACCCTACAACAAGTATAGTGTTAAAGTTAATTTACAGTAATGGTTAGTGTGATGTAAAGCCTACCTCATAAATGCCCCACTTTCCATAAGATGATGGGCTGTGAAGAGAGAGCTATTATGTACAAAGACATCTGAGAGGAAACAGCTAACTGTTACCCCCTGCTGTTGAAGACAGATTTTTGCCTCTTGTTTGAGAAGGGATAAAAGTAGATATGCTTGAAAGAAGCCAGTTGGAGAAAATTCTTGAAGATTAAGGAGCAACAGGAAGAGCCCTGTGGATGCATTTGAAGCATTACCCGAACTTTTCTTGGGATTATTTGAAACCTATTGTACATGTACAACCAAAAGTGGCTTTGTCATGTTTTCTTACTGAAGAGTTAAGCCTGTTTTCATTTTATCTTTATGCCTCACTGTAACTAAAATTGCACTTATTGTATGAAACATAGTCTAGTAAAATTTAAAGTGGATAATAATATTACGTGACATAGTCATATTAAGGAATACAGAAAGGATAAATGACAGATAAATGTTTTAAATGATGAAAAAAGCATAATTTGTTAAATCAGAGAATATTGCATAGTTTATCATAGAAATTCTTAGAATTCTGTAAAATAAGTGACTGTACTACAAAGAAAAAAATGTGGTAGTTAATGGAGTTTGTAAGTACACAAGAAATAATTGATAGAAGCACTTAACGATATTAGAAATGACTCTGCTTCAGGTCAGATGGACTACTTTTTTCTTGTGGAATATTAAGGGGTCCATTCTGCTAATCTCTTGTAGTCTTGAAGTATATTATTTCAGCAGTTGCTTAGCGCAGGTTGTGTTGAACAGTAGAAAAGAGTATATGCTTTACCAATGCATAAATTTAATACTACAGAGAAGATTGAAAAATAAAAAACAATTCTAAGAAATATATTAACTAAAACATGTGAAAGGGTGATTCTTCAATATTTATAAAAATCTGTGAGATTACTCATTATAGACATAAATAAATAAATAAAATAAATAAATACATGCATTCATACATACATACATACATACATTCATACATACACCAACATAGTTTTGCCAGCAGCAGATCTTGCACTGCAAACTCGATTCCCTTCTATTCTGAGGTTAATGAGGTGATTGTTAGTGATATGATGTAGCTTTCAACACAGTTCTATACAATGTAAAAATGTTAGCTTTAAAGAAGTTGATTATCAATGAATTTATGATTAGACTAGCACCCAACTTGTTGAAAGGCAGGAAATCAGTAGTTAAAATCCAAAACGTCATAGCAAGTGAATATTAAGTGTTTAATGGCATCCCACATGGCTCTGTAATGGGCCCATATTTGTCTTACTTCTTTATGTCCACTTGGGCATTGGTTAACTGATGTCAGGCAAAAAAATGTACAGATAATTCATAAGTTGCTAGTGTGGTGACTTCTTTTGCTGCTCAATCAGGTGCATTTTTTAGAAACATTGCTGAACTCTACATTTGGTCTCAATCTAATATGGTATCATTCAACTCAACTTAATACATACATATATATTTATTTATCTATATACAGATGTCTAGTTTACCTTCAAAATGTTAAATCTCAGTTTGTCAAATCTGAAAACCACAAGATAACCACTTGGTCAGCAATGAAAAAAACACAAATGGTAGCAAATTACACTCATCGAACCCCCCCCCCCCCAACACTTAAATATACTAACTCTGAGATCACACTACAGCAGAGAAAGGGCAAAGTTCACCATGATGGCCAAGTGGTTACTTTCCCCGAGAGGAAATATGATGTTCCAGAGTTCATGCTTCTGCAATTATGACATTTTCTTCTCAATGTTTTCAGACTCGATGAACTGGACTGCAGTGTTATGAAGGGGAACCATACTGTATATACAGGGAAAGACAATGCAGAATACCTTAATGCTATAGCCAATGATTTGATTTCAGAATGTACTTCTTAGATCTTAGATGCTCTTGCCTGAAGATATGCCCTTCAAGGGACATGTTAAACATCAAATTAGAAAAATTTGTGGGGTTATAAGACTTGTGATCAGTTTCATCAAGACTTAGTATAATGCTGCTTCTATTATTGATGAGTTTAGTGTGGCTGATAATATAATATGCAGTACGTTTTTGTAACTGCTCCATAAAACATATAGAGTGCCAACATTACACCAAAAAGGTTTCTTGATTTAAACAACTAGGATATGATGGACAGCTAAGATGTTTTAAACTGTTTTTGATTTGTTACCCACTGGATAAATGTGATCTTATTTGGATTTATAAATGTGTAATTGAGAAGACTTGCACATTAGATATAATGTTTAGCACTAATGAGAAAGGGACAAAAAATAATAATTTACTGGTTAACATTAAAATTTGTCAGACCACTAAAAGGGCAGAACAAAGATGAAAGAGGCTGCGTATGCATATTGGTACAGCAAAAAAAAAAAAAAAAAATCTAAGAACTTTCAAAAGCAGCTTAGATTCATGGTGTCATAACAGGGCATATCAGACTATGGAATGATAGAGATCAGCTTGTTATTATCTCTTTAGAGCTGCATCTGTACAGTTAAATAATGACTAGCATCCCTAATGTGGTAATGTGGTCATATACATATATACATAAACATGCATGTGTGTGAGTGTGTGTGTGTGTGTGTGTGTGTGTGTGTGTGTGTGTGTGTGTGTGTGTGTGTGTGTGTGCGTGTGTGTGTGTGTGTGTGTGTGTGTGGTGTGTGTGTGTGCATACATATATATATATATATATATATATTAATGTATAGATATATAGAGATATACAGACATAAAATATAATGAGAGAGAGAGAGACTTCTGTTTGTTGACTGAGATAAAGCAACTGAGTAAAATCATCATTTCACTGAAGTTTGTAGATTTCTGGGGGGAGAAAAGCTCCACTATCCATTATCCATACATGTGATTGAACAAGGTAGATGGAAGTACAAGCGTACCTATGATATTATGTAGTTCTAAAATGGGGAATTTTTTTATATGGAAATATTACATTAGTATTAATGTACAAGTTACACAGATTTGTATGTGAAGTGGTACACAGAAGTTCTAGACAACTCATTTAGAATACAGATTTTATGGCTGGATGCTTGAGCAGATTCTCTGTCTCTGTCTCTAGGTGTCATTTATTAAGTTTCCTTATATGACTACTCCTCAGATGGTTAACCAATCTACAGTAAAACTAATTTGGAGCATAAAGCATATATCTGCATTTCAGGATCCTTCCCTTTCTTTACTTAGTAAAGTTTAGGGACCTGCATATAAATTCTTTTAATGCTTTGATTTAGCTGGCCTGTGGTTGCTAATATAAACACCCGCATCTTGTAAGCTGCTTGATATATGGTAGGGTGGATGTTTATTCCTACACAGTGATAGGCCACGAGTTGTAAGCTGCTTGATATATGGTAGGTTGGATGTTTATTCCTACATAGTGATAGGCCACGAGTTGTAAGCTGCTTGATATATGGTAGGTTGGATGTTTATTCCTACATAGTGATAGGCCACGAGTTGTAAGCTGCTTGATATATGGCAGGTTGGATGTTTATTCCTACATAGTGATAGGCCACGAGTTGTAAGCTGCTTGATATATGACAGGTTGGATGTTTATTCCTACACAGTGATAGGCCATGAGTCTCCAAAAAGTGACCTACTTGTAGGCAGTTAGTGCTGTTGTCTTTGATTTGTTGCCAGTCCCTTTTCCTCCTCAATGTTAGTGGCTCCTATGATGCCTGTTTAAGCCATCTTGATCTTAGTGCAGGATAACAGTGTTGTGATATCTGCATGTTAATGTAAAGTAACATGTTAAAATGTTGAACTATGCCTCATTTGAAGCACTATTTCTGCTTACCCTTCTCTTAGGTTGATTTCAAATATGCAGTTTTGATGTACTCATGATGAAGAAAGAAAATACTCACAACAATTGAAACAATTGGTGTGTTTGTATGACGCTCACCTTGAGATAAGGACTACAGTTAATCTGTATTTCCCCAAAGACCTGTCTGAATTCTCAGACTGGCTCTAATGTTGCTCATGTTGAGAACTGGACTAGACAAGGTTAAGATGAAAATAAGAATGATGTAGCCACTAACTGATGTGAATGCATAAACATCATTTGCCTTGGCTCACTCTGGGCTGATGGTCCTAAAGTCTATATGAGTACTTTTGTATAGGTCACATTGTAATGGTTATTGGCAGGAATTCTGCTTCATATACCTGTGAGAGGATCTGAGGGGTACAGAGGTGCCTATCTGGGATATTGGTGTGATCACGGTGTAGGTTTTGCAAATCTTTCTGTTACTCACATTTGGACTAATATCTTCTGTTTTATGCTTCTAAGGGTTATATATATATATATATATATATATATATATATATATGATTTACTATGAAAACATCAGAAGTCATAATAAAATACATTTAGCTGTGCGATTCACATGTGCGATGTTATATATTTTAATGAAATCAGAATGTCAAAGTGCATGTAGTGAAATGATTGCATTTACACTTTTGACATTATTTTTGCAGTTCACTACTACAACTCATGTAACATAAAATTTTTGCAGGGTGCAAGCCCCTTTGCACCCCCCACAGCTCCTGCAAATTATATATTCCAACTCCGACACCCAACCACAGTGGGGAAAAGGGTAATTTCCCATTCCCCACTGTACCACGATCTGTAGTCATAATGTCAATCACATATGAGCGAATGCACAGTGGCATTCACTACACTGAAAACTCACAGTATTACAGTTCAGTGATATGAGAATCAACCAAATGAGGTTCGAAATTCCCATTTTTGCCGAACGTTCATTCATCATTTTCACAGTAAACCTATATATATATATATATATATATATATATATATATATATATATATATATATATGTGTGTGTGTGTGTGTATATATATATATATATATATATATATATATATATATATATATATATATATACTTCTAAATTTCAAACTTTCAAAACTTTGAATTTCTTATGGTCGAGGCCATAAGATCGAAGTTTTGAAATTTCAAAATGTAAATAAAAAAATCTTTTTCTTAATTTTTAGAAGGGCACCCCCACACCCCCTGCTAATTAAAATATACTGACTCTGAGATAGCACTAAGTGAAGAAAATGGTAACTATACCATTCTATGCTGTATGACAATCTCCATTTAAATAGTTCAAAGTTTTAAAACTTCGATTTTATGGTCTCGACCCTAAGAAATTCTAAGTTTTGAAACTTCAGAATTTAGAAGTAGACCCATATCTATCTATCTATCTATATATCTATCTATCTATCTATCTATCTATGAGTCCACTTCTGACTCTTGAAACACTGAATAGTATGCTGAATGACACAACAATGTAACTTGAAACAGGATACACGGAATGGTAGAAAGGATGCAGCTCATTCGAGTAGTATAATTTTATTACACTGCTAACATATAACACGATACGTTCAACAAGATACGATACTTTCAACAAGGTTAAGCGCTTTCAACTGAAGTAATCAGTCTTCATCAGAACAATGTATACATAAATACACTGGGTATATTTAGTAACTGTTGCTTACTGATTTCAAAAAATTGCGCCAAAACTTTTAAAGAGGTCATGTCCTACTAGCAATACCTATATATATGAATACCAACTAATGTCAACATATATTACTGAACCTAAACCTAATCTAATGAATTAATAACACAAGATCATTCATTATTAAAATTCATACATTATTAACATGGTTATTATAATGTTATTAAAATGAATATGATATAATAATATAATTACAAGTGTATAACCATATAATAAACAATACTATGTACAAATCTTGACTGCCTACTTAGCATAAATTAATAAATACTTAAATATGTAATACCATCTATGTACAAATATAATTAACTATAATACTTGGTGAAAAGTGAGTGAATGTAATAATAAAAACATGGATGTTATCATAGAAGTTCATAACATACTAAATACCTTAAAAATACATAAATTAATAAAAATATTCATATTAATTACATAGTATAAAAATATATAAATATTTAGTACGAAAGTCTATGATGTAGATATGAATATAACATGAACAATGATGTAACATAGGAAACACCCCTCATCCGACTTCCAGGAAGGGTTTGATGCTAATATAATCATTTAAACCTGGATATCTAGTGGCATCTGTTCTAATCTGCCATACACTTTCTTTAAGTGCTAATTGTGCTTTCCAATTACCTGTAAAAATAGTTTCCTTAACTTGATCTATAATACTAAATAAAAAGTTATGTTGTTCCCCTTTGTCAATAATATGTCTATATAGGGCATTATTTTTATCCTTCTTGCGTATCTTATAAAGACGTTCATAAATACGCTTCTTTAGCATCCTTTCCGTCTTCCCTATATAGAATGCGGTGCAAACCTTACATTTCGCTATATATACAATTTGTTTGGTGTAACAGTTTCCACCTGTGCATCTAATTTCTGTATGGTTGATATCACTTAATCGAAATTTATCCATAGTATTAATATATGGACATTGATTACAACATCCACATTTACCACTTGCTTTAGTACTTCTTTTGGACTTACCACTTTTACTATCTGTATGTTCTAACATGCTTTTTAAGTTAGGTGCCACCTTGTACACAATAACTGGTTGTTTACCTAGAGTCTGTCCCATGTTGTTGGATGTGATGACATCCCAGTGTCTTAATAATATTTCTTTAATATAATGTACATAGGGAGAGTATGTTAAAATACATACTCTGTTGAAATTATTTATCTCATCTCTTCTTCTATCTCTTACTGGCTCCTGAACTCCTAACAATGGTTTGTATCTATGTCCCCATTCTGAGATAACAAATTGTGTAATATTCTTAAGAAAATTATCTGGATAGCCTCTATTTTTGAACATGGAATATAACATATTGATGTCTTTTTCCATCACTTCCTTAGTTGATGACATCCTTGCTATGCTTATACATTGTCCTTTGACTACATTTTTAAATGTAAACGGTGGATGATTACTGTCATATTGTATGTAGTCATTAGAAAATGTTGGTTTCCTATAAATTTGTGATGCATATCCTATCTCTGTATTACTTATAAATGTATCGAGATAAGATATTCCTTTTTTATTGTAACTATAAGTGAATTTTAAAAAATCCGTTGTATTATTAAGAAATGTAATAAATTCATCTATCGTATCTTCGGGGCCCTTCCATATAACAAACAAATCGTCCAAATATCTGGCATAAAATACAACATGGTTGTAATGTGTACTCTTGAATAGAAATTCATTTTCCCATTCTAGCATAACCATATTTGCAAAAATCGGTGCGCAAGATGCTCTCATAGCGACACCGATTTTCTGCCTAAAAAACTCTCCTTGAAAAGTAATATAGTTGTGGTCAAGAACGAGAGACATCATTTCTGTTATTACACATATTTTATCCCAACTATATCCTGAATATTTTTTGAGACTATTAGTAAAATATTCTAATCCTGTCTCTTTAGGTATACAGGTATAGAGGTTAACTACATCTATGGTAATTAAAAAATAATCTTGATTCCATTTATCCATAGTAAGATTATTCAAAAAACTCCATGAGTCTTTCATGATATGGGGTACCGCTTTATATATGTGTTTTGTCCAAGTATCAATAAGTACACAGATGTTGTATGTTTTAGACTTGGAGCCAGAAACTATTGGTCTGTAAGGTGGATCTTCCAAAGACTTATGTACTTTTGGTATACCTACTATTTTGGCTAATATAAGATAATCTATTTTGAGAAAAGTGTAAATCTCATTAGTAATTCTATTATCTATTAAATATTCTTCCAGAATGAGATCTATTCTTTTGTATCCTATGTTAATTTCATTCAAAGAAATAACTTCATAATTTCCTGAATCATATAGCAAATTGTGAATTTTGTTATTATAGTCCAATGTATAACTAATTACTATTCCGTCCCCTTTATCAGGTTTCATAATGCGGATTTCTTTATTCTGTATAATATTATATAAACACTGTCTTTCTTTCTGTGTTAAATTATCGCTGTGACTATAATTTCCACATACATTTCTATGTATATCATGATTCAACCAATATATATCTTTATTCACCATCTTTTCATAATTACTGACTGATTGATTACTGACGGGTACATAAGTGCTTTTCTTCTTCAACTTGACAGGTAATTTGATATCATCTTTGTCTAAGGTGGAATCAAATTGTATGGCTAAATTAAGTCTCCTGCAATACATCTTGATCTCTTTGATGGTATCTACTAGATTAATACCTACTGTAGGTATGAACTTCATTCCTTTGCTCATCAAATGAAAAAATTCCTGTTCTATGACTTCATCAGTGTAATTATATACATTAAGTCCATTATAAGTGGTGACTGTCTGTTGTACATTTTCTATTGGATCGTGATCCTGACAAAAATTACTATCTTCTTGTGGAACCTGAACTGTCAGATTGGTGTTGATATTAGTTCCTTCTCTAAAACAATTATCTTCATCACAACAAGTGTATAGCCTAGTGTTCTTTTTATGATTACCATTGGAATAAAATGTATGAACAGAAGTAGAATTACTGGAAGATACTACATCTGTAGCTGTTTGATAAATTAATTCCATTTGTTGTGGGGGTTGTTGTGTTTCGGTGCTGGAAAAAATCCCCCCCCCCGAAAATTTTCTTCTTTGTTAGTACTTCTACTTCGGTCTCTATAATGTGTTTTCTCAATATCCAAGTTATCTCTCCTATCCACTGGCCATATATAAGCTCTTTTATATTCATAAGCCTCTATATCTCTAACTAATTTTCTATTTTTTCTCTCAAAAATATTTTTAACTTTGTCTTGTGTGATGTCAAATTGTTTATAGTATAATTCTTTCCGTTTGTCAAAATCTCAATGCTTAATGATAATTTCATTCATACATTCAACCTCATTACCCAGACTAATCATCTTTTCATCATTGTATTTAATTAATGTCCTAAGATATAATAAACCAAAACTATCAAACAATTCATTAAATTCTTTTTTCATTTCTTTATTATAGTTTTGTACTTCCAATCATTTGGACATAACTGATTGTGCTTTTTGTATGTGCCCAGCTCGACTGTATCTAGTTATAAATGGAGGATTTATAGTGATCAGGTAAAATTTTAGCATTTTACTGCAGCCTAATTAGTTTGGTCAATGCGTATGTTTGTTAGCGTAAGTATCGTGTTTTCTAGCTTAAGGTGCTTAATTCATGTGCCCAATTTGACTGTAACTTATTTAAAAGGAGGCATTAACAGTGATTAGGTAAAACGACAGTGTTTTACTATAGTTTGCTAAATGAGAGTGTTTGTCAGTATAACCATCGTGTTTCCTAACTATTTGTGGTCAATTCAGAATAAGCACACTAAGTGTTATTAGCATAGTATTATGTATGCAACCTGACCAAACGGACTGCTTGTATTGGATATCTACGTGTTAACTTACAAATTTGTGGTAAATATTTGACCAAGTGTTTCGTGTAGCAGGTCTGTAGAACGTCGCATTTGTTCCTATTTCTGGTAGTACGACATAATAAAGCTTTAATCATTACATAATTTGATCACCTAACACCAAAGCTATCGTTTGGTGCTGAGCTACGCGTTTTGCCTAGATTTGAAATGCCTTACCATATAAGACATGTTGGCGCCTAATATCTCAATGTGTAATTGATATTAATTTCTGAATCAAAGTTTGTTATCCTGGTGTCATATAACGCGTGTAGCCTAATGGTAACTGCTCAATCATTGTAGACATGTTAACGCCTTATATCTTTGTTTGAACAGTATGCTTATTTTTATACAAAAGTTTACTGTGGTTTTATGCATTTATTATAGCACTGTGCCAAGTTATTCATCTTATCTTATTGCTAATCTAGCGACAAGTTGTTTATCACTAACTGCCTGAATCAGTCTGTAGTGCTTATAGGCTTTAAAAGTCTAGGGCAATATATTTTCTTCTTCAATAAATCACTCTCTGTTCCTTTTATTCTCATCTTAGGTAGCCCCCTCCAAACAATTACCGCGTGGCTCCCAGACAGCAGGCGGTGATATTGAAGAACTGCTACCACGGTGCGAACGCACAAGCTGGTCCTGCAATAAATACCACTAATAACTATCCCCAAGGAATTAGGGTAATAAAATACCCTTGTTACAATTTAACTTGTATTGGAAAGTGTCTTGCAGGCAGGCAACAAAACAGTATCTTTTTACTTAACCTGGCAGCCCTTCTCTACACAGCCCTAAAAAACTTATATATCCCAAGTCCTTTTACATTGTTTAATCAAGCTATAGTATAAACTAGCAGCTGTTCAAAGCCTTCACCTAACTTGCCAACTATTCCCCAGCAACTAGGTCTTAGGTAGAAGGAATACACTTCAGTTTAAAAAGCAGTCTCTATACTTACATGCAGCAGGCCTTAAGACCCTGCAAACTCCTGACTGGTGTATCCCCGCTCCGCTTCACCCTCGCTTCGCTCGGGCTCGCTCCGCACCCCACCCTGCCCCCATATCCCACCCGCCCCCGCTATCTCTATATTTATCAAGCAAAAAACCCATCCCACTTAACCCTGAACCAATCATAGCCTCCCTCTAATTTAAACTATCTCCTTCTACAATCCCAACTATCTGCCAATATCTCAGCAGGTCTAACTAACCCCCTCCCACTCCTTCAGCTATCTCTTCCTTCAGAAAATGGGTAAAGTAATGAATTCTATTATCCCAACTATAGCTCTACTTTTATTCATCCCTTATTTCTCATCTAGGTATGAAAACCAAACTCTCCAGGGTATTCACTTCCACAATGGTCACACCTGCTACTACACAAATTTTCCCACTAATCTGTTTTCTCCTTCTAACTACACCACTACAACATCCTGCTTTAAAGGTGTGTATCTAACACTACGTCACCCTAAAGTCACCACTACAAAATTTAGTCTAAAGATAATATGTAAACTACTTAGACTGATAGACCACCTGAAAAAATGCATTGCTAAGGATGGAGATATTCACCCCAACCCAGGCCCAACCACAAACCTAGACTATGTTACCCCTAACTTAGCTCTAAGAACCTCTAGCTCTCTTCTCATCTTCCATCTAAATGTAAGAAGTATAAATAACAAGGTTCATAATCTACATGCTATACTAGCCACACATCTCCCAGACATTATGTGTCTATCTGAAACTTGGCTTAAACCTTCCACAAAGGATGAAGACATTCTCTCACCCGGGTATAATATACTTAGGGTAGATCAGATAAAAAAAAGGGTGGGGAAATAGCTGTAATGTTTAGAAACCCATTGAATATCATAGTTAATCCTTTACAACCTCCTAAGGTCTCTAATATGGAACTAATTTCCCTAAAAATATGCCTAAACAACCATAAAAGCATCAATCTTATTGTAGTTTATATCCCACCAGGGAAAAACCTAGAAACCCTGGAGCTAACCCTAAGTTGGCTAACCACGAACTACCCTCAAGAAACCATTATACTGGGCAACTTTAACATTGACTGGTCCCAGTTCTCTGACCAGAAGAATCCTCTGCCCATTAACTTACATGGCTTCTCCCAAAACATCATATCTCCAACAAGAATTGGAAATGCTAATCAAAATGACAGCACCATTGACTGGATTCTTACCAATAAAGATACACTAAACTATACCAGTGGGACCCTCCCCAATGACCTCAGTGACCACCTTGTCACTTTCATCATGAAACATAAAATGATCTGTACAAATCCTCCCATATATAGACTTGTTAGAAATAAGAAGAAATTTCTCCCAGGACAATTCTTGGCTGAACTCAAATCCTGTAACTGGTCCATGTTAAAAACACTTCCCCTTAATGAGAGTGTGACATTCTTCAATGACACATTTCTAAATATACTGGATTCTCACGCCCCTAATCGACTGATCAGATCAAAGGTCCGGATTGCACCTTGGCTTACCAAGGAAACCAAATTAAAAATTAAGCTTAGAAACCAAGCATGGGACAAGTGGAGAACCACAAAAGCACCCCTAGACCGCAATAAATTTCAGCAGCTCAGAAACTCTACTAAATCAGACATCACCCGGGATAAAAAGAACTATTTTTGTCACCTCCAGGATAGACACCAGAATAACCCAAAGAAGTTCTGGGCAGGTTTCAATAACCTCCTTCATTCTGGGAAATCCTCTACCCCCACCCCTGAGAAACTTATTGGTAAAGATCCTGTAGAAGTAGCTAATACGTTTAACTCTTTTTTCACCGAGACCATCCAGTCACTAGCCAGTCAGTTACCTTCTTCTTCCTCCTCTATTACTACTGCTATTGGCAAATTTCCACCCGCCTTTAACCTTCAACCAATATCCACCTCCTATATTAGAACCCTATTGAAGAAACTTAAACCATCCACCCTATCGGCCGATCGACTCCCAGCCGAATACCTACAAATAGCATCAGATGTTGTAGCCTACCCCATTTCAATCTTAATTAACAGAACTATAACAGAGGGCACAATCCCCTCTCTTTGGAAAATATCTTACGTCATCCCTCTTCATAAGGGTGGCTCCTCCACGGAAACTTCTAACTATAGACCGATAGCAATACTGTCACCAATAGCAAAAATAATGGAAAGATGTGCTCACAAACAACTCCTAGACTATCTCACTCTAAACAATCTTTTGTCCAAAACTCAACATGGTTTTCACCCCATCATAGTACAACCACTGCCCTCCTTTCCTTTGTCGACTCAGTCAACAGCAACCGCAACAACAAACTAATTACTTCTGCTCTATTTCTTGATCTGTCAAAAGCCTTTGACATGGTCAATCATCAACTGTTACTCCAAACCCACGAAAACCTTCACCTTGATAACCTGGCCCTAAACTGGTTTAATGCTTACCTCTCTGGTAGACAACAAGCAGTTCAGTGGCAAAGCAAGCTATCTCACTTGCTACCTAACACGATAGGAGTTCCCCAAGGCTCTATACTTGGTCCCCTTATTTTTTCCGTATTCATAAACGATCTCCATTCAGTCATCCCTAAAGCCACCTGCATTCAATATGCAGATGACTCTACGCTGATTTGCTCTGATCTCTCTCTTCATAACCTCCAGAAAGTCACCCAACACTGCTTTACTGCAGTGGAAAAATGGTTCACCGAACGGAAACTTATCTTAAACCCAAAAAAACTAAGCTACTACTAATTCTCCCCACCTTAGCCACTTCTTTAGGGCAACACCCTCCACTCTCTAATAATATGGCCTTCCACGTTCAGTCCACTAACGGGACCATCATTGAGCCTGTCACCAATACCAAACTACTAGGTGTCACTATTGACCACAAGCTCAAATTTGACATTCACATCAGTCAAACTATAAAGACAGTAAACAAGAAACTTGGTTCCATGTATAGAATTAAGAACCCAATTCCAAACTAACCATTGCACGCACTCACCTTCTCTCCACCCTATTATATGCCTCTCTGGTACTTTCCTTCCTCAAAAAAACTGAGCTTAACAAACTCTCTGTAGCTTATAACCATATTGCCAAATTTGTAACAGGAGGGCCTTACCGTACTCACCACTGCCTCAATCTAAGAAAACTAGGCTGGTTAGAACTCCCCAATCTTCTCAAGCTTAACCAACTTAATGAAGCATTTAAAATTATCAAGGAACCAGAGAAAACACCCTCACTGTACAAACTTTTGACCCCCTATTCCAATCTAAATAGCCTTCGTTCTTCAAATAGTGACCTGGTACAAACAACGAAATCTAACAATTCAGGTGGCGATGCTCTTTTTGCCAATTCCATTGGAAAACTATGAAATTCCCTTCCAAATAACCTAAGACTAGCTACCTCTCTCAGCCAATTCAAAACTAATCTAAAATTATTCTTTAATGCTCATTGGCAATGTCCTTGTACTAAACCAGACTAATTCTTTAATTCCCCGCTTTCCTTCATGTCATTCCCTAATGGTCTCTCTCTTCTCATATATCTCTAGATCCTACATTTTCTATCTCCTCCTGTACATTGTCCTTAATTAATCCATATTTCTGTTAATTGCATTTCCTCGAATTAGTTAATTTATTTGTATGTCTAATTTGTCTCTCTGTTTATTTTTTTCTACCAAAATGTATTTCTGTATCTAAATCAATGTGTTGTATGCTTATTGTGGAGCTTTTTTCCCCGGGCCTCTGCTGAAAATGGATATGTATCCAGTTGGACTAGCCCGGTAAACAAATGTAAAATAAATAAATAAATAAATATAGTTAATACCTAAAGGTAATTTAAAAAATCTAATACCCTTAGGTACTACTTTGGTGTTGAGACATTTAGATAAGTAGGCAATGTCTATTTTAGTATTTTTATACTGTAACAATTTCTTACCGAAGTTAAAAATCATCTCTCTCAAATTATTTTGTTTAAAATGTATAATATTAACATTCTCATTCTGTTCCCTATTAAGCCCACCATCAAAATTAAAATCATCACATAAAAATTGATTAATTATTTCATTATGCATATGGTCACCCACACTATTATTTGAATTACTTTCTTGATATTCTTTACGTTCAAACATTCGTTTATTGTCCTTAATTGGACTGGACATATGTTTAACAGTACCTTTCTTTGCACCAATGTCTTTACATTTGGCGTTACCATACTGCTTAACAGCTAGTCTTTCTTTAGGTCTTGCTCCCATTTGGGTATGGTTGTAATCCCTTTCTTTACGATTGCGCTGAAAGCTAAAGTCAAAAGTAAAATCCTCATTGGGAGAAAGTAAACAAAGTCTTTTGTTGAATGTTTGTCTATGGTGGCTCGTGGATGAATGTAGACTGTTATTAGGATCTTCAGCACTTAATTTAGGCATATCTATACAAGAGTCGTTATGCTAGTCAATAGCAGAGTTGTCCTTCAATAATACAGGAAATTCAATGTCCGGTGTGTGAACCAACACTCTGTTCTTGTTAGAATTGGTTCTTTTGGTCTTGTAACACACTTGTTCATCCTGAGTTATATTATAATCATCAATGCACTTCGGACTAACCACTACTTGAGTAGGACTAACCCCATTCACATTAGCGTATGTTTGGTGAAGTCCCATTTCACTATGGTTACCTTCCGAAGTGCTGGCGGGTTTTTTGCATTCCGATAAAAAATCTGTAAACATAGTGAGTAACTTTTGAACCTCCGTCTGCAAAGCAGTAACTTCTGCTCGAAGTTGTACCAAATCACCACTCAACAATGAAGCTGGCGTTTCCTCCTCGCAACCAGCCATATCCTTACCGCTTCTAACTCAATAGTACGCTGAATGACACAACAATGTAACTTGAAACAGGATACACGGAATGGTAGAAAGGACGCAGTTAGTTCGAGTAGTATAATTTTATTACACTGCTAACATATAACACGATACGTTCAACAAGATACGATACTTTCAACAAGGTTAAGCGCTTTCAGCTGAAGTAATCAGTCTTCATCAGAACAATGTATACATAAATACACTGGGTATATATAGTAACTGTTGCTTACTGATTTCAAAAAATTGCGCCAAAACTTTTAAAGAGGCCATGTCCTACTAGCAATACCTATGTATATGAATACCAACTAATGTCAACGTATATTACTGAACCTAAACCTAATCTAATGAATTAATAACACAAGATCATTCATTATTAAAATTCATACATTATTAACATGATTATTATAATGTTATTAAAAAGAATATGATATAATAATATAATTACAAGTGTATAACCATATAATAAACAATACTATGTACAAATCTTGACTGCCTACTTAGCATAAATTAATAAATACTTAAATATGTAATACCATCTATGTACAAATATACTTAACTAAAATACTTGGTGAAAAGTGAGTGAATGTAATAATAAAAACATGGATGTTATCATAGAAGTTCATAACATACTAAATACCTTAAAAATACATAAATTAATAAAAATATTCATATTAATTACATAGTATAAAAATATATAAATATTTAGTATGAAAGTCTATGATGTAGATATGAATATAACATGAACAATGATGTAACATAGGAAACACCCCTCATCCGACTTCCAGGAAGGGTTTGATGCTAATATAATAATTTAAACCTAGATATCTAGTGGCATCTGTTTAATTTTAATAATGAATGATCTTGTGTTATTAATTCATTAGATTAGGTTTAGGTTCAGTAATATACGTTGACATTAGTTGGTATTCATATACATAGGTATTGCTAGTAGGACATGGCCTCTTTAAAAGTTTTGGCGCAATTTTTTGAAATCAGTAAGCAACAGTTACTATATATACCCAGTGTATTTATGTATACATTGTTCTGATGAAGACTGATTACTTCAGCTGAAAGCGCTTAACCTTGTTGAAAGTATCGTATCTTGTTGAACGTATCGTGTTATATGTTAGCAGTGTAATAAAATTATACTACTCGAACTAACTGCGTCCTTTCTACCATTCCATGTATCCTGTTTCTTGAAACACTGAAATATCGAATTTCACTCTCTTGAGACCAGAATGGCGAACGTCCACAAAACGAAAAAGCCACAATATTGACATTCATAATATCGAAAATGAAAAAACACAAATAAAGATCCGACTTTCCCCCAACATAACAACACAAAAACAAAAAAAATAAAGTGACCACACAATGAAGAAGAGACCGCACCACGCCTACAGCAGATTCAGCAAACTACGATTCGACAATATGCAGTTTTGGACAACTGCACTTTCACTTTTCTGGTCTTGAGATATATATATAGAGAGAGAGAGATATAGATAGATATATATACACACACACACACACACACACACACACACACACACACACACACACACACACACACACACACACACACATATATATATATATATATATATATATATATATATATATATATAGGTCTACTTGAAAACACTGACATGCCAGAACACCGACGACGAGAACACGGAGACCGGAAGATTGACAACTGAGATGACCGACAGTTTAAAAGCATGAAACTTCACATGCCCGACAAACCATAATCCCAACAATCAAAAACACAAAACAAATACCTTTTCTGAAAAACACACACAACACAAGCAAACCAAATACCTTACAAACCTACACTAAACCTTGCATGCACAACTATCTATGCACTAACCTTAACCCAAACCCTAACCCTAAGATCCATCACTATCGCACACTTACCTAACCCACATCCTAACTCTAACTCTAACTCACTTAACCCACTCCTAACCTGAAAGCCTGTCACTATCACACACTTACCTTAACGTGTTGGTGTTCTCAGCATCGGGCTTTTAAACTGTCGGTCATCTCAGTTGTCGATCTTCCGGTTTCGGTGTTCTCGTCATCGGTGTTTTGGCGTGTCAGTGTTTTCAAGTAGAGGAAAAGGTGTGTGACATACTGTCATGGACAGTTGTGCATGGCAAACAGATTTCTTTCTTAAGAATAACATAGCTGTGGACAGCATACATACATGGAAAAATATGCATCTGTACCCACAAGAGGTGCCTACATCAGCACTACAATGGAAGTTTTGGTATCTACAACAGGAAGCCTCATAAATGTAAGCAATATTACAATATACAGGTTATATCTTCAATGCAAAATTTTTTCTCAGCATCAACACATGGCAAGACCACTATAGTCATGTACATGTACATATACAATCCATCCATCCATCCATCCATCCATCCATCCATCCATTCATCCATCCACAACCTCTTTACCCATTTTTGCAGCCGTGGTTGGGATGTCACTTCAGTAGTGATGCACATCTGGAGCCAAAGTTTACACCACTAGGTGGTTAGCCCTGCCATGGTAGTTCTTCCACGCCACATACTCACATGCACACTCACACCTATGGCCAATTTTTAGAGTCCAGTCCCCCTACTGCATGTCTTTGGAATGTGGAAGGAAACTGGAGCACTCAGAGGAAACCCAGAGGAACACAGGCAGGGCATACAGACTCCGCAAAAAAGTGCCTTAGTAAAGAATCAAACTGAGGAGCCTCTTGCTGTGAGTTGACAACACTAAACCCTTGGCCACTGTGCCGCCCATATATAGATGGTACACAGACCTAAAATATGATATAGCCTAACAAATGTGTTAGATAAGTGGACATGCCTTGGTATCAAGCAAATAGACTATCTTCATATGTAGAGAAAATAATTCCATATATGTTCATGCCTCAGACTACTACAGATTGCATGACATATTGAAATCATATTTAACTCTCAAATTCTATGCATCACTTATGGGCCTTATTAGCATGCAATGTTTCAGAAAATTATTCTCAGCAAAATGTGCACCTTGCCCGGAATGATAGCACACAGTTAAAATATTCACAAACACTCGCTGACCCAATAGTGTATACCAAAGTCTGCAAGTCTTGCATAGCAAGCCACCTACATTAGGGTAGAGGGCTGAAACCCTGATAATGACCCAGACCTGGGTTCATTTATGCAGTCCAGGTATATAGAGGACCTAGTGTGGGAAAGGAATTTTGAGGCTCTACCTGCTCACCTCTATATGATAGGAGGGTTAATGACAATATGCTGATGTAAGACAGGTGGTCTTTGTGTCCCTGAGACTTGGCCAAGATCAGAACCATGAAGGTCATCCAGACTAGATGAATGAGCAGGCCATGAGGGGAGCATTGCCCCTTTTAGAGGTGGGGAGTATGGACAGATCTAAATAGAGGCTATACCTAGTAACTGGCAATCACCTTCTGAATAATGCCAGCACAATGGGTTAGGGTGTCCTGGCACAGTTTCATGCCACATTATTTGAGTGTAAGGAATAAATCTCAGGCCCACTCTCCTCATGCATCCATCTGATCATCCCAGCACAGATGGGTTAATCACCTGAGTCACCCTGAATAACTTCTTACGAATGAAAGGAGAGGTTATAGGAGACACATGCTCACAAAAAGTCAACCTAACCCATATAACTTCCATAAATTTGGGATAAATGGTCTTACAGAGATAGAGTACCATAGAATATGGTCACTTCTGTATAAACATAAAGATGTTATCTGTTAGAGTACAGACGTCTGATCAGTGCATGCATGTGTATATAATACTGAACAGTATATCTCAGCAATGTGCAGCAAGACGTTAGTAATAGATGACACATGCAAGTATGGTGATGAATTGTGAGATTGTAACAATACACTCACATACCATTCCCGAACAGTACGCAAAGCTATATTACTCCTTATCATATACTATTATGATACGCTTTGTCATGCTGGAAAAATCTAGTTATGTGAATATATAATTTGAAAAAATAGAATTTTCATTTGCAGTTAATTTACTTATTTTTTATTTATTTACATTTGCTTAACAGGAAATTCCAACTGGACACAGGTCCTTTTTTAGTGGAGGCCCAGGGAGAAAAGCTCCACAGAACAATAAAGAGCAGGAGAGTACATAAAGAACAATTGAATATACATACAATAGCAAATAATACATACTGCAGCAAACATTAGCTATACTTACAATACGAAACATAGTAATGAACAGATATAACCATATCAAGCTAAAGGCTAGGAATAAAGGTAGGATGTATATACAGATAGTGTGTGTGTGTCTTTTGGCTTTTCCTGGTTAGAGTTCGCCACAGTGGAACTCCGGTCCGCTAATGATTGGCAGTTGATTTTTACGTGCCGAGTTACCAGCCCTGACACACAACCTTCAACAAAGGTACGCCCATCCACGCATGTCTCCACGCAGAAGACGCTCTAGCTGAGAATTGAACCGGACAGTGTCTTACTATGAGGCGACAACGCTACCACAGAACCACCACCGTGGGTCAGGATATAGGATGTATATACAGATAGTACTAAGCTCAAACAGATACTGTTCTAAACTCATATATCTAAATCTTATATACAAATATTGCACTAAACTCAAGCAGATATAAAGCAGAAGCTCAACACAAAGGTGGAACAAGCTAGAAGGGCTAATGGGATGGAAGGGGAAGATAGAGAAGTAAGAGAGAAGACTGAATGAGTAGTATATGTGGTAGTGAGAGGAAGCTAGGTGTAAGTCACTTGGATATATATTTGGAGTTGAGATGAAGTGACATAGTTAAGCATGTTATAATAGGTCTGAGAGATTGAGTGAGGAGAGGAAGGGGAGGTAAAAGGAGGATTACTAGTCGGGATTGGTGCATGGGCATAACCAGAGACTTTTTAAGTGAGTTTTTAGTGCAGTCTTGAAGTGATTGCAGGAAGGTAGTTTGGATATAGAAGGGAGGGAGATTGTTCCATAATCTGTATATAATGCAGGAGAATAGTGCTTCTACTGTTGAGTTCTTGAGTTTGGTCACTAGAAGTAAATTTTTCAAGCCAGCCAAGTTTTCTAAGTGAGATACAGTGGTGGCTGCGATAAGATGCACCAGTGGCAAACTTAGCAATTTTATTGTCGCAAGCCTTGAGCTTGTTTAGGTCTGTTTGTCTAAGGTAGGTAAGTATAGGAGAGGCGTAGAGTAATGTGGAGATTCGGTGGGAATTGGCAGCAGAAATTCTGACTATCTTGGTGAGGAATTGTTTGTGTCTGTAAAATGCACCTATTTTTTTGTGAACCTTAAGAGAAATGTGAGTGTCAAATCTGAGATTATTATCAGTCTCAACACCAAGTAGTTTAGTGTGTTCTGTTGGGGAGATGACGGTATTGTCTTTGGCTAGAATACTAAAGTGGGGGATAATTGGGTTAGATTTAGTGGGTTGGAAGAAAAAAGAGTTTAATTAATGTATTATCTTGTTATCCATGAGTATTTGTTGCATGCTTGTAGAACAGCTTATATGATTACTGTATATAACAATAAATGTGCAACACAGTGCACTGACAGCAGTGGCACACACAGCATATATAAAATATGTTCAGCATGCATTGTGCTTACTAGACAGTGCAACAAGCACATGTACAATGAGTGTTATGGCATTATATGTTCTTGGAAGTAGGATGTTGTGTCTTTCTGTTAGTTGTGGACAAAATATGTGTGCAGTTAATGGAGGTGTATATTTGTTAGGGTTTGGTAATAAAGGAATTTTGTGCTGTTGTATTCCTGATGTGGCAATTGTTGTAGCAAAATTAGAGTTTGCATTTAATGTGTTACTTGGGTCTCTTTCTGCCTTTTAAGTCATTTTGTCAGGCAGTTTGAAATAAAAATGGGGTACTTTCCATATCCATTTGAACCTGCTATGTCTGGATGGGTCTACTGTATATAATCAAAAACTCACTTTTTAAAAAATAAACAATAGACCCACGGTTACGCGAAAGTGCACTTCCGTGAACATCAGTTCAGTGAACTGATAAAGAACAGAGAAACATTGTTTTTGCAGGGGGGCAAGCCCTCTGCACCACACATGTGGGGGGCTGTGCCCCCACACCCCCTACTTAATTATACCAACTCTGAGATCGCACTACAGTGGGGAAACATGTACATTGCCTTTCCCTACTGTAGTGTGCTTCGGCACCTGTGTTTCTTAACGGTTTGTTGAACCGTACTTCGCGGAAGTGCACTTTCGTGTAACCGAGGATCCACTGTTCATTTTCGAACAAGTGGATTTTCAATATTTTACAGTAGACCTGTCTGGATATAGAATGGCAGTAAAGATGCCTTCAGCTATAGTTTACATATTACCCATGAGTCCTTGTCAGATATATGTATTATACATGATCCATTAACAAAATGCTGTGCATTCAGAGGGGAGCGCTACAAAATCCTGAAAGATTAAAATCCTGAAACCAAAATCTTGAAAGTTCAAAATACTGAAAACTCAAAATACTGAATTTAATAATACTGAAAACACACAGGATACCAACACTTACAATATTCCAGCACAAGTACATACAGAAACATATTACCCTTCAACTATAAGCAGGGGGCAAGCCCCAATACACCCCCCATGTGGGGGGCTGCACCCCGTACACCACCTGCTACTTAAATATATCAAATCTGAGATTGCACTTCACTACACTTCAGATTATGTGCAATCTCGGAGTGATATATTTAAGTAAGCAGGGGGTGTGGAGGGCACAGCCCCCCACATGGGGGGGTGCAGGGGTGCTTGTCCCCTGCTTATACTTGGAGAAGAGTAATATGGTTTGTCTTTTATTTGTTTCTGTATGTACTTGTGCTGGAATATAGTAAATGTTGGTATCCTGTTCAGTATTATGAGTTTCAGTATTTTGAGTTTTCAGTATTTTGAACTTTAAGATTTTGGTCTCAGGATTTTGTAGCGCTCCCATTCAGAGTATACTTTGATGCCATTGTATTGGAGCATAGTACATTATGCACACATTCATCAAACACACGTCAGCACCATAAATTAATTGGATATTCCATGTAGTTAACAAATAACTATAAGGTCTGTTAAAAACAATTTTTATTTTTAGGTAGCGTAAGTGTCTTTATGCATGTGTGTTACATTTACTATTTTATATCACTAAGCTGGAAATATATAATGCTAACTTAGATACCTGATATTATAAGAACTTTACTTATAGCTATGTGACAGAGACTCCTGTGTATATGAAAATTAATGGTGCCAAAATGGCATCCCTAAGTTATGTGACTATTATTTCAGAGTCTCACTGGTAGGTTGTATTCTCTTTCTATTTACCTGATTTTTGGTCACATGTCATCAGCATATCTTATTACAATATTGTTTACCACAAACCACATCGTAATATGCAACATAGTCACATTAACATAGATGCTGTACATACCTCCAAGAATCATGAACTAATAGCAACAATACACATCCAGCAATAACACCATAAATACAACAACAGCAAACTGGTACTATGCACCTTACAATACACATGAAAGTACATCACAACCATGCCAAAGTATTCAACTGAGCGTAGACACTTACAAATAACCAATGATAAAAAAAAAAAAAATACAACCTAATATTTTTTTACATATCCATAATATTCACTACATGTGGTTGCTAAACATTTTGTGCAAATATAATGCAAGTTGAATATATCTCATTTTACCTGTTTATGCCACTACATGAATACACCAAGTATCACATCTGTCATGTAGTCCTATATGCTTTTTTACAAATATGCAACAAGTACTAGTAAGAGATTGTATAATTTTCCAGTCATACCTGTTTAGGTCCTTACATTTTACCAGCCTAGTAGTGTTGCTTAGGAGTAATATGTTACCGTATTGTTACAGTTAACTTGTGTCTGCAGTAATTACATTACTAATATATGTAACTGATATCAACTCTGTGTTACACATTTTATTGCATTATTCAATATCGTACACACTTATAGAGCTCAGATAACCCCATATTAGCAGATATCAGCTGTATGCATGTACAAGTATGACCACGCTGCATTGTTCTATAACTGTCTGCAGTATTCAAAATATGTCTGAAAACCCCAGACATTTATGTAACACTGCTCATCTGTCACTCTAGTAATCTGTCCTGAATCATACACATTTATTGGCAGCAGTTTTTTTGTAAATCTGTAGAGATTCTGTGGTATGTGATGACTTCTAAGGAAGCATGGCTCTCCTAAGCCACTCTCTCCAAGATATTAAAGTTATGAAGTAACACTCACATATTTAAACACTCCCAGGCCAGGTTCACCAGCTTAATACACTGCTAGAGATGGGATGCAAGAGAAGAGGGAAACTGGGAGCCAACACTGCTACTCACAGAAGATGGATTGACACAGTACTGGGAGACTTAACCCCCACCAAGCTGGCATATTTCAGAAGAGAATTTCTGCTAGTTGTGGTCAAACTTTTTGTGCAGTTAATGGAGGTATATATTTGTTAGGGCTTGGTATCTATTTAGGTGCATCTACACCCCTCCTATAGTTGTGACTGCACATTATCCTGCTCTGGCCACTCTTCATGGTTCCAGGCTTCACTAATGCTTCAACAATGACCTGGCTCACACCAGCATGTCATCCATATGCCTTTTCTGAAGAGGAATGAGCAGACATGGCCTCATTATTTATCTCTTTACTCTACAGCTCTTACAGGTGCTTGGGAAACTAACAAAAACTAAGTAACCTAGGTCATCATAAAGCCATTATCACTCCAACAGCACCAACAGTGCTGCCTTCTTCTCGAAGACTTTTAGATTTTAGCACATGCCTTTGGATTCAGCAAAGGCTGTCAGACCTTGGCACTGTGTGCCCTCATTCCTTGAAATTCTGAAATATTGCATGCTAATGAGGTCCGTTATAACACATGGTGCTGAAGAAAAAAATATGGCAGTCAGTATGTCATATTAGTCTGTATATTCTGAAATGCTCACATATATGAGACTATCTCTACATGGATTCATTATACATGACTATAGTGCACCTGCCATGTCTTTGTTACTTTTAAATACTTGCATGAGAGATATTTCCTATATATTTTGATACTATCTACATTGTGAAGCTTCCTTTGGAAACCTCTCTATGCAGATGGTAATACTTCCTCTGTAATGTTTTCATGGGCATCTTTTGTAGACATTGATGCATATTTTTCTTCACAAGTAGATTGTCCATATATATGTTGCATTCTTAGCATAGAAAGCCATTTACTGTACATAACTGCTTGTAATACTATACTAAATAGACAACCCATCCACAAGAAGACCATATATAAGGAATTTCTTTAAGATCATTTAAACTGCTCTCTCTCTCTCTCTCTCTCTATACAGATATATATATATATATATATATATATATATATATATATATATATATATATATATATATGTGTGTGTGTGTGTGTGTGTGTGTGTGTGTGTGTGTGTGTGTGTGTGTGTGTGTGTGTGTGTGTGTGTGTGGGTTCACTATGTAATACCGAAATTCCACAATCCTGAGACTCTGAATACTGACGACCAGAATCTCGACATTGCGGAATCTCAAAAATAGTGAATGGAGATTGCTGTACAGTGCAGAACAGGAACTTTGCCCTTCAGTCCATTGTAGTGTGATCTCGGAGTTGGTATATTTAAGTTGCAGGGGGTGTCGGGGGCACATGGGGGCTTGCCTCCTGCATAAACATTAGAATGCTTGGTTTTGTATTTTACTTTTTTTTTTAGTTTGAGATTCGGCAATCTCGAGATTCTGGTTTTCAGAGTCTCATGATTGTGGAATTTCGGTATTAAATAGTGAACCTATATATATATATGTGTGTGTGTGTGTGTGTGTGTGTGTGTGTGTGTGTGTGTGTGTGTGTGTGTGTGTGTGTGTGTGTGTGTGTGCATGACCATAATCTAAGCAAACACAGCATTAGCACATTACCCACAAATCTGTGTAGTCCGTGTTACAATTTGCATATATATCAAGCATGAACTGTTTGCTACATTGCTCCTTTAAATATTCAGTGTATTGCATTTCCCTTTTAATTACACCAACATTTCACATAAGCCCAGTATAACACTTCTCAGCATCCCTCCCCAGATATTATTCTGATAGCATTGTTTGACAAGTGCTGCATAATTCTGACAGCTCATGAGACTGGATATGAAGGGGTTTCCTGACAACAGTACACAAATATTTCAAAATAAAAGGAGCAGTGTAAGTAACTTATGCTTTCCAACCAATTCATTTCATACAGGAGGTGATCACCTTCCATAACCTCCACAGTTTACAATTTTAAAAGGAAAAAAAAAGTGCAGGTGCAGCGTGATTTAGGTGAGCAACCCCTCCCTACACAAGAAAAATTAATAACACATCTGTCTTTCTAATCTGATCTACTTTATCTACCTAGCAATTTATTTGTCTTTATACCTATCTACCAGACTGTCTACCATCTATAAAATAAATAAGAAAGTAAATAAAGAACTCCACATAGCACAGATGAAGAAAAAATAACTACTTTGCTTGTTAGCCTCGCTCCATATCTACATGAGATCCAGTTTTCTCCATAATCACCCAAAGACTAGTGGTTATTATGTCAAATGGAAAACATAGTGTCAATAGCATTGCTCTTATCTGAAACCTTGCCATGACACTGGTAATGGTAGCAACAGAAGTAAATACTATTGCATCTCTAATATTAATAATGAGAAAGCAATTGACATATCAAGTGAAAGATACCTTCACAAATTTACTTTTTATATTAAAAATGTCCTAAAGAGCTGAGAGCAAACCTTATTATAACTGTGTAAGTTAATCTACCAAAATAATAATGTTTTCTTTAATGGTCATTGAAAATAATGCAACTATATACAGACATATTTTATATCTATATCTATCCCTGGGATTTAATAAACTCCATGCAGGAATAGTGCTATTCCTGCATGGAGTGGTTCATGTCTATGTAGCCACAGGAGCATTCCTTGCATATTCATGAAGGCATGCTGCTGTTTAAGCTACACGGACACGAACCATGAATGAGTGCAGGGGGTATGTTCAAGTAATGCATGGACATTGAACATGCCCCCTGCACTCAGAAAGCGCAGTATGGCACTTTCTAATCATGATCTGGCATAATATTAGATAATTTGTCTAATAATATGCCAGTATTTTAGTGTCCGTGGACACTGAAATTAAATAAATGATCATTTCAGTGTCTGCGGACACTGAAATACATACAGCAGCAGGAAAGCAATGCTGGGGGTGTGTGACAGGTTCTATGATGCACCCCCTGAATTGCAAAAGTACCGTATGACACCTTGCAATGTGCTAAAGCAAAAAACGTGTACAAAGGCACAAATAATGGGGGATAAAGCCCTGAAAAGGGACACATCTTACATATAGCCCTCACAAACTTAGAAAGTTGATAGAAAACAGGTCATGCATTAGCATGAATTTCCGAAGGATAGAAGTCTAAAAGTCAAATGTATGCCAATATTCCCCAACAGCAGTTCATTTAGACAAAGGCACAAATAATCGAGGGGCAAACCACTAAAAATAGGGACACCACTTAAATATTGCCCTCACACACTTAGAAAAGTGAATAGAAAATAGAATATGCATTAACATGAATTTCTGAAGGATAGAAGCCTGAAAGTCAAATGTATGCCATTATATCCTGACTGCAGTCCTCAGTGACTTGTCAGAAAATCACAATACTCACTATATAACATAATAATATAACAATAATATAATAAATATTTTTTTTAACATCCTAAGGAATGTTTAAACATAGCTAACCGGGTGTGCATGTTAAGGCCCTCCACTTACCATTGGTTAAACATCCCATAGGAGATAAATAAAAATATACAGCTGAAATTGCTAAACTGAGATAGTGTAGTGGTCAGAGCCCTGGCTTTACATGCAGGCATTCATGTTTCAAGTACCAAGACAGGAAAGTTATTTTTATATGGGAAAGCAGTGTTAAAATTATTTTTTCACACTTAAATGATATAGTAACTGTTTTTTGTCAAACAGGGAAGTGCATCTGGTGTAAAATAGAAGTGTTAGTGTATGTAACATGTGAAACCACCCATGTATACACAAGTGTCCCATGCAGTGTAGTCACACCCCTTGCCAATGTAAGGAATGTTTATAGGGGGATGTCATGTAAAGTAAATCATATACAGTTACTAAATGAAATCATTATACTGATATATTTAAAAAATTAAAAGTGAGCAAAGGTTAGCAATGCTCAGCTATGCTTTGCAGGTTTAACCATTGCTAAGACATGAATGCTATACAGCACATAGCTCAGCTTAATGGATTTGTGCACTGTTAAACAGTACTCAACAACTTCTCCTGTAAGCAGTGTTAAAACTGACTTAGTGGGTTTGCGCACTGCTTAGCAGAGCTTAACCTTTTCAAAATGTTCTAATGACAGCAAAGGGTGGGAATATCGCACTATTTAAATGGCGCAGGCAGGAATACAGCCATAATCTGTTATAGTTCATCTGTGCAGATACAATTGCTGTCATAGGAGAGGGAGTGTCCTTTCAGGTGCAATGCTGGAGTATTCAGGAATCCAGGGTCATGGCTGGACTCCTGGTAAAAAAACATGAGGAGAGACTGCTGTAGGGCCAGTACCAGGGCTCCCAATACAAAGTGGAGGCCTGGGACCATCTCACTCATGGCCTCATCAGTGCTACTGGCATCCCCGGACTGGTGAGCAGGTACAGCACCAATATGCTGACCTAAAGCTTAGGAAGGGGGTGTTCTTGGATAGGTGGATCCAAGATGGATGGGACTGGAATGCTCTGGTAGTAAGTATCAATATTAAGTAGTTTGTAACAAATATTATTCTGAGAATGTGATAGACAGATCTGCATAATGTGTGTTTTTCTCCCCTACATCTGCAGCAGAGAGGGCTATGAACGTTGAAGTGCATGGTGACAGACTACTGAGGCTGTGCCAACAGGCTGGTGAATACAAATCTATTTTGCAGTGCATTGTTTAAATAGCTAAGAAGGAGTACATTGCTTACTGCTAGTAGGTATACTGTTACTGTGTGAACTGAATTAATAAAAAAGTTTTACTAACTAATACTGATGTATAATAAATACCCTTACAAAAAGCTGTTGTGTTTATTCTGGTATATTGTTGCAGACATATATAGAATGTATACAGGTTCTTTACAGCAAATATGGCTGTGACAGCATACATTAACTGAGGTTCATCTGTGAACAAGCTGTTAAGAGAAACTGTAGATGGTGTAACTATAAAATGAGATATAAATTAAATGTGAAATATATACTGCACTAAGCTCTGTGCCCTGAATAGCAATATGTAAAGTATCAAAGTGTGTTCCATGCAGCATTACCTTGTGTTAACCTTTGCTTTCCAAATTGTAGTAATCCAAAGGAGTAATGCACAGTACAATAACTATCTGTCATGCATGCATCACAGGATTACAAGTTCTGACTGTCTAACCAAGAGACTATTAGGCAGAAACCAGTAAAACAAGAAACAGCAGTTCCCAAGTAGCTCATTGTGATGGTATATCATTTAGTTGTTAATTTTGCACACCCAGACATGGTTCAAATCCAGGGAGTGGTACTAAGATGTGTGAAAATCTACACACAAGGAATCAGGAATAAATGTAAAAACAGTCAGGTAGTGTTAACAGATATTTTCCCACAGGTTTACAGGTAAAGAAATGTTGCCAGTAGTTGTATGAAAGGTATACTAATAAACTGCGAACAACATTTCAATTGTCCCACCACATGCCTGCAAATGACAGCAGGGTAGGTACATACAATATACACTCTTCCCGAATCATACCTCTCAACTGTACAGATATTCACTCAATGTCCAGATATATGTCTCAGAATTTTGGTCCATTTTACATAAAGTAGTGGTGCCATGGCAAATCAGTGGCAAATCATTATAGACTGAAGTTAGAAAATAATGATGGACATATAAGTTTCAAATGTCCTATCCTTCAGAAAAGCCATGCAAATGCAACACCTGTTATTTTATCAACTTTCTAAGTTTGTAAGAACAATATCTAAAAATTGTCCATATGTATGTATTGATCTTTGTCCCACTCTTATGTATGGCTTTGTCCAGATGTCATGCTCTAAGAGGTTGAGAGGTACATTCCCGATACATGTCTCTCAAGTATCACGCTGTCATGGCTAGTGGTCCCTGCTGCAAATAATCCTGGACACAGATAGGAAACCAGTTGATGTGTGCCAGTAGCACGCTATCATAAAAGCAATTCAGGGTACCCCTCCTGTGCCAGCTATGTAACCCTGACATGTATGAGTCCCCTCTAGTCATATACCCAAAGTTGTCACAGTTTGCCTCATACCATTCCAGGCTGACTGTTTAATAGGTATGTTTGTACTACAGAATCTATGGGCCATAGGTAGATGTAAAGTGAGGGCAGACCCATAGAGTATTGAGCAGTACTGTTGTGGAAAATTAAAGCATAAACAGTTGTTAATAGACTTTTTGTCTCACCCTCACCCCTCATCTGCATAAAAAATTATTACTTATATACCACGGGTATGTTGTGCTTCAACCCTAATGTTGGGACTTGTGTTATTTTATTGTTAATATGTTTAATTGCTTGCATGTTAACATACCTTGCTCAAATACAATTGCTGGTGGCCTGCTGCCATCAATGTTACTGGCATGTTGTTATGATGCATACTGTTGTTCCATTTATGCATGTGTTCTGTTTGCTATGCAACTGTTTCAAATCTGTTTTATGGGGTTAATTGGAACACCCACACATGCTGTTATAACTAATCTTGAAATGTGTTGTTAATGACTAACCAGCATATTTTGTAAAACCTCAGCACCATAGTGCATTTGGGAAGGCAGATCCCAGATCGACCTGTGCCATCTCATCTGGCCATGGCACCCAGTTCCCATCATGTCTGGGACCCAACCCGGATCTCTCTTGTCTGCTGGTCCTGCACCACCTTCAGGTGGTACCACCTCAAGGGGCAGGGCCCGCCCCCCCATAAACGGGCGAGGACAGGAGGCTGTTACCCGCAGTCAGGTCTGGGGTTTGGTGTGCAGCACCCTTCAATATGAGTTCAGAGAGCAGCTACACCAGATTGAGGGCTGCCTGTCACACCTCAAGTGGCAGGCCACCACTCCTGTCCAGCCCCCAGCATAGCCACATTTGGAGCCGTGAAGGTGCAGTGGTGACTGCCCATGGGTGAGGATATCAGTCCCACTGTAACTATATGGGGCCCATGGGCTTCGGATTCCCAACCACCCTCCCATTAAATGTGTTTACCCCCTCATGTGTCATATACTGCTCCTGTCTGCTGTCTTGTCTGTCTTGTCTGTCTCCATACCCATCCTACCTCCCCAGATGTACCTACAATCCTTCCCCAACATCCCACTCTCACCTTAAAAAAAAGGGCATCTGTTCCAAAAAAAAATATCACCCCATACATAGCTGTCCATTTCACACGTGTCCACTGGACACATGTAATCCAGTCCAATTGGCTTGACAACACATTTCTGTTGTCCTCACTCCTCTCTCTGGGGTTTGAGTGTCCAAATTTACCTCCAAATTCTGTACAAATACACAGCTGTTGCTGTGTAAGAAATGGACAGCTATGGACCTTCCCTACACTCATCCTGCACATCCCTAGCTATCTTTCATATTGTTTTTCTCTCTGTATGCCCCTTTTTCACCACTTTCCTATCACCCCTTTTTCTTTCCTTTTAAAGAAATTAGCGTGGGTGTAACTGGGAGTAAGCGAGAATAACCGAGTTAACGCGATGCTAAACAAAGCCAATGCAAGTTAAGCATCTGTATGATTAACTGTATGTTGGCATTGCTTAGCATCATGCAAACCTGCATAAACCCACTTAAAGCTGCTTAAAACTGCTGTAATCACTCTGTCTCCATCAGCCACTTTTCTGCCTAGCAACAAAATAAGCAGCCCTGGCAACTTTCAAACCCAGGGCCCAGTACACCATAGTTAGAGCAATGTACCACTACACCATTTGATCTGCAGGGACTTCTGATGCTTTTTCCAACATAGCATGCAGTACAGTCATTCAACAGTAGGGAAAAGATTCTGTAGAATCATAGGTTCATAGAGTCAGGTTTTGTATATACATATACACATGTATATATGTATGGAGATGCAGATATATGGAAAAATATATACATAATATATAGAGAGATATATACATATAAAATATATATATATATATATATATAAAATATGTATATATGTATATATGTATATATATATATATATATATATATATATATATATATATATATATATATATATATAGTTTACATGGAATTGGTCGTACAGCCAAATGTCGAACAGGGTTTTCTTCGAACTTATATGTCGAAGATTTAGGTGTCAAGTGGTCGGAATGTCATACAAAATTCAGAATTTGACATTTTTGACCGCTATACCACCTTAACAAGTGTTACCATGGGTCAAAAGGGGGGGGGTGTTTGGCGTTTTGACATAATTGCATTCGCAATTATGCCGAACTGACGTTCTGCTTTCGAACATGTTGTGTTCGATAATTGGCCGTACGACCAAATATATATATATATATATATATATATATATATATATATATATATATATATACTCATAACATGTACTGGAGTCATACCTCAGAACCATACCTCCGGACCTCTTAGTGCAAGAAATCTGGACAAAGACTGACAAAATGGGGGGGACAAAGGCCCAAAACTAGGGACATATTTTATAAGTTAATGTTATACAGTGCATATAAATGGTGTACACACACCTGTTAGAATGCCAGGTATTTGTGATATACAAAAATGAGAGCACAATAAAACATTTCTGAACCCTTCCAACCTTTTATGTGATCTAAAACCTGTACAATTCAATTGTAAAACAAATAAATCTGTTAGGGGAACAATTATGACACATAAAAAAATGTACAAGAAGCTAGATGCATATGTGTGCACAGGCTGAAGCTAATACTGTGTTGAAGCAGCTTTCAATATAATTACAGTGTTATGTCTAGTTGGGAACACACCTGCCATCAATTACAGAGGCTCTTTGATTAACAGCAAATAATGGTCAGCTGTCCTACCAGGATTATCCTAACATTTACTCAGTTGCCTGCTACAGCAACAGCCATAGTTCGCATACAGTTTACGAAGCAGCAATGAGATCTCATTTGTGAAAGGTATCAACCCAGAGAAAGATACACACACATTTCTACAACACTGCATATACCATGGAACACAGTTATCAAATGGTGGTGAAAATATGGGGCAACAGTGACATTGCAAAGAACTGGACATCCCTCCAAATGTGTGGAAAAGACAAGACCCAAACTGGTCAGGGAGGCTGCCAGTAGGCCTACAGCAACACTACAGGAGTTGCAGGAATCTCTGGCAAGTACTGGTTGTGTACTACATGTGACAACAATCTCATGTATTCTCCACGTATTCTCCACATGTCTTACCTATGGGGTAGGGTTGGAAGATGGAAGCCTTTTCTCACACACAACAACATCCAGGTCTGGCAAATTTCTCAAGAAAAGTACATCAGGTCTCCCAGAAGCATGTGGGGAAATGTGTTATGGTGTAATGAGATCAAGGTTGCACTTTTTGGCCACAATACCAAAAGGTTTGTTTGGCACAATAACAACACTGTGCATCACCAAAAGAACACCATCCCCATGGTGAAGGATGGTGATGGCAGTGTCCTGCTTTGGGGTTGCTGTTCATAAGATGGAAGTGGGCCATTAGCCAAGGTGGAGTGGATTAGGAACAGTTCCAAATACCAGTCCCTTTTGGCCCAAAATCTTCATATGTCTGCTAGAAAACTGTGGATGGAGAGGAATTACACCTTTACACACGACAATGACCCAAACCATGCACCCAAATCCAAAACACAATGTCTTCACCAGAAGACAATCAACATTTTAGAATGGCCCAGCCATAGTCCAGATCTACATCCAATATAAAATCTGTGGGGTGCCCTGAAAAGGGCTGTGCAGAAGAGATGCCCTCGCAATCTGACAGAGTTAGAGGGCTTCTGCAAGGGAGGGTGTACAAATATTGCTAAGCCGAGATGTGCCATGCTGATACACTCCTTCCCAAGAGGACTGGTTGCTGTTATGAAATCAAAAGGTGCTTTAACAAAGTATTAGTTTAAGGGTATGCGCAGTCATGCAACCAGCCAATTGTATGTATTTCAACTTCTACATGTTATCCCTAACCGGTGTGTTTGTTCTTCAATTGGATTGCAGAGGTTATAGGTTACATTAAAGGTGGAAAATGTTATCACATGATTTCTGTGATCTCATGTTATATATTAGACAAACCTGGCATGTTAACAGGGGTGTCTACACTTATAATATCGACTGTGAGCTTAGAAGGTTGTTAGTGTAACCGGTTCTTTTGTAACATACATGTACTGCAGGATTTGAAGTGTGAAACTCAAAATATGTCATTAATTAGTGACACCAGTCCTTAGATCATCTCAGTAATGTGTCAGACAAACACAGGATTTATGATGAACAGACCAGAAATATGAGCCAGACATGTAGGCATTCAGCGACACTTGAGAGGTATGTTCTGTAGGATGTGAACAGCAATTATGTGTACATGAGTGCAGACTTGAAGGCCCATCACCTACTAACACTACTCATGTATCACAGAGGTGTATATAAGTAGTAACGTTAAGTGTAAAGGGCTGCACTGCATGATGTTGAGGGCCTGTCCACAGTTTGTATGTAGTGGTCTGACTGTGTTGTGAATGTCACCAGTTGGCTATAGTGAAATCTGTGTAATACCTGTTTGCCACCTCACCTGTATCTGTGTGTGTGTGTGTGTGTGTGTGTGTGTGTGTGTGTGTGTGTGTGTGTGTGTGTGAGTGCACATGCGTGCATGTGTGTGTAGCAGCAACTTACATATGTTGTCTTCCATCCAGTGGTGGACATGGTGGTCATGGTCCCTCCCACTCAAAATCTGATGTCAGTGTCTCTGCAGACTCTGGCAATGAGGACGGTCATAGTCAGGCACAAGTGGGGTTGTTAGGGGCTGAATCTGTGCCATCGGTTGGCATCCCACAGTCATCCACAATGTCCCTGCATACAGTCACAATGCCCACACATGCTCCATTCCCAGCAGCCACAGATGATGGACAGTTGTCAGGTGGTGGCATGGAACAGGCTAGTGTGCTGACTATGGCAGGTGTTAGTGTAGACACTGGTCATAGCCAGAGTGCAGATGAGGACCCCCACAGGCAGATGGACAGAGGTGCTCACAGGAGGAATGCTGCTCATCAAGCCGCTGTCACAAGTGCCACAGCAGGTGTCACCAGATGCATGTTTTGGGCTGTCATGGATGCACAGGCACGTAGTGAATGCAACACGAGACAAATACTCAGGGTGTTGGATGCAACTCTTCCTGATTTACGAGTCTACGGGGCCATGCACTTTCACACTTCCATAGTGGCAGTGACACCAGCACTGCTGAAGGGGGGTTGCTGTCCACATCACAATGGAGTGGGCCATGGGCACATGGTTCTGGATGGTCCCATCAGGGTCACAGATCCAAGAAAGAAAGGCATGGCAGCATGAACTACAACACCAAAATTTAATAACATTAGCGCTTTCATATTGGGAAAAGCCAATACTTCATCAGACAAGAAATCACAGTATATGCAACCTTTAAATAACTATAAAATCACATGACATGAATCAACTGACCACAATTAAAAATACTAATTAAAAATACAGAAAATGAAATCTTTATAATATTTATAATAATTCAACAAAATATTCATCCCCTATCATTGTAAAAAGTACAATTCTTACCTAAATAGGGATTTTAATTTTAAAATACAAGCTAGAGAACAGTTTTTTTCTTAAATTTTAAAGATATGGGTCCACCTCTCTCATCCTGCACAACATGATCTATAACCTTAAATGGAAATGAATGCTGCGGGTTATTGGAAATATGTTTGGCTAAGGCATTGTCACACTTTACATTTCTAATAGCATTTTATGTTTGTGATTAGTTTATATGTCTTGGAGATCATTTTATTCTTAGTTGCTAGTGTTTTGAGAATTAAGGTAGCAGAGTTAATATCCTGGTGATCAATTTTAACAGATGATAATTTAGTTTTTAGTAAGTAAATGAGCGGTCTGAATGTAATATCATATTTCTTAGGCAGCTTAAGCTTCTGTCTTAGTTCAGTTATATTAGAGTCTTGCCATTTCTGTAGTTCCCAAACCCTCCTCTTCTCAACTTATTGGAAGTCAAGTGATTTCATATGAAAATAAAAGATTGGCTATTGAAAATATGATTAAGCTAATCCCCTTCAAGCTTCTGCTTTACACCCAAATCATGATTAACAGTAACGCTTACTACACGCCATCAATTCTAAATAAATTCAATCCCAAATATCCATCATATTGCCCCTATTGCCCAAATCAAAAAGCTGACATGCTCCACATTTTCTGGAGCTGTAAAAGAATTTACAACCTATGGTGTTCCTTAAGAGTAAGACTAGAAAAGATAGGATATGAAAAATCCACCTTTTCATGGGAAACAGCTATTTTACACATCATCACAACTAGTCTTCCCAAAATTCTAAAACACGTACTTATCACTATGTGTGCCCTCATTAAATTCTACATCAGTGAGAACTGGATTGATAAATCCATAATTTCATGGGAAGATTTTTGTAACCTTGCTATTAAATTCATATCCTCCCATAAACTGGCAAACACCTCTATAAAACAAAAGAAATACTACCAAAAATACTGGGGATATTTGCTGGACATAATTTTGAAGAATAAAAAACGGACACCACTTCAGCTCAAGCTTATAAGCTCCTATAGTAAGTTATCACAATAACAATTTTTAGTCTAAACTTTCCAGTAATTTACCATGTACTTATTTATTACCTAGTTAGAATTAGCAGGGGGTCTGTATACTTCACCTACACATCTTAATACAAGATGCTCCCACCTTTATCTTCTTTTTCTTGCTATGAAAAGTTAACCTAAGAGATGTGACTTCGACTGTATATAATGTCTATAGTTTTTAAGTTTTGTTTTTTCACTCCTGTTGAAGTTTTTTAAATCATTTTTTTCTTGTAATTGTTGTCATATCCATTGGTGCTAAATGTACTTTTGTCTTTCCTTTTATTTGATTGTATATCTAAAAACTCAATAAAAAGTTTTTTTAAAAAAAAAGATTTCTAATAGCATATACATGTTCATATATGCATTCATGTGTTCTTTAAATTTCATACTATGAACATGTGTGACATGTGGCTGGTGAGTACTGCAAGGCTCCACCAGATATGTCAAGGCAGCAGAACCATGACTTGAGCATCCCAAACACACTGTCTATAATGATCCTGGTTTGTGCGTGTGCCTCATTATGGCTTTCTTGTGTGGGTGTATGTGCATTTCTGATGGGTGTCATCATTCATGGCTCCAGTGCATAGCCAGAATCCCCCACCAGATGGCTATATGGGATGCTCCCACTGGCAAATGCCTGGTACAGCTGTGACGAATGCCAGATGTGGGAGTCATGATAGCTTCCAGGGCTGCCAGCACACATATTCGTGATAATACCCTGGGCATTGCACATGACCTGGCAGTTTATAGAGCGGAAGCACTTGCGGTTTATGTAGCCCCTACCCTGTTCACCAGGTGATCCTTTGATGTGGATGTGCATGCAGTCTATTGCACCTAGTACCTCCGGGTATTCTGTTACATGGTGGAAAAGGCGCATATTGCTGGTCCTCTCCTCACGGTTGTTGGGGAAGTAAATGTGCTCACCAGCATGTGGTAGCATGGCATCCAGGAACTGGTAGAGTACCCTGAATGCAGATGCCTGTGAGACCCCCATGATGTCCCCAGTAGGTCTTTGGAAAGTATCTGTAGCCAGTATTCTTAAGGCTACACATACCTTAGTATCCACTGGGATGGGTTCCCTTCTGTTGGCTCTGGGTCTGAGTTGAGGTTTGCACAGCTCAATGATTTGCTACAGTATGTCTCTGTCCACCTTGTAGCGCTCTGTCTCCAGATCATGTATCCCTGGTAAGTTACCCTGGATCTGAACACTCTTCTCCTTCTCTTTGGACTATGACGGTTGTCAGTATTATCCTCCTCACCCCCCTCAGCCTCTAGCACATACTGATGGATCAAAGCAATGGCAGCCCCTAACATTTTTCCAGTTAAAATTCCCCCACATGCGTACAGCAATGTTGCAGAGTTTGTGGGAAAAACAGACTGTAAGGTGTTTCCATAGTTTATACTGTTGTGCTGCAGATGCTGCCTGTATGATTGGGTGACTATGATGCATTCCACCTGTAGCTATGTAATTTGTACTTGATTGCTTTTATTCTTATATTTCCCTTCATTTCCTCCCCTTTTAAGCCCTGAAACCCAGTGCCCAAATATAAACAGTCCTGCTTTTTTTTTTGTTTTGTTTTTTTGTTTTAGACCCGTTGCACACCATGCAAACCTGTTTGTCTAATGTAAACACTGAGAAAGGGCCCTTGCTGGATGTGAACACGCTCTTCATTTCATGGAATAAGTCAATACAGCCTCAGACACACACCCTTACTTAGTTGTGCTTAGCTAAGCTTATCTAGGGGCCATGGCTCTCCAATGTGCTTACATCATGCATGACACACACCCTTTTCATGTCTGCTGCTCCTCCTGTTTACCCAATCGTGTTATAGCACCTACACAGTTAGGTGCAGTTTGGCACTTAGAATATTTTTGTGATTCAGTAAATTTCCCCTCATTCACATACCCCACTGTCTTAGTCCCTAGTTACTGCACTACACCAAAGCCTTTCCTCTTAGCAATCACTGTTCCCTGGTATTGTTTTGATTCTGCATGCCATAGGCTATAATGGCAAAATGAATATATTTCCCTTAAAATTGTGTTTTCACATTTTTTTTTTATTTTTGGCACGATCCCGTTTGTGCGCCACTACCCTATGCTTAAACAGCCAAGATCGGCCAAAAAAGACCTTTTATTTTTAGAAAAAATTGCACACTTTTCCATGCCAATTGCCATATATTTGGCTATTGGCATGCCTAAACATTATAATACATGCTTTTATTTGAGCTGTCATGCCTCCGTTTTAAGTTTTGCAGAAATGTATTCGGCTAGTAGCAGAATACATTTCTGCAACTAACATTATTCTTGCATGGATGCTTGCCTGCTTACTGAATCGCTAATTCACCTCATTTGCATAGTTTTCACAAGCAAATGAGGTAATTGGCATTGTGCAGTGGTGTCCGTGCAGGAATAGTGTAGGCAGGCTCATGCACATTAGAACAGTAGTTTACTGGATCGCTCGGCGGCCATATTCCGTGCAGGAATGGCTACACAGTTCCTGCACAGACATTTCAGTTTATTGAATCCCAGGGTATATCTTTATTTATCTATCGATATATGCACACACATGCGCACACACACACACACACACACACACACACACACACATAGATGGATATACACATACAGAGGGAGAAAGATATGAATGTCATACAAGCTATTGAATGATCAGTTTATCTACTCGCAAGTGGTGAAAAAAGTTATCTGATCACACTCTTCAGTACATTTTAACAGTTATAACTTTGATAAGGAAGGTTTATGACTTTTGTTTACCGGTTTATGTGTTCTTAAAGATTTGTAAGTAATACTGAAATATACTGGTGTGTGCAAGTTGGTGCAATTCAAGTATTTTTCCCTTTTTATACTGTAGTGCATCCATGAAGTTTTTACATGTAAGTTAGTTCCCCCCTGCCACATGGGAGTTGCAGGAGGGCTGTCCCCCATGCAAAAAAAAATTTTGTTTCTGTTTTTTATTCATTTATTTTTCTGTTTTTTTTTTTTAAGTTATTCAGGGTTAGATGACATGAGTTAAGAGCAGATATTCTGTCTTTCGGTTCATATAGCACACCTATACACACACGTGTATATATATATATATATATATATATATATATATATATATATATATATATATATAAAGAGAGAGAGAGAGAGAGAAAATGCAACCATATGCAGACATGCATATGGATAAAACTATCTATGTGTGTGTGTGTGTGTGTGTGTGTGTGTGTGTGTGTGTACATTATTTTTTAGACATTAGTAGTTATACCCAAATCAGTTTTGTTTGATAATTTCCAACTGCCAACCTCCTTCTTATTAAAAAATAATCATAATAATAATCCACACTTTTCCTACAACTATGCATATTGTCAGTTCTCCTCAATCTGACAAGTTACCAATTCTATAAAATCATGTTATAAACCAGTTTCTTCTTCAACAGCTACTTATATGTCTCCCTTGTCAGAATCCATTTGGAACCACTTAAATGAAGACATGTTGCATCAGTTGTCATACCCAACATATTGAACAAATACTCATCCCTAAAAGCTCAGAAATCCAAGATGGGTGTCACTGTAAAGCTGAAGCATGAGAGTGGACATAAATCCAGCATCATATGCCGAGTCATATAATCATATGATTTCAAACAAGCTACTCTTTCTCTACACCTTTTCAATCTGCTTGATCAGATGTACTTTACTAGGGGACCACACGCGATAAAAATGCTATAACAGTTCAGGCAACAGTGGCAACCAAAGAAACTATTACCACTGATGAATTCAAGGAGACTGCTCTCTAAACTGGGCATATTAATCTGGCATTTTGTAAACACAACCATTCAATATGATTTTTTTGCATTTTGGTTTCTAATTAATCAGAAATCCTGTATCATTATAGGATTCACAGTACTCATGCCTCTGTTAACTTTGTTTGGCTTCATTTACATGCATCCTGATTTCAGAGTGTTTGGCCTCATATAACTCTCACCATTCTTGATCAGTTCTGTATTGTTATGCCAGCTAGTCCACCTACCTTCTTGTCTTAGGGTCTTAAGTACACCAGTGACCTTAATCAACATTATCAAGTCTGTCATACTTTCATTACTAATAAAACATTCTACTTTGTAGAAATCTACTTTGTTACCCCAGTTAAAATGCAAATAAAAGAACATAGCAAGTGTATGTAACGTCTACTCTTTGCTGGGCTTGCATCCAGTAAAATTTAAATTTCATGGCGTTGCCAATAAGTATGGTCTCCTGAACATACTGCCGTTATGTATTAACTGCAATTAGTTTGGCCCTTTTTTGAGATCTCATTCTATTAGAATACTAGACTGAATGCATTTCTACATAAAGTCAGTGATGGAAGCTGAATGAAGTGCTACATAAACGAAAGGAGTGAAATAATACAAAAGACACTGTCCCATATGTCTCACACTTGGACCGTTACTTACTCAAATGGTCTGGTCTCAACATTTAAGGAAATTGCTCAAAAAAATTGCCTAGTAGCCTAAATTATTGATAAGGACTTCTTTACTTAGCATTCTGGTTGTACAGTAATGGAATACTTCTTTTAGGTCTGGGACTCTTTTTTTTTTTTTTTTCTCCCTTGAAATATATTGGTGGGTCAAGAATGCTATAGTGTACTAATGCAAGATGACATGACCAACTGTAATTTTGAAAGAAATCTATTAAGTGAAGATTTATAATTCATACACAAACTGAATTGTGTAACTGCTTACCATTGGCATAGAATTGGTTTTGCTGTTTTCTGTGGGAATCCAATCTTCTACCCCAAGGGAAGGGTTATTCAAAGAATGGTTTGCCAGCTATTTTAAATGGTTTTCCTAACATACACATGTATTTTAAAGTTCTTCACCAATTAAGTTAGATCTGCATTGTTGAATCTATCCTAATCTCTCTTTTTTATTTGTATGCCTTTAAAAGCTGTACCCATCTGTGAAATTTACTATTGTCTGTACCATAAGCTCTCATTGTAGTTAATGTTTTGTGCTATTACATAGCCTCACTATACCAAATTCAGTGAAATGTTACAATTTGTCCAGGCCCTTGTGCAGGAAAAGTAACCCTACTGTGTATATAAAATAAGATATTCTCTTATATTACTTTTTGTCCTGTATTTATTATACCTCTTCACTAAGAATTTCAAATCTCTAGCCTTCCAGAAATTCAGTCTGTGGGGAAGATTTATTTATTGCCTAAAAAAATGTAAGAGTTGCATGGTGTGGCGGGTGTGATTGGCTCAGGTTTGAAACATGGGACAGGTGTTTGTTTAGATCTGTGTGGCATAGTGGGTTAATGCGGTGGGTTGTAGGTGAGAGGGGCCTGGGTTCAGAACTTGGCAGAGGTGTTTATTGGAGGGGGTTTGAAATAATGGTTAAGGTGTTTACCTTACAGACACAGAGTGCAGGGTTTGATACTCATGTGGGATAATTGGCTAGGTTTAAATTGGCCCACAAGGACAGTTATTCTCATACTAACCTATGATCCTTTCTTTCATGGGCTAAATTCTTGGCTAGGCTTGTAAGGTTCTCAGGGCCAATAGCCTAGTAATTTCCTATGATCCTATGTATGCAGATTACCTACTATTCCAATCTACATTAGGCAGAGCCCCTCACTAACACTCTTCAAGAGAAACCCTGACAAGTGGATGGGAAACAGAAAATTTACCCCAGGGATCACTGCAGTGGCTCTGCTGGACAGAGGCAAAGGGAACTAATATAAGGGGGCAGTGAAAGCCAACACATTCTGGCTAGGCTTATAGATGCCCTCGGACAGATAGCCTAGTACTTACCTATGAACCTATGAACCTATTATAAATCATATTTCTTAAACTTTCTAAGCATATTATTCTCTATTGGACAGATTTGCTTGACTATCATGTAGCAAGCTTAGTATAGATAATACTGAGCATATCACTTAATGTATTCCCTCCACAGCATCTCAGGAATGCTGGTTGTTATGTTTGCCATAAAATCAATGGTGCATCCTCAGCTATTTTCCTTTTTTGGAACCATGACCAAAACAAATGTTGTTATCCTTTGTTTACTGAGTTACTTCTACTAAGGTAGTGTCTCTTTTTCAGGGAAGAACTGAAGAAACTTAGACAGGGCATCAAGGAACTTCCTCAACTCATAATTGTTGTGAGTGGGACCCATTTGGAGGAGCACTTCCTGCTTCCATTCCAAGCAGTCTGGAAAAACAGGGAAGCAGATGGAAAGAGAGAAGGAGATAATGGAGAGGTGAAAGAATGAAGGAAAAAGCAAATATTGAGACCAACGAATGTGTGCAGGATTCTGAGAAAATACTTCAAAGAAACTTGTTTGATGGAGACGAGCCAGCAAATGATGGATGTATAATTACAACCCTCCAGTCATGAGGGCTGGGGGATGATTTATTTAAAGAAATGGTGGTGCAGAGTGATCAAGAAAATGAAGGAGATGTTTCCTGGTGGACATTATGGAGAAAATGCAAAAGGAGGCTGCAGAGACAACACTGAAGATTAGTGATGAGATGGAAAAGAAAACATATGCAGAGAAAGTAAAAAAAAAGGCCAAGGTGGAGTAGCAGAAAAGACGGCAGAAGGAAAAGAAAAGCAGAAGCATGTGGTAAGAAATTAAAGTAAAGAAGACAAAGAAATAGGCAGGTATGAAATGTGGGACAATTTAATGGTTCTTTAGGGTGTAAAAAGACACGAAGTAAGAGCATTTATTCTTTTTAACAAAGAAACATTTTGCGACATTATATCTGAAACTGTTTTTTCAATGGAAACTGTTCTTGGAGAATATGAAAAAAGAAAGAATGTAGCCCATGGAATCTTTATATAATAAAAGCATTTAACAGGGAAACAGAGAAGAAAATTAATGTACAATTTCAACCAGGGGTAGAAAGGGAGACTTTGAAATAACATTTGAAAGCTTTATGTAAAGAAGTACTGAACATTGTAAACGTTTATGACAAAATGGTTTTATGGACTAGTGCCTCAGATTGTGATTTAGTGTTAAAAATAGAAAGAGGAAAACTATACATATACCAAGCATGATAACTGTGGAGAGGAACAGGAGTATTATAAAATACTGGCCGGGCAACCCAAAACATTTTTGTTTTTGTAGAAAAGAATGACAATTGATAAGTAACTGTGACAAAAGGAAATGTTATATTTGTGGAGAAATGGGAAATGATGCAAAAATGTGAATTGAAACGTTATAAATGTAACAAAATTGGACATTTATGGATGGATTGCAAAAAATAAAAATAAGAGTAAGGAAAATTAAAAAGAGAAGAAAATGAATAAATTGAAGAAATGTTAGAAGTAGTAGAAAGATTAGATGAGAAAACTAATAAAGAGGACATAGGAAAGGGTTCTGAAATAAGTGATGAAGAAACCATAAACTGGGAGGCAGTAAAAGGATAAAGGACAGAAAAAGAAAATTTAAAGAGATAAGTACAAAAGAACAAACAAAAGGAAACATATATACAGCTAATGATTTGGACTTGGTATAATGGTTAAGCAGTTT
Source organism: Protopterus annectens (assembly GCF_019279795.1). Taxonomy (NCBI): domain Eukaryota; kingdom Metazoa; phylum Chordata; order Ceratodontiformes; family Protopteridae; genus Protopterus; species Protopterus annectens. Next base: position 686,650,669 of record NC_056749.1, on the reverse strand, counting down.
GACTCACAGACACAACACACAATGTTTGATTCTCACCTTAAGGAAAGAAATTGGCTATGCTTAGAATGGCCTATTAAGAAAGCTAGCCAAGAAATTAACTATAAAACCATAAATTTAGGGGAAATCAAAAATTTAGAGTGCTTTCTGCAAATGTGAATAGTATTAAGAATATAGTAAAAAGGACAGGAATTTTGAAGTGGTATAATACATGTGGTGTAGATGTAACTATATTTGAAGACACAAGAGTTTTAAAAACTAAAGAAAGATTACAAACAGATAAACTATGGGGAGGAGAGGTAATCTGGAATTTGGGAAATGAGAGATGTTCTGAAATAGCTATATTTTGTAGAAATACGGCCTTGGCATTCAAAGCTTTCAAAATGGTTCTTGCTATGCCAAAAGAAGAGGTGCATTCCATATTAGATGTAACTTTAGCAAAAATGGGAAGATTAACCATTGTAGATTTAAAATGGAAAGAACAAGTATATAGAATTGTAACATTATAATTATAAAGAAAGGGGAAAGCTTATTGGATCAGATTTTAGACTTGTTGTGTCTTTCGGCTTTTCCCAGTTAGGGGTCGCCACAGCGGAACTCCGGTCCGCTAATGACTGGAAGTAGATTTTTACATGCTGAGTTGCCAGCCCTGATGCACAACCTTCAACGAAGTTACGCCCATTCATGCATGTCTCCACACAGAAGACGCTCTAGCTGAGAATCGAACAGGACAACATCTTACTGTGAGGTGACAATGCTACCGCAGCACCACCACCGCAGTACCTAGACTATGCAGTGATAAATATAAATCTTATGATAAAAGGAAACTTTCATTATAATTTTTAAGAGGCAATCATAAAAGGAAAGGAAATGTTCTAATAAAAATGTCAGACATTATAAGATCTAGTAAGTTAAAACTTGGAGACAAAAATTCATGGACTTACAAAAGGAGTATTTATAGAACTGAAATAGATTATTTTATAGTATCAGAAGGTTTAGTTATAGGAGATGGGGAAATAGTTGAAACAGGATTTTCTGATCATCTTACAACATTGCTAGAGATAAAAGAAAGCAAGAAATATATAAAAATAGGCAAAGGAGAAAAAAAAGGATAAATAAGAAAGCATGGAATGAAGAAGGAAAGAGATTGGTAATATAGTTATGGAAAGATCATATTACATTTTAAAGAAGTTGGTCTGAATGTGAGATATTTAAAGAAAAATATAAAAATGTTTTACAGTGGCAGTATGATGTGAGAAAAGTAGAGAAATAAAAATATAAAAGAACATATAGCAATGCATTAGATTTAGAACATAATGATAAAAAGTACTTTGACAAAAAATAAATTATTTTAAATAAATCAAGAAAAATACAAGAGTTGTTATATAAGCAAAGATAGTTTTTACAAGGAAGAAGAAACAAAGTATTGAATTACTTAAGCATTTTAATGAAAGAAAAAAATGTAAAAGGAGAAATAGAAAGAACTCAGTAAAAGATTATGAACAGTGTAGTACAATATGTAAAAGAAATGCTTAAAGAAAAAGAAGGTAGTAAAAAATAAAAATGTTAACAGAAAAAGACTATATAGTTAGAAAAGAAGATTTCTTTAAATGAGCTAGATAAAGTATTATGACAAGTAAATATAAATTCAGCTAAAGGACCAAATGGAAAAGGGCATGAAATGTATAAAAATGTATGGGATTGGCAAAAAATACTTTTTAAAGATTTTGAATGAATGGTTAAATGAAGGTTTTATGTATAAAGAATTATGTCGTGGAATATTTAAATTCATATGAAAGAAGAAATATAGAAGATAATTAAAAAATGGAGATTGATAGTATTGAATAATAATGATAAGATTTTTATGAATATAATACAAAAAAGATTTGAAACTAAAATGGAAAATATTATGGACAATATTATATATAGTGTAACAGGGAAGGGTTTTCAAGATTTATTATTGATAGAGACATAGAGGCTATTATAATGAACAGAAAAGAATAAGGCATTTGGCACAAATGGACATAAAATCCCATGGGTAATAATGAAAGAATATAATATAAGTGAGAAAGTTAGGAAATTATGTATGTCTGCGTATAGTAATAATAAAGTAAAAATACTTGTAAATGGCTGGTTAAGCCAAGAGGTATATATGAGGACTGATGTAAGACAGGGATTTCCTGCATTGTATACTCTTTGGATCAGTAGGTTCTATTATGTAAGTTAAGTCAGATCTGACAGCATAGGAGCTAGAGCCCTGAATAATTCCTTGAAATCCTGTGCTTTATCTCTAGTCCAATTCCAGGTCTTCAGCCTAGGCTCTGTTGACCGTACAGCCTTCTCAGACCACTGCTTGCAGCTAATTGTGGCAATGAACTGTTTATGCTATTGACTGACTATTTCACTGGGAATGACTTTGAAGTCATTGATTCTGCCCCAGTGCCATTTCTTTACTAGAAGGAAGTCTACCTGAGTTGCATGTTGACCACTCTTATATGTGATCTTGTAACTCTCTCTTGCTGACTAATGTGTTGGCAATCAAGCCATTTGCCAGACAGATGTCTAGAATAACTTCTTCTTCTTTATACTTGTTGCCGCACCAATGTGGACCTAGACAAGCCACAATCCTCATATCCTGTTCTGTCTGTCCTAATATGTGCACTTAGGTCACCCATTATCAATACCAATTCATACTGGGCTGCTTTACCTAGTAGGTCCAGCAAACGCTGTCTGAATGCACTCTTCCTCACTATTACAACCCTGCTGTATGGCATATGCTGAGATTATGACTAGTACCCCATCCTTACATTGATTGTCATGAGTATATCACTAACTCTGATGATGTCCCTCACTGTCTTCTGAAATCTCTTCCTCACCGGAGTTCCCACCCCATTTCTAGTCTGTCCTCCTCCTGATTAGTAGACTATGGATCCTAAGCCTAGTGACTTTGCTGCAGTACCCTTCCATCTCCTGGGTACATAGGATGTCCAGCCTCCTCCTTACCATCATATCGTCTACTTCCAAGCTGTAACTTGTCAGTGCACCTGTAGCATTTCTTAGTTCATGCTTGGCTGGTTCATTGGTTTTACACCCAGCTTTTACTCAACAGAGCTATCTCAGGTAAACCATGAGGGAAAACTGGACACCAGCTGTCCAGTAGCTTATTGACCCATGGCTGATGGGCTTTATTACAGGCATACCCTGGCCAATAGCGGCACATACACCCCTTCCATTGTTAGCATGAGCCCCTAGCATAGGTCAGAGAAGACCAGGTCCTCAATCTACTTATCAAGGGTAACTACCCATGTCCATTTTGGTAACATTAGTCAACACAGCCCAATCATCTAGAGTGGCTAGTACTGAAATGGTTTGCAGCCTGTGATCTCTACCACAGTTAATGCCCAAAGTGATTAGTATATACAACTCTTCCCCCTTATAGCCAACATCTAGAGTCTGTGCTGCTGCCCATAACTCCATTATTGAGTTAATTTTGAGTGGTGAAAACACTTGGCACATTTTTGGGAGGTGGGAGGAACCCACAGAGAGATAGGGAGAACATATAAACTCCATACAGGCAACTGGTCAGTTTTCAGGCTCATACTTGTACCTTGCTCATGGAAAGTGAAGATCTTAACCATTATGCCAACTGGTTTCCTCCACTGTTATAGATCTGGTCATCCTAAACAAATGTTCCTTCTTCAGTCCATTTCCTTTGTTTCAAGTCATCAAAATCCATAGTACAATGACCACTGCAATGGCTGTGGCTATTTCATCACTCAGATTTGAGGCTCATAGTGTGGCAATTACATTAATGAGTCAGTTATGGGAAAATGTTTTTAAATCACATTTTTTCACAATGTACACTAGACCAAAGCTGCGCTATGAGACATGCACTGACTGTGCAACAGCCAAAGTGGCTGTGAAGATCATTGCACATGTATGGGTGAGTCTGTGACTCCTACAAGGAAGCAGATGCATTTAGTACATCTTATAGTCCCTAAAGATGCTAAAGAGCAATAATGGCGGAAGATACACCTTGCAGGGCTACATACAAGTACAAGATAGTGTCAATCACACCCTAAACATTGTACACTACTATATAGCAGCATTGCAAACTGTCTTCCTGCCTTGCTGCCCATCTATGTGAATTACATGACACCTGCAATATGCATCAATGTTGATGTGGTACTGTATTCATCTAGACTTTGACCTATGAATTGGACATGACTTCTAAGGGCACCAAATGTAAAGGCTTGTAAGTGGTGGTCTGAGGAGTTTAAAATATCTCTGTTCTTAATGTACAGGGACTACCAGAGGCCCCTGCTAGGGATCTGTTATGAGGGCCCCAGTATAATGTGGATGCCTGGCACTGCCTTACAGGGCTGTGACTGCTGCAACAGGTATCACCTACTCAGGTGAGCAGTACAGACAACACAACAGTGATTTAAAGAGGTGTCACCTTGCCCTTTTTCACCAGTGGAAAGAGGAGGTCGGGGAAAGTGCCGTCAACATCTACAGTAAGTACATATGACATGTATTTTACTGTAACATAGTAATAACTTCCAAGCCAAATGCCATGCATGTAATTTATGTACATTTATATTTCCTTTTATATTTTGATAGACAGCAGACTCACCTTTCAAAGGTGTATTGAATATCTCTCCAGAGTGTGTAAGTATATACCTGTAACAGTATACCATCATATAGATATGATAGCAACAGATTTGAGTAATAGGACATTGTGGGTACTATTGACACCCACTCCCACCAGTAATACACACCACCGGGCACTCCTGGCCTGTACAAGCAGGCTACAATGCTGTCCCACCCACCAAACCTCTGTGATGTGCCAATACTATTAGGTTAGTGATAACATGCCTGTAACTGCTTGTCTGTCCATCATGACATGTGCCATTCCGCATTGCATAGCCATGGCTCTGTCTCCAATACGTTGTTATTCTTTCTGCCATAAATTACCATTCTTTCAGGGCATTTCAAGTCAATTGGCTGACATACTGTCTGCATGGCCTCATGGCAGTGCCGCTTTTATATAGTATCCTCCAGCATGATTCCTTTTAGTACACTGTCTCATGTATTCATGATTAACGTATATAACACTATTCAACTGTCAATCACTGGCAGGTACCTATATTTAGGCTACTGTTTTTGCAGATGTCACTGTGTCCCTCTAACATGGTCCACATATTGATCTGTGGCATCTGTCTCATAGTTTATGTCTTTGTTTGTCCTTTGGTCATAGTTCTTCTCATTGTCCAACATGCATTGCTCTCTCATATACAAATGGAAAAGTGCCTATGATCCATGTGCTTTCCTTCTACCTCTTACAACTCCCTGCCTGCAATTCTACCTTACCTTTTAGTCTGGCAGGACAGATATATCCTCCTCATTACCCATGTGTATGCAAAATTATTTTACTTCTCTGGCTACTTTTCTGCCTGATAGTTTTACATAGACCTGCTAATATTTGCCCCTGTTGTAACCATCTTTTTATTGCTATCCTCCCTGTATATTTAATTGATATTTGGATTTTTATTTCTCTCTATTTATATTATTTTTTGACATGTCAGCAACAGCTGTGACTGTGGTGCAGCAGTGATCACCTCGCCAACAACCTGCCCTCCAATCCCCTGCTGGTTGGTGGTGGTGGTGAGGGGTGTTGTCCCATCCATTGGAGACACTGCTTATATTTCACAATATGTTACCCAGCAGGACATGTAGCTGGTGGTGGCAGTGGTGGTGGTCTGATGTGTTGTATCTTTAATGACACCTGAACAACATCCTTCTGTAACTGACAGGGTCACATCTGCCTGGTCCTGCCCATTGGGCTGCCATTCCTGGGCCTATCAGGGTGGGAAGTCATGGAAATGAATGACTTCTGGCTGGGAGCAGACAAAGTTGGTGTAAAAGGCAGCCATTATCTCAGTCGCATCTTCTCCACAGTTTGTAGTCCAAGTCTTCCTGTCATCATTTACCATCCACTGTGTGTGTTTCTCCTTTATGTTTCCTCATTTGTATCAGCATCTCCCTTATCAGTCTTTGTGCTTTGTGTTTGCTTGTTTTTCTGTCCCCATTAGAATCCTCATATCCTCTTTTCTTCCTCACTTTTCTCTTCCTTCCTTCCTTCATCTTCTGCACTTCTTAAAAAATGGGCATCTGTCCTATAGAAACCATATACTATTGCCATTACTTGCCCACCGTATTACCATATTTTCTCCCCTTTGCCATTCTGTGTGTTCCTCTGCTCAGTCTTTCCTCTTTCTGACTGCCCTAGACACCCACTTCCCCCATTATTACAAATAAACTGGTAGAAAGTTTGCACAGAGATCATTAATGTGGCTCGCAGCAGTTCATGTAGTTGCAGAACCTTTCAAGTGTGGTAGTACATAGCAACAGATATATTACATGCACACTTTTGAGATCCATGGGTCACATGAATGTTAGCCCATATCCTCATTTTTATGAGGTGTATGCAGTTTGTGCCAGTGGATTCCTTAAGTAGTTAATCTCAATAAGTTCATACATTCACAGGTAAGTACTAGGCTAGCTGCTCTTGTGCGCCATTTTAAGCGTAGCCAAGTTCCCTCTTTATGCTCAAATAAGCCTATCCTATTTGGTTAGCGATTGGCCTTATCCATCCCATGGTCAATGATTATGTATTACCCCTAATGAGAATCACACCATGGATAAGTTGAAGGGATCTATGTATGGGATAAAACATTTAGGAGCTGCCTCTGTCCATTAGTAGTACAGGAGGCAGTCCTGGGGTAAAGTTTCTGTTTCCCATCCATAGACCTACATTGTGGCTTGATAGGGATAAGCTTTGTTTTATGTGGATTGAGAGTCTGTTCAATAGTAAAAGTATCCTCTGCAAGACATACCTTTCCCTTTTTTCATTTCTCCAAGTCTTTTGGGTTGCTAATATCATGACGGGAATGGATCATATTCCTAAGTCAAAGTACAATTGAAGTTCATGAAAGTAGTATTGTTTCAGTCTTTGATGTGAGCCAAAAGTGCTCTTCGTAGCACCCGCAATGTGCCCAGTAATGACTCCTTCTGCAAGTCATATGGAGTTACATGAACTGGTAAGATATCTAAATATGATTGTAGATTATTTTTTATAAGACCTGCTGATCTTACTACCATTGGAACTGTCTAGGTATCTTTCTTTGACATTGCTCTCATTTCTGCCTGCAGATCCTGATATTTTATGACTTTGTGTCTCTCTGTATGCATAACACTGTAGTCACTGAGTGTGGTGATTTCAATGATCAATGCTACTTTTGTCTTCTTTTCATGGACCACTATATCCGGTTTTCTAGCATCTATCTTTTCAACTGCTGGTAATGGGTGATTCCATGTGATGTAAACTTCATCATTTTCTATGATGCTTTGTGGCTCAAGTTTCCAGTGTTTTTCAGCAACTTCAATAGCATAATGTTTGCACAATCCCCAATGCAACAGTCTTGCCACATTATTATGCCTTTCAGTATACAGTGCTTCTGCCATTAGTATGTCACAACTAGCAACAAGGTTCATAGGTTCATAGGTAGGTACTAGGCTATCTGCCCGAGGGCATTTATAAGCCTAGCCAAAGTGTGTCGGCTTTCACCATCCCATTGATTAATTAACTGATCCTCTGTCAAGCAGAGCAAATGAAGTGATCCCAGGGGTGTATTTTCTGTTACCCATCCACTCGTCAAGGTTTCTCTTGAAGAGTGTTAGTGAGGGGCTCTGCCTGATGTAATTTGGAATTTTGTTCCAGAGCATGGGGAGTGTCTGTGACAGGAATCTATCCCTTCAGCATGCTCTATTTATTGTTGTGGCAAGGTTTAGCTCACTACAGCGCGTGGCTTGCAGTGACTTGGATTTCTTTAGGTGGAGCATGTTCATCAATTCTGAGTTGGACATGGCTTTGTAAGTCAGGCAGAGATCACCTCTGAGTAAGCGATATGCCACTGAGTACAGCTGGAGTTTTTTCAGTCGGGCTGCATAGGACATATGTTTGAGGCCAGTAATCCTCTTGATGAGGTACTTTTGTTGTCTTTCCAACTGTTGGAAGTGTCTTGTGAGGTACATTCCAAATGGGACATTGTACTCTATGATTGGTCTAATGAGTGACGAGTAGAGGGGCACGATAACCTTATTATTTCTAGATGTGAACCCTTTAGTGATCAGATGGGCCACATAGAAGGATTTCCTAACTACTTTGGCAATATGATTGTCAAAGAGAGATTACTATCTAAATTGGTCCCCAGATCTCTTATTACCTCTTCTGTATTAAGGGGGCTGCCACCTATGTGGTAATTCGTGGGTGTTTTGTTTTTCCCAAATGGGATGACTATGCATTTTTTGGCATTTAGCTTGAGTCCATGACTTTGATCAGTAAGGCCCTTTTGGAGGATGTCTGTGTCAACCAGAGAGTCAATTATGGCTCCCAGTTTGCAGTCATCGGTGAACTTGGTTAGCCATAGTCCTCCTCTGTTTGCCTGTACTTCTGAGAAGTATATGCCAAACAGTAGGGTTCCCAGGACCGAACCTTGTGGGACACCACTTGTGACTGGTTTAGAGTCGGACCTGGATCCTGCTATTCTTACCGTGTGAGTTCTGTCTGTAAGCCAGTTGGCAACCCATCTCATGACGTAGGGGTTTATGTTCAGGCTGGTGAGTTTTTCTGTAATACCCGAGTGTGGAATGGTGTCGAAAGCCTTGGTAAGGTCAATGTAGGCTGTGTGAACCACCTTTCCCTCATCTGTGGCCTTGGTGACTGTCTTAAAGAAGTCAACCAAGTTTAGTAGGCATGATCTGCCCTTAATAAAGCCGAACTGGGTTGGGTCAAGTGTTTGGAGGTTCCCAATGGCTTTGTTAATGAGTTCCATGATGATGCACTCCATAGCCTTGCAGACCAGGCTAGTCAGGCTTATGGAGCGATAGATACCAGGGTCAGCTGTGGTCCCTCCTTTGTGGAGAGGAATAACCATTGCTGTGTGCCATTCTATGGGCACGTAGCCTGTGGAGAGGCTGAGGTTGAACAGCGTGTTTAGGTGGGGGGGTTATTTCATTCTTTAGTTCATGCAAGACACAGCCTGGGACTTTTGAAAGGGCTGTTTTCACCTGTGCGTCTGTGATTTTTGAGACACTACACTTTTCTGGTATTATTGTGGGCCCTTTTGGAGGTGAGAGGGGGGTGAAGTTTGCACTGAATCTATCTGCCAGGATGTTGGCAATATCAGTAAGTTCAGTATATTTTGTGCTATTTTGCACTAGTTCAGTGCATACCTGTGAGTTGCCACTTAGATTCTTAACATAGCTAAAGAAGGCTTTGTGGTTGTCTTTTGAATCCTTGGCTATTTTTCATTCAAAGTTAGCCTTGAATGATTTCATGAGGGACCTTAGTTTCATACTGATACTGATCAGGAATGTCTTTCCTTCTTGGGATTTGCTTTTTTTTCTGAAAGTTTACTCCTTCTATTGTATAGCCTGTTTATTGCAGGGGTCCACCAAACTGGTTTCCTTCTCTTAGAGGAGTGAGTCTTGGTTTTGCTAGGGATGGCACGATCCACGCATCCTTGTAGGTGCTCATAGAGTGCATTTGTAAAGGTTTCTGCATCTTGGGCAGCGTTATCCTTTAGCGTGGGGACAGTGAAACTTACCACCTCTGTCTTAAGTAAGGTGAAGTTTGCCTTAGAAAAGTTTTTTACTGTGGTTTCCTTAGTTGGGGGTAGTAGTGGGGTGTGGACATCCAGAGTGATTAGTTTATGGTCTGATCTAACCAGTGACAGGTTGACCTCCGGTGTGGAACACCTGTCGCCCATGTTGGTGATGACCAGGTCCAATATGTTTTCACCTCTGGTAGGGGAGTTTACCAGCTGATCCAGGGCATTTGAGTTGATGAATTCCAGGAAGAGCTGGGCCTGGGAATTTGTACTCAAGTAGTTTTCCCAGTGAATGGTAGGGTAATTGAAATCGCCCAATATCAGGGTGTTCGGTAGGCCCGTCATGTTTTCCAGTGTCTCCAGAAAGGTGGAGTGATGGTCCTGGGTCATGGAGGGTGATCTGTAGCAGGCCACAATTTGCATTGCAGATTTGCCTGATGTTAGTTGCACATGGATGATCTCAGAGGTATCATGCTGTGCCACTAACCTGGAGGTGTAGGTATCCTTGATGAATATGGATACACCCCCTCCTTTTGTGTTTCAGTCCATGTTCTGTGGCCGAAACGTGTGGTATGAGTTGTAGCTCGGTAGTGCTGGGTTGCTCTCTGGAGCCTAGAACCAGGTTTCAGTTACTGCACAGATGTCGATATTCTCCATACTGAGGAGTGCTTCGAGCGTGTGCATTTTGAGATTTAAACTCCTGGCGTTGAGTAACATAACCCTCAGTTTTTTGTTAATTGTGCTGTTTATGGAGGTGGGTTTGACTTTTGGGGCTTGCCTAAAAAAGGCACTTTGGGGGCAGCAAGAGCCTTGGCCAGTATTGGAAAGCCTAGGGGTGACAGCTGCAAGCTGTCTCTTGTGAAGCAATGCGGCTTGTCGAGCATGTTATCCCAGGCTGACAGACACTGGATCCCCTTTGAATGACACCAGTAGCTGCCAATTGTTGAAATTGATAATTTTTTCTTTATACTGAGGTATCATTCTTGGTGAGGGTAGGATGCTACTCAGGGTCAGGGTCATACCGGCCTGGGCTGCATGATCAGAGAGCTCTTCCATGTCTCTTTTCATGCAGTCCAGGGAGGTATGTCTCAGGTCATTCACACCAACATGCACAATGACAGAGTCATATTTGTACTTGTTCTGGAGTGACCTGAGTGCTTGTGTTATGTGGTGGATTCTGGCTCCCGACAGGCAGCTAACAGTAACCTTCTGCTTGTCCAGCCTAGTGAGTGGGATGTCAGTGTGCCTGACTATAGAGTCACCTATTACTAGTGTGTTAGGTATGTTATTTTGCCTTAAGGGCTGTGATTGTGTAGCACACTGATTTTGTGTTTTATGTGTTGTCTGGTTTGTGACGGGAAGTGCAGGTTGTTTGGGTGTCTGCTTTGGAGGTCTCTGATGCTTTTGCAGGTTTTTATTTAGAGCCTCCGAGTATGATTTTGTGTATTTATGTGTATTTTTTGCCAGTGCTTTTTTAGTAGGTCTGTCAGCTGCTGGAGGTTTGGTGCAAATGTTAACCTTCTCCTCTTGACTGTCTGTTCCAGTCTTGGGTGGAGACAGCTTAGCTTCCAGCTTGGCTGTATAATTGCATCTTTCGCATATGTTAGTGTTTTGTGGTAAGTGGAGAGGGTTGTCTGTGTACATGAGACAATTGTAATATTGCCTCAGGATACCCAGATTCACCAGCTGGACTGGAGAGTGCACCTGAAGTTGCCCTTTGGTCATGCCTGAATAGTCGGTTGAGCTGCTTAGTTGCTTGGTTGGTGAGGGGTGAATAAAGAGCCTTGCCCTGCTGGGCAATCAGTGTCAGGGTATATTAGTGCTTGCTATTAGGTCTGATCAAGTGCTGGGCTGTAAGATGCTTTTTGAGTGCTTAGGTTGAAAGTTATACTAGTTTCAAGGGAAAAACTGAAGAGGAGACTTAGTGGAGCCGGGAATAATTTAACCGTAGCTAACCGGCACTGCCCGGTGCACAAAACCATGCAAACCCAGTTTTTATAGTAGGGAAATGAAAGAGGTAGAAATAAGCCCAAAATGGCCAATAAACTACTAACTTCTGGGCTGGAACCACTCCTCCAAGGACAGATAGGTTGCTCAAAGCTCCCTTCTCTCACAGGTGAACAGAGAAACTTCCTTCTATCCAAGTAAGGTATGGGCAACTCAGAAACTAGTATCACAGCCCTGAATTCAGCACTAGCCTGAAAACTGGACTATACTAGCTTAGAAAGGTGGGAAACAAGGAAGTTTTTTGTTTTTTGTTTTGAAAAGACAAGGCAAAAACAGTAAAAAATACACTTAAAACAGCTTTAAATGACTACAAACGATCAGAAAAGGCTATCACACTTTAGTGTGTAGCCTACAACAGTTAAACAAATTATTTAAACAAAAAACAACTTTTTAAAAGTGCAGGCAGTCAAATAAATACAATATGTGAAAAAAACAAGCTTTTAAATCACAATAAATGCTGGAAAATCTGTGTTTAGGCAGGAAACAGTTAAGTACAGCAAGAAAGTACAGAAAACTGATACTTAATCACTCCAAAGTCTCTCTTCTAAGCTAGACGGCTTGCATCAGTTTAAGGCTTTCTAGTGCTACCCAGTAAGTTAGTTACAGGAAAGATGGGAAACAAGCACAGATGTGGTCTTTTAAACCAGAAAATTGAAAGAGATGGACAAACTGTCCAAATGGTCAATAAACTACAATTTCTAGGCCAAGAACCTCTCTTCTCATGATAGACAGGCTACCTAGTGCTTACCACTCCCACTGATAAGCTAGAAGGCTTTCTTCCAACACAGAAAGGCTTGCGGGGCTCAGAAGCTTACCAGCAATCCTGTATATAGCAACCCTGTATCTGGACTAGGCTAGTTACAGGAAAGATATGAAACAAGCGCAAGTGCAGCTTTTAAACCAGAACACTGAAAGAGATGGAAAAAAAACTGCCCAAATGGCCAATAGCTACAATTTCTGGGCCAGTAGATGGGCTACCTAATGCATACCACTCCCACTGATAAGCTAGAAGGCTTCCCTTCAACACAGAAAGGCTTGGGGAGCTCAGAAGCTTACAAAGAGTCCTGGATGCAGCATATCTGTACCTGGACTAGACTAGTTACAGGAAAGGCGGGGAACAAGTACAAACGTAGGCTTTTAAGCCAGCAAGTTGAAAGAGATGGAAAACTGCCCAAACGGCCAAATAAACTACAATTTCTGGGCCAAAACTCACTCTTCCCATGGAGGATAGGCTACCTAGTGCTTACCACTCCCACTGATAAGCTGAAAGGCTTACCTCCAATACAGAAAGGCTTGGGGGGCTCAGAAGCTTACTAACAATCCTGGATACAGCAACTCTGTAACCAGACTAGTCTAGTTATAGGAAAGGCAGGACACAGGCACAAGTGTGGCTTTCAATCCAGAAAGGTGAAAGAGATGGAAAAAAAAACTGCTCAAACAGCCAATAACTACAATTTCTGGTCCAGAGACCATTCCTCTTGTGGTAGATAGGCTACCTGATGCTTACCACTCCCACTGATAAGCTAGAAGGCTTCCCTCCAACACTGAAAGGCTTGGGGGGCTCAGAAGCTTACAAAGAGTCCTGGATACAGCAAATCTGTACCTGGACTAGACTAGTAACAGGAAAGGCAGGAAACAAGCGCAAACACAGACTTTTAAATCAGAAGGTTTAAAGAGATGGAAAAGCTTCCCAAACAGCCAATAAACTATAATTTCTGGGCCAGAAACCACTCCTCCTGTGGTAGATAGGTTACCTAGTGCTTACCTTTCCACTGATAAGCTAGAAGGCTTCTCTCCAGCACAGAAGGGCTTGGGGGGCTCAGAAGCTTACCAACAGTCCTGGATACAGCAAATCTGTACCTGGACTACACTAGTTATAGGAAAGGCAGGGACCAAACACAAAATGGGCTTTTAACCAGAAAGTTGAAAGAGATGGAAAAACTGCCCAAATGGCTAATGAACTACAATTTCAGGGCCAAAACTCACTCTTCCCATGGTAGATAGGCTACCTAGTGCTTACCACTTCCACTGATAAGCCAGAAGGCTTCCCTCCAACACAGAAAGGATTGGGGGGCTCAGAAGCTTACCAACAGCTCACCAACGGGCGACACAGTGGTGCAGCGGTTAACGTCGCCTCACAGCAAGAGGTTCTCCAGTTCGATTCTCAGCTGGGGTGCCTTCTGTGTGGAGTTTGCATGTTCTCCCTGTGTTCGCGTGGGTTTCCTCCGGGTACTCCGGTTTCCTCCCACATTCCAAAGACATGCATCTGGAGCATTTCTCCCCGGGCCTCCGCTGAAAACAGGCTCTGTGGAACCTAGTCGGACATTCCCGGTCAACAAATGTTAAATAAAATAAAAAATAAAATAAAAATAAACAGTCCTGGATACAGCAAGTCTGTATTTGGACTTGACTGGTTACAGGAAAGGCAAGAAACAAGCTTAGAATTTTTTTTTTTGTGCCACTGTTTCCAGTTCGGTTTAACAAAACCTATTTATCTGTTTCTCCCACATGTTCAATGGACTTTGTAAACCAGCGTGTATGTAGCCCACTATCTTGAGCTGCCAATATTAACCTTTCATCTCTTGGTTTGAATTCGCCTCTCCGTAACCATTCCTGCATTCGTTCCTGATCAACATGAGGTTCTTTCAGAAGTTTTCTATACTTGCAACTATATTTATACATTTTTCACATTTCTTCCCTTCTCATCTGGTCTTTCACCTTATATTCTTTCTTTTGTCTTTTTGGCAAATTCAGTTGCTGCCTGACTTTTATCTAGTTCTAGTTTGATTTCCATTCCTGCTTGACGCCAATATGCTTCTGCTAGATTAAGAAGAAAAGTGATCTTAGATTTATTCTCCTCATGCTTCAAAACTTTCACTACATTTGGGTCTTGTGAGGTCAGCATATATGTGTGGAGTAGGGAACACTACAAAAGCCCTAAACCGCACAATACCGACACCCACAATACCGATGCCGAGAAGAATGAAACTTCAGAATCCTGATGGCAAATAATGGAGATTGTCGTAGAGTGCATAAAGGTAAGTTTTCTGTTCTGCCAACTGTAGTGCAATCTCGGAGTAGGTATATTTAAGTTACGGTGGGTGTGGGGGTGCAGGGGGGCTTGTCCCCCTGCATGCATGTTGTTATTGCTGGTTTGGGGGGTTTATTTTGTTGTTTTGGTGTTTTCGATATTCTGTAGTTTCGTTCTTCTGGGCGTTGGTATTTTCAGTGTCGGTATTGTGCAGTTTCGGGATTTAGTAGTTAATCCATGTAGTACCATGATTGCAGATCTATACATGTAATCAATTTCAAAGAGGCTCATACCTCCTTCAGAACGGGGAATATATAATCTTGTATGCACTGATTTTTATAAATCATTCGGTGAGCATGGAGCATCCTTCTTGTTTTCCTATCTAATTTACCCAAAACATTTTGGGGCCAGTCAATCACTCCAAAACTGTAAGGTAGGGCAGGAAGGGCAAATTGACGTATAGCTTGGATTTTGTTCCTAGATGTCAACGCTATTTTCAGGATTAATTTAAGTCTTCTAAAGTCTTCCTTACTAAGTTTTATTCACATTTGTTCATGTTTTATTGTTGATCCTTCAGCAATTCCCAAATATTTATACACTCTCTCTTGCTCAAATTCTTTTATATCATATTCTTGTCCCAGACTGCTTTTTTTTTCCTGGTGCTGCAGTTTTCCTGCTTTAAAGGTTGTTTATGGGCATTTATCAAGACCAAATGAAATTCATCTAAAAAAGTTTTGACAACTTGCAGTTGTGCTTTCAGTTCCTCATCTGATGAGCTATACAGTTTTAAATCATCAACAAAGAGAAGATGATAAGTCTTTACACTTTGTTGTTTTCTAGCAGCCAAATTATAGGTATGACTTAAGCTGCTAAGTAGACAGCTTAATGAGTGAAGGGCAAGACAGAATAGCAGCAGTGACAGAGAGTCACCCTGGAATATCCTCCTTTACATTTTTATCCCTAGGCGGTGGTGGTGCTGCGGTAGCATTGTCACCTCACAGTAAGACATTGTCCTGTTCGATTCTCAGCTAAAGCATCTTCTGTGTGGAGACATGCGTGAATGAGCATACCGTCGTTGAAGGTTGTGTGTCAGGCCTGGCAAGTCGGTACGTAAAAATCTACTGCCAATCATTAGCAGACCGGAGTTCCGCTGTGGCGACCCCTAACCGGGAAAAGCCGAAAGATGCAACAACATTTTTATCCCTAGAATAATAATTTGCCCTTTATCATGGCTTAATTGCAAAGTGGTCTGCCACTGTTTCATGGTCACTGTAATGTAGTCGATCAGGGTCTATATCATATTCGACGTTTGAAAACTTTGAACGTTAATTTATCGAAATTAAATGTTCGAAGTTTCAATCATCGAACATATGAAAAAAAAAAAAAAGGGAACTTACCTGACTGGTGTAATGAGGGGGCAAGGCAAGGGAAGAGTTCCCTTTACTGCACTGTGGTGCAGTCTCGGAGTTGGTATATTTAAAGAGTGGGGGTATGGGAGGTGCTTACAACAGTTTGTTTTGGGTTTGGGTTTTTTTTTTTTTTTTTTTTTAGTACATATGTTCGAAGTTTTATAACTCTGAACATTTAAATTTGATTTTATGATGTTTGAAGTTATAAAACATCGAACATATAATATAGACCCAGTCGATCAGCGTAGGTTGTATCTTATACATTTCCAAGCACACTTTTATCCATGAATGTGGGATACTATCAAATGCTTTTTTGTAGTCAATCCATGCCATACTTAGATTCTTCCCTTTTTTACAGTTTTCCACTATGACTATTTAACAACAATTGATCCTTTGTTTCATATGACTTTCTTTTATTGTCATTTTGTTCTACTGCCATAATTGAGTCTAAATAACTATAAACTCTGTCGGCATCAATTCCAGTGTATAGTTTATGCACTGTCAGAAGGCAAGTTATCGGCCTATAAGTTTTACGGTAGCTTACAGGTTCTCTCTTAAGTAGGAACATTTTAGCCAGGTTGTTGCCTATTTGGGGTGTTCATATAAATAGTTCTTACTCATGGTTAATCTTTGTGCAAAGATGTTAATTCTTTTAGCCAAAAGTTAGGTACTGCATCTGGGTCTGGGGTTTTCCAATTAGAGGCTTTTCTTAATGTTGTTTTAATCTCTCTAGTTGTTACTTCATCCCATTTCATATCCTGTACCTTAAAACTTCTTTTTCTTACTTTTACTTCTTCTATCCATTTAGCATCTTTGTTATGTTCCACAGGTTTTCATAGATACTTCTCCATCTATTTCTTCTTTTTTTGGCAGTCTTTCAATTCCTTTTAATTTGTTTCCCAATTCTCTATAAAAACATTTTTGGGTTATCAATAAATTGCTTATTTTATACTTGTCCTTTATATTTATCTGAGCATCTTCTAAGTTTTTCCACCTGTGCTGTGATTTCTAATTTATTTGCGATAGTGCATGATAGATCTTGGTCTGTCCTAATACTGTACATTGCTTTTATCATGTCTCTCTTTCTTAGTATTTTTATTAATCTGTGCCCTCTTCTATATTCTTCTAACAGTGACACTTCTTGTCTTAATTGCTTTATAGTTTTCTCTATTCGATACTTCCATGATGGTATTTGATTTCTCCCCTTCCTTTCCCTCACTACCCTGTGTTCTTTTGGGAGAACTTTATCAATTATTAATTTAGCTGCACAGTAATATATCCTGTTTACTTCTGTTATATCACACGGATCTCTATGGACAGTCCTAATTACTGTGTCCATTTGTTTTATCAAACTTCTGACTTTTTGAGTTTTATTGACCTTCTGCAGTCTGTTTCCTTCATTAATCTTAATATGTCTATCTATGTCTATTAAATAAAGTAACTCTTCTCTTAGCTCATTCTCTTAGCTCCTTTTCTTTTAAACTAAAGGCACATTTTCTGTTTTCCATTTCTTGAGGGCATGCTACAGAAAGTTTTATAGCATCTTCCCATGGCACATTTTCTTCAATTTCATCTTGTGCTATCAGTTGCTCTATCATATGGTAACTCACTGCCCTATCACTCCTCAACATTGACTGCATCAGAGTTTCCACCGATTCCTTTTCCTTCCCTTGCTGTCCAGCTTCAAGTAAACATTTATACTGGTTTACTGTGGAAGGCTCCAAAATATCTTCATATGGCACCTGACCAATTACTTCCCGTTCCACTGGTTTCCCCTTAATTTGGATATCCATTGCACTATCCTGTTGTGGTGCTTTCTGAATTAGATTTTCTACACTGAATCCTTCACTTTGCAGGTACTACATAACCTCAGTTTCTATTCGTTTTACTTCTCTATTTCTAATCTCTCTTTCTACTTTTCCTCTTTGTCTTCTTATTTTTTTGTATTGTAAAGTTTTCCATATCTGGATTCCTTTGCCTGTATTTCTCTTCAAATATCTTTGGTGCTGCTCTTTTTGTATTGGTTAGTTTTGCTTTCTCCTTTGCATACATATTATATCATATCCAATCTCTTTTTCTTTCCCTTGTCCATATTTCTTCTTCAGATGCCTCCTGATCTTCCTGCTTCTTCTTACTTTGGGGACTCACTCCATCATGATGTGGTGTAACCTATGTTAGACCTTCTACACCAAATCCTTCACTTTGCAGGCCCTCCGTAACTTCAACTTCTATTTTTTAACTTCTACTTTATTAATCTGCTTTTCTACATTCCCTCTTTGTGATATTTTTTTATTGTGAAATTTTCCATATCTGGATGCCTTTGCCTATATTTCTCTTTGAATATCTTTGGTGCTGCGTTCTTATTATTACTTAATTTGGCTTTCTCCTTTGTATAAATAGTGCACCATATCAAATCTCTCTTTCTTTCCTATATCCATATTTCTTTTTTATACTTTGCAAAAATCTCTAAGTTTTGTTGTTTATATTTTCTCACTTCCTCAGATGTTCTTTGTCCAAACAGATCAAAGTTTCTTGATCTATATACTGTTTTTCAAAAATCTGTTGCATTAATGAATACAATTTTTTATTTAAGGCTTCTGACAGTTTTTCTTATGTAAGTATTTTTCTTTCCTCTAATTTCTCTCTTAATCGTTTTTTATATCTTATGTCTGGAAATTCTTGGCTTTTTACATAATAGTAACAATACATCATTTCTTTCGTATCCTCAATAGTCCACTCTATCATCTTTATGGTTCTTCTTTGGCCTATCAGTTTTTGTGATTTTTTTGGACTACTACTTCCTTCTGCAACTGGGGACCATCCTCTCCCTGGGCCTGCCCTGGCACCATTGTAGGAATGTTTTCATATTTTGAGGATTCTACACTGTCATCTTTTCCAGTCCTGACACCAGTGTGCCTACAAGGACTAGTCACTTTTTTATCCTGGGTCTTGTGCACTAAACTATCTTTTTTAATTTTTAACCTACTACTGTCCATGATATCTGCTATATAAATACAATCTATATATCAGTGTCATCTTGGTGAAGTTTTGTGAAAACTGGGTCCACTTCATGAAGGTACTCACCAAGACTTGAGGATGAATTCAATTTAGCAATACACTCCATTCGGACCCTACTCCAAACCGCTCTGTTCATAGGGTCATAGAATAGTACTAGGCTAACTGCCTTTGTGGCTCATTTTAAGCCTAGCCACTTACCCCATGTGAGAATCAAACACTTCATCTTTGGTTTATAAGGCAAACACCTTAACCATTATGCCAACCTCCCAACCCGCCAACCGCCCTTTGATGTTGCAGAAGAGGTTTAGATTCCAAGGCCAAGTATTTCTGATGCCATTTGACTTTACTGATGTGCAGTAAAACCATCAGTAATAGGTCGGAGGATGCCTTGTATGCCAGACACAGGTCACCTCTTAGCAGTTTGTAGGATACTGAGTATAGTGACAGGGGTCTGATTTGGTCCATATAGGCCATGTTGTTTAACCCTTGTATACTTTTAGTAAGATATCTCTGCTGCTGTTCCAGTTGTTGCATGTGTCTGGATAGATACATGCCAAAGGGGACATTATACTCAATAACTAATGAGGGCTGAGTAAAGGGGGCAGTGACATCCCTAGATCTAGACACAATGCCTTTGTTTATATCTGTGAAATATAGAATGACCCTCTTATGACAATAGACGCATGTTGGTAAAACGTTATGTAACTGTCAGAAAGTTCCCAAATCCTGAATAACCAGGATATCTCTTAGAGGGGTAATGTCAGTGTCATAGTTCCTTGGTGTAGATGACTTCCCAAAGGATAAAATAATGAATTTTTGGTATTTAGTTTCAGTCCATGATTTTAGCATCAGTTATTTATTTGGGCAAACCTCCCTGCAGGAGGCTAAGTGATTTGAGGATTCAGTAATTGCCCCTAGTTTGCAGTCATATACAAACTTAGTCAAAAATAGCCCTTTGGTATTGGCTTTTACTTCAGAAAGGTAGATGCCAACCAGGAGAGGTCCCAGCACATAACCCTGACTGGTCTCTTTGTGGAGGTAAAGGCTGTTATTTTGATTTATTGTATCCTATCTATGAGCCAGTTGGCAATCCAGTGGATGATATAGAGGTTTATTCCCAGTTTATATATCTTTTCTGGTTTGCCTGAGTGGGGAATTGTGTCAAACGCTTTGGTTAATAATGCTAATTGCCTCTTATTACAATGTTCATTAATTCTGGGCCACAATGTGCATCTTCATCTGCACTGATTAGCCACTAGATGGCCATGTAGCTGTTGTTTCTGAATCCAAGGTAATGCCCTACATAGCTAGAAAACCAAGTGAAGTGATTATAATAATGCAGTTAATAAGCAGTTGCAGTAGGATGGGGAAACAGAAACATGTAAATATTAATAAACATATACGTGATTGCTAAATGTTTCATAAAGCATACAATACAAAAAGAAACAGTCAAAGGCCCCATCCATCAAATCTAGTAGCGTGGCATAGACTCAGATGAAAACTGCCCCTGTAAGAGAATCTCAGTCATGCTATGCATGAGATAGTTGTTAATAAATACTGTATAGTCAATTTGTTTGGAGTTTTTAACGTCCCATAACTTACTAGGTATAGTGTAAAAGATAAATTTGGACTGTATTTATGATTCTTTAGACAGAAAAGGAACAGGTGGCATCTTCTTATGTCTAATAAGATGAGAATGTCACATGCTTGGCATTTGAAGTAGTGTACCTTTAACAATTAGAGTATTATGGGATACAAGTCATGTGACAATGAAGGATTCAGCATTCAGGAGTAAAGAGTCAGTGATGAAGCAGTTCTATCTGTATTGTTCATGATTCTTTTGGCTTCCCTGCTTCCACTTGACACATTAACTATTACACTATTACCATAGAGATGACTCTGTCTTTGCTATGTCATCAAAGTGATCACTGTAACGTTTCAGAAAAGAACAGTATCTAGTTAACATATGTTTTAATTATTTATTGTTATCACTGAATCTTTTATATCAGGACATATAAAAGTCTATTTTTATTCCAGTTCACTTACTTTACAAAACAGCCTGTCCTGTCTGAATAATGCATTGTCTTGCATGTCTTCAGGTACTTTATATTTCTTAAATTTACTCTTTTGGTGAAAGTGTCTTTTTTCTTGTCATATCACATGACATGATCCCCCTGCAATCTTCCAACAATTGATGAAAATGTTTTTTGACCCCATTATCTCTATGTTCCTGCCTATTTGGATGATGTGGTAATATTTAGTGAGACCTAGGAAAGCCATCTGCCCAAGCTGTGGGCTATACTGGACTCTCTAAGATCAGTAAGGTCTACTGCAAACTCAAGTGTAAACATGGAATGGCAAAAGCCACATGCCTCAGACAAGTCACTAGAGTTGAAGTTATTCAGAAATGGCTACATCTGGTGACTAAAAAAAGACAAGGCACTTTTCTGTTATGCAAAGTAATACTGGAAAATTTCATAATAAATGTTGCTTTTTTTCTGATGGACCTAACAAAAGCAAGAGGACCAATGAGGATCAATTGCACAGAAGAAATGGGAAAATCATTTGTGGGTCTAAAGATTGCTTTGTGTTCTCATCCTGTTCTTATTGATCCAGATTTATGGAGAAATGTATAGTTCAAATTGGGTTATCAGAGGTTTGTGCTGCCGCTGTTTTATCACAGGTGCATGAGGAGAAGAACCTCCAGTTTGCTTCTCTAGTGAAAAAATAGTCTCTTCAAGAAGTTAAGGATTATACTTTGAAAAAGAATGTTTTGATAGTAAGTGGACCCTTATTACCCTGATATGCCAGCACTGAAAAAAATGTTTTGATGTTAAGTGGGTCCTTCCCACCCTGAAGTATTATTTATTTAGGGAGAGACTTCAGCTTGATGAGCTATCATGTTACCCTCAAATAGCTAGATCAGCATAAAGAAAACAAATGACATATTTACCCACTGGTTCTTATCACTACAGCCATTTCTCTTTACTATAGAGAACTGACCAGGGGCTCTGTATGGGAATGCTGATGACCCTTCTATAGTGCATTTCCTGGCTGCTGTGGTCACTTGATCTCCTGGGTCTGAGCTGTTGGGGGTGGGGGCATGTGATGCATCTAAAGGTTTGGTAGCTGAGATAAGTATCTCAGCCCTATCTTGTTATAGAGTTAGGGGTGCCAGATTGTACCTGTCCATGAAAGGCTTAATAAATAAATCTTAGTTAGCTTGTTGTGACATATATACAGACAAGTATAAAACCAGGATGAGTTAAAAAAATACCCTTATTGGTATTAGCAGGGAAAGTTGTGCTTGCCAAGTTATTGCACTCATAACCGTTTGCTGGATTATCTGCAGTTTGAATAGCCTGTATGTCACAGAGAAGGAATTATCTAAAATTGTGTTGGAAGTGTTGATGCTACTATGTAAAGATGTTTTTTCTCTACAGTGAACCTGAAGTACTTTTTCTGCAAAAAGTTAGTAGACCTTTGAAGTCCCTGTTGCTGAAAGTTGTTTGAAGTATATCCTGGCTGGAATTTGAACCTGGCTGCAAAGTACTAAAGGAAGCCTGCCAGCTAGCTACTGTCTAAAAGTTGCATTTGCTACTATAGTTAAACAAGGAAGCTTTTTCTGTAGTTCAGCCATATCAGCTAGAAACTTTAGTCAGAAATAACTACACTAGAGCTGAGGTGTGTTTATTTTCCTACCCATTTCACTGAAAGAAGTATGTTTTTTTTAAGTTTTGTGTAACAAACTGAAGTAAGCATACTGAATTTGTTTTCCTTTGTTTGACACAGCTGAATTATAAGCAACTTTTTTGTTTCTCCCCCGCTGAGTTCCTCTTAATAAATATATGGCATACAAATCAACACACTGTATGCTTCTTCTGAAGGCCAGAAGCATCAGTCTTTCTTTATAAACATAGATATGGGAAATAAACAAAAGTAACAAATGCAATTTGCAGTGTATTACACAGGAGTATGAATTTAATCAATTTACTTAACTTCAATTATTTTGTTTACATCTCAGTTATTTTGCTTATTTTGCATGTTAAACTAAATGGGTGCATCATTCTGCAATCCAAATTAATTGAGTCTTTTTTAAATAACAGGCTTAAATTATTATGTTCCTTGATAGAAGGTTTTAAACCTAGGAATGAAGGTTTTGACCTGCCATTGTTCAACAGCTCAGCAACTACAAGGCTATTAAACAAATAATGCAAGCAGTACTGACTTAATAGGTAGCCGCCTTGCTTTTCATAGTAGAAGAGCAGAAGAATGTGGGTTCTACTCCCTTACCAGCTGCTCGGATCCATGTTCTAGTACTAAAACTGTAGTCCAGTATAAGCGGGTCCAGAACTCCTGTGTGTGCTATCCTTCAGATGAAATATTAAATTGAGGTACCATCTATCTGAGCTGATAGTAGCTCACATGAATAAAAAAGATCCCATGGCACTTATGAAAAAGAGGAATTCCCACACTGTCCTGGCCAAATTTTGCCTAGTCGGTATGAATTCCACCTTGCATCTCTCTTGAACAGGCACTACTGGCATGGGGGCACTAACCTGGTCAAAAAAAGCATAAATAAGTAGCTAATTCGTAAGGTTAGCATTTTTGTGTTTCTATCCATAAAAGTGCCCTTATTTATGTATAGGTGCTTTGGCTTAATACAGTTTTAAACCCAGTGACTGGTCATTGCAGGAATATGAATTAAAGTGTGATCTTTTTTTCCAGTTGTAAATTGTGTTATGTTGGTGCTTCTGAGGAAATGCACTAAGGAACTGTTCTGATTTTAAACCAAAAACAGGGAGCCAAACTCATAAGCAGCGGCATTCAGTGGAACAGATTCCTAAAGGAAGTTATGCAAAGTGCAACATGCTGAACAAGCAGGAAATGCCATTTGCCTTGTAGTTCAAAATAAAAACAAAACAATGCCTTTTGTTGCTTTCTGCCAGCTATTTGCAATCCTATATAGCCCTTCTAGGGGAAAAGACTGCCTTTCAGAAGTCCTTTAGCTGTAGGCCTCATCCAAGTTCTGACCCCATCTCAATAGTCCAGGTGATTCTACCAGGTTTACATTAGAAGTGAGCCCTAATTGGCCTTTCACCCTCCATACCTCTAGGGTCTTTTAGATAAGTTCCTACTCACACTTCTGAGCATTCATACAAGGAGCAATTTTCATGTCTTGATGTTTCAGGCTAACTCATGGATTGCCAAGCAGAACCTTGTTAAACAGCTAATACTTAGGATTCCTGACACTGTGGGAACTTCTCATTTCAAAGGCTTATTTAAAAGCACATTAACCTTTTTCAAACTCAGCATGTCACAATATATAAAACCATTTTAGCAATATTAATAATGCAATTATATCCAGCAAGGGCTACAACTCCTAGTATAAATCATAAAAAGGTCAAAATTCTATAATCTTTCAAGTGCCATGCTGGCAGTTAATGCAAAGGACCAAAGCAGTGAGCTGTTAATAAGCTGGTATCTGTGCCCAACGTACAAGAATCGATTCCTTCTATCTCTGTGTACTGTGTGAATGTGAGCAATCATTTAACCGGTCAGTTCTCCCAGGTCACTCCTGAAAAGAGATACTTTGTCCTGTTGGCTTACCTGGTAAACAAATAAATATAGTATCTAATAATAGAAATACTCATAAAAAATTTTTCAAAAACAAGAAAAAGATTTGCAAATGCCCACAGTTGTATTCAAGAGGTTTCAAAAATCATACAGTCAAGAAAAGAATATTAACGACAATCATTCCGTCAAATAATCATTCAAAGGAAGAGGTATATATTTTCTAGATTTTAATGTCCATTCTTATAAATATTTCAGATATTTGTCTTTATAACATAAAGATGCACAGACAAAACAGCCTCACATATCCATCTTGAACCAAATTAACTACAGATACTTTTATGTTAATTAAATTTTCTGATGCCAGTGCATAGTCTCAGAGCCACAATGAAACAGTTAAGTCCCTGCTTTATCACCAGGCTGCAACCCACAATTACCTTCACATTCATAGCATCCAGGCAGTGACTGAGTGATTGTGATTCATCAGCAACTTGAATATCATGCATCTCCGTATATAACAACATAGTCCTGCCCCACACAAAAAAAATCGTATCCTGTTCAAAGATTGCTGTAATTTGCAAATAACTCTACACAACTGGGAAAAATGTGGTAACACGACATTCAACATCAATTTTCACGTAAGCTTTTTATTAACAGAGAAAAATCTTTGACTAGAGTGTTTTCTGTAAAAAAAGCATGATCATCATACACTGGCTTACCTTTCCTAGCTAGCACATTTACCAAATTAACTGTTCTTTCTCATAGCAGAACACAGATAACACTAGTATCAGCCCTGTCTTTCTAACAGCCCTTTCAGTAACCAACAAAGGCAAATTATACATCTTTTCAATCCTCAGTGACTTGTTTATGAAACCAGACCAAATTACCAATTACTTCATGAATTCCATATAGTCTGGTCATTTTTTCCTCTGGCACTCCAGACACTCTTAAGATTTCATTATTGCGTTTATTTTCTTCTAAGCTTACAAGCAACTGCACAATATGCACCACTTGCCCATGAGTTTCAACCATTTTTAGCTAGTTTTGAAGCTATGTTGCTGCATTAGCAGGATGTTGTCATCCTACAAATTCAAAATTTTCACCTGCCCCATCTTCCAGCTGCGTAGTATATATTGTTATTTCATAGGAAAGCTGTCACAATTAATGCAAGATTAATGTCCAACATTATTCCCATATTCTCACTTTAGCTTTTCAAAACGTTTTTCGTCAACAACTTTCTTATACAAACTCAAAACCATATGGTTGACCATAGTCTCAACCTCTTCTAAATTTACATCTTCAGTCATTTTCTCCATATTTATACTTAATACCGGAGTAAAAAAAGAAGACTTTTAGTGATTTTTGTTGACCTTACATCTAAAAAATAATATTAAATAGCAAGTTAACTAAGAGTGACTGGTGAGGGCAATCATCTTCTTGAAGCACTAAAATATCTTTCTTCACAAATTTAGCTTATGATTTTTTTTTAACTTCATTAGAAAAAAATGTTACCCTTCATTTATCAATGTTAATTTTGTTGTGTAATACAAAAATCAGTATTAGGATAACAAACAAAAATAATTAGCTTTCTTTTTATAAAAAATATGTATAGATAAACTGTTATACATGGAAGAAGAAAGAAAAAAAAAGTTTAACTACAATTCTGCTCCTTACTATGTTGTTTCAGCATTTAGTTATACAGAATAATGAGTTTTCATCCCTGCTGTGTGATAAAGAAAAGCAGACATGTTTCTGAAATCATGACTTATAGGAATGGTATGTTCTTATTAAATCTTACAATTTTGTCACCTTTTGAACACCAGACAAGTCATTTGTAACCTGTAGAGAGCTGAATGTGTAATTATTCAAATGCTCAGGCTGGCAAGGGTTGTCAGAATTCTAGCAGATTTAACCCTTTCTGTCACACTGTACCACCACGTCAGTCAGACATAATGTGTCACACCTCCATCTACACCTAGAAAACAGTAAACAATGACAGAATGTGGTTCTTCATAAAAATGTGCAAAGAACTTAACCATATTCCTTTTGTACATCACTGCATCACTGCTCCAAATGCTTGCATTGCTTTGTAGTATTAAGTGTTATTTTTTTCTCTTTTGAGTGAGCTTTACAACCTGGATATATCAGCTCTGTGTTAGAGTGACTCCCTGATTTTATCATTTATTACAGATATCCTGAGATAATTGACAAGATCATTTTTTACTAATTTCCTGAAAGTACTAGAAGCATTTTCCGTTCAAAAAATATATGCCAAAGGCTGGCTGACATCAAACAGCATCTGCTAAACAAATTAACTTTTAAATACTTCAGCAAATTTGTGACAAATGTAGCCTTTGTGTTATGATATAATGGTTTTCTGTGTAGAAAAATAAAACTTTCTTTCTGAAAATAAAAGCAAAACCTGTATACATAAAACAGGCAGTGGGAAAATATATCGAGTGGTACATTTTTTCCTTATCTTTGAGACTGGAAAGTAATAGAAAATAGTTGCTGGCATTAAATGAACACGGCTACAACAAATACACAATGTTAGAAGTGCACAGTACATCATCAGTGACTTTATTTTAGCTCATCCAAAATGCATCAACCCATGCATGTCTGTTTATTAAAGTGATGGTGCATTTACCCCACAGATAAGTACAATCTTTGCAAATCTGCTCTTATATATTATGCAATCTACATCATTTAAACTAATGTAGCACTTGAAAACCCTAGCACTTCCTTATATTGTGTCAGAGGTATCCTTTTCTGGAGGAAAATATAAAGCACTGCTGGGGAATGCATATCATGTATGTTTGTGTGTATAAAGATATAGACATAGACATAGATACAGATATAGATATAGATATAGATATAGATATAGATATAGATATAGATATAGATATAGATATAGATATAGGGGGGAATTCTAAAGCCTACATGGAGTGATTTTTCATGTAGGCATAGTGGCAAGGAGCTTACATGGGAAGTAAGCAGCCATGAGATCCAGTAAACAGAGCATAAGGGCGTGCACGAGCGTGCGGACATGGAAGTGTGTGTGGCATGCAAATCACTTCATAAACAGGTGAATTACATGCAAATGAGGTTGTTTTGTGATCCAGGAAGCAGATAGGTGTTTGTGCAGATCTCGTGTTGGTGTTAGAAGTGTACACAGAAAATTTCCATGTACAAGAAAATAAAAATTGAACAGGGGCTATAAAAGCCCATTTAGAATGTCAGAAATGTCATAGTAGGCACAAATATGTGCAAAATTATGTGCTGTGTGTCAAAAAAGTAATGCAAGCTTATATAATATATTTTTTATAATCAAACACAAGAACAGGCACCTGGAAGGAACACGGACCCAAAATATAAAAACGTATTAATGATATTTTGGGTCCGTGTTCCTTCCAGGTTCCTGTTCTTGTGTTTGGTTTTGCTTGGCACTTTTGATTTGTTTTTTTTTTTTTGGTGATATTTTTTTATAATCCTCATATTATGTTTGCATTGTGTACAGCAGCTCGCAAACATGCTGTTATGCAAAAAATAAACATTAAAAATTGCAAACATTAAAAATAAGACATATGTGAGAATAATGCATTATAGAGCCCTGCATGGAGTATGTACAATGATAGATTTCAGTAGCTGCTAAGGAGGCAGGCCCTGGAACAGTGAAGTATCCAGGTTGTGTGCACAGATGTGCATGCAAATGAACTGGGGTCACTGAACAGCAAAAATGGGCCACTGTGTCCACAGACAAAATCCGTGTAGCCCCAGAACTGGGTTGATGTCCACAGAAGAGCTAGTTGACATCAAAAGGGTGTGTGTCACTATATGTTTAAGCAGACTGAAGCTCAGCGGTGCCTGTTTGCAAGGCGCGCCGCTCAGCTAAACAGGGGGGCTGTGTCCAGTGCTGCGGGGCACATGTTTTAGCTGGTTTAAGCTATGCTGATAGTGCCCATGCATGAGGGTGTGTCTAGACTGCTGAGCAGTATTTACACTAACTCTGCAGGTTTGTGCACTGCGCCACAGTGTTTAGCAGGTAAGGCATTAAAAAAAAAAAAAGAAGAAGAAGGAAATAGAACGTATACATTGCTAATAAGCCCTGTTCCACTGACATTGGCCCATTTAAACCCCTCAGTGATATACCTGGCAGGTGGAATGCATCATAGTTAGCCAATCACACAGGCTGCATCTGCAGCACACCACTATAAAGTATGCATACTCCCTACAATCTGATTTTTCCCCCATACTCTGCACCACTGGAGTACAGACTTGTGAATTTTAACTGACAGAATGCGAGGAGCTGCTGTTGCCTGCTACATCTCTATGTGCTAGAGGCTGAGGTCAGTGCTGATGCTGCTGCTGACAATAGGCCTAGACAGAGAAGAAGAAGAGTGTTCAGGCCCAGGGTAACCTTCCAGGAGCTACATGAGCTGGAGATTGTAGAGCACTACAGGGTGAACAGGGACATACTACAAGAACTCACCAAGCTCTGCTGCCCTCAACTCAGACCCAGATCCAACAGAGGGGAACCCATCTCAGTGGAAACAAAGGTATGTGTAGCCCTTAGAATGCTAGCTACAGTACTTTTCAAAGACCAGCTGAAGACATGATGGGGGTCTCACAGGCATCTGCATCCAGAGTACTCCACCAGTTCCTGGCTGCCTTGCAAACACATGTCAGTGAGTACATTTATTTACCCCACACCCCTGGGGAGAGGGCCAGCAGTATGCATCTCTTCTACTATGTAGCACACTACCCTGAGGTACTGGGTGCCACAGACTGCACTTATGTACACATAAAAGCACCACCTGGTGAGGAGGGTAGAGTCTACATCAACTGCAAGGGGTATCACTCCATCAACTGTCAGGTCATGTGCAATGCCCAGGGCATTACCATGAGTGCATGTGCCAGCAGCACTGGCAGTTATCATGACTCCCATATCTGGCACTCATCACAGCTGTATTAGATGTTTGGCATAGGGGACATCCTGCACAGCCATCTACTGGGAGATGCTGGCTACAGGCTGGAACCATGGATGATGACACCCATCAGAAATCCACACACACCTACCAAAGAATGCCATAATGAGGCACGCACACAAATTAGGAACATCATAGAGTGTGTGTTTGGGCTGCTCAAGTCAAAGTTTTGCTGCCTCGATATATCTGGTGGAGCCCTGCAGTACTCTCCAGCCACATGTGCACAGATGTTCAGAGTATGTGCCATGCTACACAATATGATCCTGCAGAAACAGCTGTGGCAGAATCATCACAGGGAAGGGACACACAGCCCCCCCACCAGTTCCAAGGTCCCCACAGCCACAACTATAGGGGGACTCAGAGGAGAAAACACTGAGGCTGTCCCTGTAGGCAGATGGATGTAGGCATGCCCAGTATGCTCTGGCCTTGGCAAAGAGGCAACGCATAGCACATGCACTAACAACCTAGGGTCCTAAGGACTGACACCTCACTCTGACTCACATACATGGTAAAAACGATGCCAGCCACACCACAAAACCTGTACCTTATCATGTATTGGCTGTGTACTGCATGCATCAGAGTCAGCCCTGAAGCACTGTTATCTCAACTGCTGCATTCACAAGGTAAGTCAATCTCCTTTATAACAAATGTATGGGGTACTAGACTATTGTAGCATATGTATGGACCTACTGCATGTATGCAAGGGAATAGAGTGGGCTTCTGGTCTACCTGCAGAGAACTAACAGCTATGTGGGACAACATTTAATCTGTCCAATACTGGCTGCCCCATAATATGCATTAGGCCAGAAGGCAGCAAAACTCACTGCAGTATGCGAAGGAAATGCCAAACAGCGGGGTCATAGGACAGATGCATGACTGTCAATGCTAGAGTCCCCTACCCTCAATACAGCCATGTTCCCATACAACTGCAGTAACAGTATGTTTGCAAGGATATAGCAGCAGACCACATAATCCCAGGACTGTCCCAAATAACCTAGCTACATGTTCTGTTTCCACAACATGCAGGGGTCAAAGTGTATGTCTGTCTGCTGTTGATAGTGTCAGGAATTAAACTTCAAATTCTGGTGGCT
Organism: Protopterus annectens; assembly: GCF_019279795.1. Lineage (NCBI taxonomy): Eukaryota > Metazoa > Chordata > Ceratodontiformes > Protopteridae > Protopterus > Protopterus annectens. The sequence goes on along the minus strand of NC_056749.1, from coordinate 686,619,883 downwards.
GGTGTGGCTCAGTGGGCTAAGTACATTAGCATGGTTGATGGTGGTCATGGTTCAAAGCTGGCTGCACCAGCAATTTTGCATGTGATGTACTCCTATGGTAGGAGTCCCACAAATTGTCAATATGTCACTATCTGTTATTGCAAGAAAGCTGGACAAAGCCAGAGACAATCGAGGGACAGAGGGCCACAGCTATGGGTATTACACATCGTCTGAGTAACCTAGAAGGTGGCTAGTATAACAGCAAGTGGTAACAAGTCAGAGCAGCAGCAGGATGTACAGGCCATCATGTAACTGTATAAGTACTTACAACAATTCAGTGGGAACCATGTAGTAGTGCATCACCAAAAAACACAACTGTCTGAGGAGAAGAGCAGGCATATGGGGCAGAATGCTGGACATCCTAAAAAACATGTACATTCAGAGGTGTGACATCTGTAACCCTGTGTGCGGTATTACATCATGTACCCTAGTCACAGCATACCTACAATCACTTAGAGGAGGAAATATGGACAAAGCTATGAACAGGAGTGGGACAAAGGTCCACATATAAGGAGAAGGATTAACTAGTGGCCAGACAAATGTAGAAAGTGCAAAGAATAACAGGTTGTACAGCAGCATGGGTTCCCTGGTGTGTATGGAGTGAGTAACTCAAATGTTTGTCATCAGTTCCTAATGTCACTCTATAATGATTTGCCACTGATGTACCAGAAAAATCACACTGCTATGTAAAACATACCATACATATAATGCAAAACCCTGTATAGTCTATTACAATCTGTACACTCCCTAGATATGAGTCATATATTACGTTCAGCACACAGCTGGGGAATCCCTTGGACATAATATCAAGGAGGTGCTGGACTGCTGAATTAGGTGTAGCAGCCAATTGGCTGTAGCACACAAAATCCTGAACTGGAGTAGAGGTAGGTCTGGCCTGGAGTCACCTTTTAAGTACTGACAGTCACACTTGTTATGCTCCTACACGTAACTAATTTCAGCCCATGTCTGATGCCTCATCTGCCTAATGAACTGAGTTGTGAATTTATCTCTGTGCATACAGACAGCTATGTATACGTATTTGTCTCTCCCTATCCCCTCAGACATAATTACCCTTATCTATCAATATGTGGCACACATACATACATATATATATATATATATATATATATATATATATATATATATATATATATATATTTATATGGTCTATGTTATATATTAAAAGTTTCAAAACTTTGAACCTCATATGTTAGACAACATATGAGTGAAGTTTGAAACATTGAATATATAATAAAAAAAAAAAAAACTTACCTCAATGCTCTGAGCAGGGGGACAAGCCCCCTGCACCCCCACAACCCCCCTACTTAAATATACCAACTCAGAGATCGCACTTCAGTGCACAAAAGGGAAACTTTCCCATTCTGCACCATACACAGCCATAGCTTATTTGACCATATGACATTCAAACTTTACAAAGTTTGAATAATTAAGAGGGACCCTATATATATATATATATATATATATATATATATATATATATATATATATATATATATATACAAAGTAACATATATATATACATATATATAGATAAAGTGAGAGAGCTACATAAAGGTGTAGAGTGATGTACACCCTTCACATATATTTATATAACACAGTTACATAATGCACACACACAGCTACATCAAAGTTGCCATCCATATGATATATAGATATATGTATGTGTATATATATATATATATATATATATATATATATATATATGTGTGTGTGTGTGTGTGTGTGTGTGTGAGAGAGGATGCATGGATATCCACACCTACAAGCAGAGTGCTGGTGTTAACTGCACCTACACACACAACTGTTGTCGGATGGTAAAAGACCACAGCCGCATAATGATATAATCCACCCAACCACAGAACCCTGTGCCTGTGGAATCTCACACTGTAGATAGACAATGGTGAGCAGGTGGTGTAATGTGTGATAGCTGCAATGCAGGACTTGGACAGGCCATATTTTCACTAGCCAGTTCTCCATGTAGCAAACAGCAAATGGCTAGAAATGCAGATACTGGTACCTGTCCACACATAGCAGGGGTGTTAACAGGTACCCCACTACTATAACACTACACTCAGTAAAAGGATAAAGCAGATTCATTCTGCAGGCCACACAGGCTGTGTAACAAAAGGCCACTTTGCATAGCCCAAAGGTACTGTGGCTACAGCCACATGTGCACCAAATCTAACCAGTGGAGCGTGCAGCTAATACTGTGAGCTGTAGTGTATAATACCTAGGTATGTAGGGGTTCTAATCTTACATCAGCCACCGTGTGTGTGTGTGTGTGTGTGTGTGTGTGTGTGTGTGTGTGTGTGTGTGTAGACATTTCCCATACAGCAGTACAGACATGCCCATCAGGCCTATGTCTATGCAACGGTCAATCATTTTATGGCCCTGTCAGTAGCATCCTCCACAACATTGGAGCACTGGAAGACACTCTCTGAAGAGATAAGCTCTGCGGTTTATGCAATAAGTACTTAGTGCTATAGTGTATACTACTAGATAGGTAGGGGTCTTAATCTCAATAAGGGCAATTGTGTGTGTGTGTGTGTGTGTGTGTGTGTGTGTGTGTGTGTGTGTGTGTGTGTGTGTGCGTGTGTGCGTGTGTGCGTGTGTGCGTGTGTGTGTCTGTATAACTATATCCCCTTGCAGCAGTGGGCTTGTCTCACCTATCAGTGTGCAATGATTATACATTTTAAGGCCATGTGCCTACCTGTTAACGACACTCCCATTGGCCTCCTTTACAAGGCCTGCTGATGTCATCCACCTTAACAGTACTGGCAGATACTCTCAAAATGGATAAGCTCTATGGCACATGTGATAAGTACATACTACTAGATATGTAGGGGTTCTAGTCTCAGTAAGGGCAACTCTGTGAGTGTGTGTGTGTAAATATTTCCCCTTGCAGCAGTGTGCCTGTTTTGCCTATTTGTGTGTAATGGTTATACATTTTAAGGCCCTGTGAGTAGGTGCTGGCCCTAAATAGCCCACATCTACCTAGGTAGAAATGCTATCCGCCACCACCTACATTTGTAGGTATAGAACACCCAGGTGACACGTATCAAGGGCATCATGCCTTGCCATAGGCTATGTATGCAGGATTATGCTGTCTACCCCCATTGTCCCTGACACACTGTTCTACACATAAGTACCTAGGTAACCATGCACATATACAGCCTTACCTTGTTGATATATTTCTGCTTTGCTGCCATGCCATTCTGAGCCACTGTGTTACCACCAAGTCTCCATAGTATAGCTACTCAGACCCCTGGAACAGAAACTTACAAGCTCTGAGTGACACCTGTCTGTCTGCAACACTACCACCAATCTAACATCATGCAACAAAGGTACAAACATTTTGATGTGTACTCATGACACATGCTAGCATACAGCACCTGTCATGCCATAACACTACTGCACTACAAAATGTCATATAATGTACTATAGTCACCCTGTGCATCAGACACATATTTGCATGTCCTTGCATCGATAGTATGGATGGCAGGGATGTGACACAGGTATCATCACAAGCAAAGAGTGTGGTGTGGTGGAGCCAGAGGCCTAGGCTGTGCCAAACAGTTGACATTTTGTGTGTGTGTGTGTGTGTGTGTGTGTGTGTGTGTGTGTGTGTGTGTGTGTGTGTGTGTGTGTGTGTGTGTGTGTGTGTGTGTGTGTGTGTGTGTGTGTGTGTGTGTGTGTGTGTGTGTGTGTGTGTGTGTGTGTGCGTGTGTGTGTCAGGAAGAGGTGCTCGTCAGCTGGGCCATAGAGAAGTGCCGTGTATGTCTGTTGGGGACCTGCATGTGAAAGCGATGTTTGAGTATGTGCTTATACACAGTCAAGCCAGGTTCTAGCCTTACACGTGAGTATGTTGGACAGCTGTGGATTGTACATGGCAGAATGGACAGTTCACTGTCTCTGGCCATGAACACGGGAACTGGCTCTGCCAAGAGTGGCACTGGCACCACCATGCCCAGGGTCAGATGTGGTACTAGTCACTGATGGTAACTGGTGTCTTTTGGGCCTGTGCCCCTCATGGGACTGCCCAGGACCACATGCGACAGCCTGCCACATCATGGTGTGTACAGCACCCTAACTTCTGTAGTGCTGGAGGTACTGCCACTATGGGGGTGTGAGTGTGCACGGCCCTGTGGACTCTCAGCAGATGTTGTTGCTGACCTGACACTGACATCAGGTTGTCAGGGGTACACACTCCAACCCCCACAGCCACCTGTTAGGAGGAAGACAAAATAAGTACATTGCTACCTGCACTATTATGTATAGTGATCCACACACACACAAATACAGGTGAGGAGCCACAACTGCATTACACATACCACATCTTATTTCTGATCCCATGCACAACACAAAAGCAGACTACAACATACACAGACAAGACAGGACCTTTATAACATGCACTGCAGCTATGTCTGGTTAAAGTTGCCAGTACTATATACCTGTGAGGTAAGCGAAATGTCAGTGTATGTGATAAACCTGCACCTAAAACACAGTGCACCCATCTTGAGCATACTGTTGCCCCCTGTATAGTAGACTGCATAGATCTTCACAAAAATAAGTGCAAATATGCTACTGTTCCTGCAAATACACTACTGTGATTACTGATTCAATATACTTCAGCTAACCCCTACAAAACTGAACATATAAGTATTGTACTATGGCTAAGAATATCAGTTGTGTTGACAGCAAAATGGCAATCCTTAACATTCTTAGAGTAGATATGATCAATGCAAAAACAGTATCACACTCACTGGGTACAGGACATTGGACTCCTGCCACACTTGACGTTCCTATGGAAATGTGATGGAAAGGTATTGTCAGCAACACCAAACATGACATTATTACAGGATAATATGTGCATATATCAACATGTACAGTAGGTGCTGTGATACAGCCTACATTGCAGACATTCTTAGTATGTGTGCACAAGTGTGCATTACAGACTAATCCCCCCAATGCAGATTGACCTGACATCCATGTACTGGTATGTAGAGGCTGCCACAATGACTGATGCAGTATTACAGTGATGAACTTGGATGCTCCTCTCCTGTGGATGCTGTGGCACCCACCTCCATGATGTCTGGAGTGATGGATCATTGGGAGCTGGTGTTGATCCCAGGTTCATCAGGAATTCCTCTGTGGCTGAGAGTGGTTGTTGTGCTGCAGGCCCTCCACCTGTGCCAGCATGGTCCCTGGCCACAACAGAGGCCCTTTGCTATGCAGCATTTACTATATCTGTTACCTGGTGTTGGACCTGCTCATACCTTCTGTTCTGTAGCCCTACTTGGTTAACTGCTGTGACAAGATCAGTCCACAGTGCTGCATGTTGCTCATTATTCTGGCGACTGCTGGACAGCAGAATGTTGTGATGCAGTCTGAGGCCATCCAGGATAACATCATTTTTAGCAGCTGAAAATGGAGGGTGCCTCCATCTGTACATCCTTTTCTGAAAGACAAGAAGATGGGGAAACACATCACATGACCACATACGTTGCTATCCACTATGTACAGACCCTGCACATCCAAATTGGCCTGCACTATCCACTGCTACCTCCCATGTCATACCCCACCATCTATTAACACAGTATGTATGTGGCTATCAGCAACATAGTAGCGATACAGGTTATATCCCTGTGTGCCATGACAGAGTGTGCTGTATGTCTCCACTCCCATCAATGCCATCTACTGTGGTGTATCCCATATGGGCAATGTCCCAGTACCATGTCATAGAGCTACTGTCAGACAAAACGGTGTGTGTTATTGGGTTCACTTCTTAATTTCAAAATTACAAAATCTTGAAGTTCAATATATTGAACTTACAATCCCGAGATTTTGTAATCTCGAAATAAAAAAAAAAAACACACAGCAAAAACATGTTTTTGCAGGGCCCCCTGCAGCCCCCACACCCCCTGCAACTTAAATATGCTAACTCCGCAATTGCTCTACAGTGCAGAGAATAGGTTAGATAATAATTGCTGGTTGTTCTCAGAATGTGAAGAAACTGGCTATCACATACCAGAAACCTCAGAAAACAGTTATGCTACAGTATTATCTGTTACTGTATTTATACCCTTACGTTGTATGACCAATATGTACACTCTGTCACTGAGGTTGGGCCTGTGTCCCCCCACTAATAATGGCTATGACCAGAATTCCTACTGTAGGGGGTTGCCAGGTATGCTAGCCATAGCTGTCAAGTGATGAGATATGAATGTCGACAAAACAGTGACCTAGCCAGAGTACATCACAGACAGTCAAGGACAGCTGTACAATGTCTGAACTATTCCTGTGTAACATTCACAGACTGAGAGGAGCTAAATGACAGTACATCATGTAATATGACAGCTGTGTCCACTCTTAATTACTGTCATTATATCTAATACATAATCCAGTAGCATTCATACAGGAGCCGACCCTTGTAGGAGTGAGTGAGTTGTGATTTCACTCATTTCATCCAGTACAGCTCTTTTGAGTGTGTACCTTTAACTCCTAGTGGGTGTGGTCTGAGCCTTTAAAAATGAAGTTATCACCTTACAATTCTGACAAATACTCATTGACAGAGGTCAAATATCAATATAATTGTGTTTGCCATCAGGTATACTTCAAGATAAAATATTCTGATACCTTGTATGTAGCATGATTTTGGAATTATTAATGCAAGTATGAACAAGTAATATGTGATGACTAGAGGAGTAGTAGGAGGTAACTGCAGATGCACCTGGAGGCATCACTCGGATGTAATGAATTAAGTCACAGAAGGCACAGTTGAGAGGCATGCCTGTAGCTGTTTGACAGCAGAGTATCAGCAAAATGTCACTCCCAGAGATGTGCAACAGGCCTACTGTTGTCATCCCTATTCCCCATAACTGCATCCTCCTATCTGCATCCCATTATATAGGGACTTGTATTATATACCTGGTAGAGTGACGTTATCCTGTTGTGCACAATTCCTCAAGTAAAATGCTTCCAAAATCACAATCTGACTAGGTAAAACAAAGTACAGACCTGTTTTCCATAGGCTGCTGTTTGACCTTTGTAGGTAATGCTCAATAACAGATGACTGCCTGTGCACCAATCCATGGCTCAGACTTGCTAATTGCATCCAGAACAGCTGGGTAGCACTTTTATTAGACAATGACATGGCACCGCAGTGCAATATTTAAAGCCTTCATGTAGGTCTTGGCCCCTTTCTTAGTCTGTGAGATGGGCATTAATGAGGTGTGGAGGCTACAGCATTGCAAAGGGTAGGTACAAATACTGTCCACTGTTGAGATTAATGAGGTATGTCCACAGTTTTGTATGCTATGTTTGGCCATTGGCAAATGATTTTGTGATTATCTGGCAGCTCAGTGTTAAACATTGTGGGCTGATGTCAGTAAGGGAAAAGAGACATGAGTGTCACGCATCATACTCATCAGAATATGCATACTGCTGCAGTAGCTGGTAGTCTATCAGGTCTGAATGTTTGTGGGGGTAGACTGTGACACATGTCCCTGTCGCTTGACCTTTGCCCCACCCCTTTATGTATGGGTGTTGTGTGGATCCCTTGTTTTAGGGGGTTATGGGGTAAAGTAGGTCTGTGGCAGGCAGCTCAACATACAGCTGCACATGTTGCAGTCTGCAGCTGCTGCTTTTTGCCTTTGACTCATAGTGAGGAGTGTGAACACTTTAGAGGACAGCAAGCTGTATGTGTCACTGAGGGAACAGTGTCAGCTTTGTTGTTACAGCACAGCCAGAGTGAGGGTACCCATAACAGTCCAGGTGAGACGTGGTTAGGATACATCTGTTATGTAGCAGTGCCAATCAGAGAGTAGTAGGCAAAATATAAGTACGCTATATGAATACGTGCAGAGTGTCCCTACCTAAATTCCTTTGACTTGCTAACATGGATCCGGTTAATTGAGTAGCAGCAACCTGTTTTGGTAAAAACTGCATGACTCAATCATTATTTTCTGTATTCACAAGAATGTAACTGAAGAGCAATGCACTGGATTTGAACCCAGGGCTGTGCATGGCAAAATGTACTACATGCAAGACATCTAACAGACTGAGCTACTGAGTCAGTGCTTGCAAGGCAGACTGAGCTACTGAGTTACTGCTTCATGATATGTAGTTGAAAGATATATGGGCATGCATACAGTCTGTGACACGGGAATTGCATTAGCATGTGTTTTATGATGGGTATGAGGTGTGACACTGAAATATCTGTCATGATCTTCTAACCTCAATCTATAATGACTTGCCAGTACTTTAATAGACAGATATGTTTTTGTGAAACTGTGCCAAAACTAGGGGGCACAATTGTAGAAATTCTGGAACAGTCTGTACAGTTGACAGCGATACCTGCTATCCCAGGCCTCACGTACATCCATTAATATTTATTTGGCTGTGTACAGGTGTAGTGTCTGCATCACAGTCCCAAGTACACTGCCAATTTCCCCATTATATGTACTTGCAGTAAATGAGTGGCAATTGGGATATGTGGGTGGAAACACCTGCATCACTTTAGAACTGAGCGGCCTACCGGGCTAATACACTGTGCTGTAGTGGATAGGGGCCTGGGTTCAAAATGTAGCAAGTGTGAAGCTCCACATTCTTGTTATAGAAATAATAGCTCCATTAAGAAACTGCTTTGATATAAACCCCTGGTTAGCTATAGACCCTGTGTTTCTGATAGGAAAGGGACACATGCATACAGATTATGTACCACATGTAGCTATGTTAAGACTACAGATACCTTTGAACATCCTGTTACTGGGCATATCTTTAAATTCAACTTTTATGCTGACTGCACTAGTAGGAACCTGGTCTATTAGCTGTTTGTGACCAGTGTGGATGCTACTATGCTGAGAAAACAAATCGAAAGTTGAAGAATCGTTATCAGGGAACATTTGTATGAAACAAGTAGATGTGACATCAGAAATGTTTTGTATAAGCATATTTGTAATACTGGAGAAATTTTTAGTTTTAGAATTATTGAATGCAAGAGCCAGAGGAAGTGATATTAAGACAAAAACAGAATGCTTGCAAGTTAAATGGATGTTGGTTTTACAATTGAATAAAAGGAAGGAGTTAAATGAGTGTGTACCTTTAAAACCCTTGTTGAGGTCATGTGACTTGACCAGGTGAGTTTGAATTTTCTTAACTGTATTTAAGCACTGTTTGTTTTTAGATCTGTTGAAGCACCTTTGGTGTGAAAGAGCTTACCTGTGATGTGTGTCTTTTATTGTTTTTATTTTGATGTAATTAAACAAGTTTTTTTTTTATAGTGCTGTGTTAGTTGGTTCTTTATTTTATTTTATTTGCTGCTTTTGTGTTATTGAACCAGCTTTCACCTTTTCAGTTTGATTTTGTTTCCTGGTCCCTTACTTACCTCCCTGGAGTCCCTACTAACATGCTCCCCCAGTCTAGATGCCCATAATACTTGGGACCAAAATGGTTTGAGGTGTGGTTCTAGGCTTGTCAGGACTAAGGGCCCTAGTGGTTGTTAGCCTTATAACAGCCTATGAATTTTTGAACCTATGCATATAATTTATGTATATTTCACAGGTTAATTTCTGTAACACATGAGGTAGTTAATCTCTATTGCAGCAGCATATTTTGTATCTCTTAGGAACTTTTTATTTTCTTTTTATTTATTTTTGAAATAGACAGTTATTTTCAAAATATGTTATGCATAAAAATATCTTGGACTATTTCTGCACACAAACTTTTACAATTGTCTTGTACTGCAACTCTTCTCTTAATTTGGTTTCTCTGCAATACATGATGTTTATGTTATGAACACAAGTTCACATTTTTGTTGTCTGTGCCTTTTGACTTGGATAGTGGCATCAAGTAGTTCACTTACACAGTTAACAAATGAAAAAACAAAATAAATAAATGAGTTTATTAATTTCATTTTATTTATTTATTTATTTATTGCCTTTGTTTACTGGAAGAATCCAACTGGTTGATAAAACCCCTTTTCAGCAGATGCCCTGGGAGAAAAGCTCCATATTAAGTCTTAACCCTGGGATTCATGAACGGCCGGTTTCCATGCAGGAACAGTGTAGGAGCTCCTGCACGGAAAATGGCCACCAAACAATCCAGGAAAGTGCCGTGTTCATGTGCACGTGCGGCCCTGCAAATCGCCACATTTGCTGGTAAAAAACATGCAAATGAGGTAATTCTGCGATCCACGAAGCTGGCCGGACTCAGTGCAGGAACAGTGTCAGAGCAGAAATGTATTCAGTTAGTAACTAAATACATTTCTGCATCTGAACAAACGGAGGCAGGACAGCTCGTGGAAAGTATGTATTACAGTCAAACACATGCCAATGGCCAAATATAAGGCCATTGGCATTAATAGTATTTTTTTTTATAAAATTAAACTTTTTTTTTTGGCCGATCATGGCTGTTTAAGCTTAAAGCAGCAGTGCGCAAATGGGATCGTGCCAAAAATAAAAAAAAAAAAACGAGAAAAGTCGATTTTAAGTTAAGTCTGCATTTTGCCATTATAGTCAATGGCATGCAGAATGTAAACAATACCAGGGAGCACTGCTTGTCAAGGGGAAAGGGTCCGTCTAAGTGCAGCAACTAATGACCTACACACTGGGGTATGCAAATGAGGGGAGTTATACTGAATCACAGATTTCCTTAAAGTGTCAGCTTGTACCTAACCATGTAGATGCAGCAATACAACAGTGCAAGTATAAGAGCTGATTGACTTCATAAGGGTGTGTGTCATACTTGCTGTAAGCTCATTGGAGTTCTGTGGCCCGTGTTTGCCCTTAGCTAAGCACAGCTAAGGAAGGGGGTGTGTCAGATCTGCCTGAGCAGTGTGTACATAGCCTAAATGGATGTGCGCCCCGCTCACCGCATTTTAAACAAACAAAAAAAAAGAGGAAATGGCAGCACTGTTTACATTTGAGCACTGGGTGTGCACGGCGTGCCTCGGGGCTTAAATAGGGAGGAACTGGGAAGGGGAAACAGCAGTAAGAAGGCAATCAAGGAGAACTAGCATAGCTGGCAGGTGGAATGTATCAGAATCAGCCAATCACACATGCAGCAGCCCAGCACACTAATATAAACTATGCAAACACCCTACAAACTGTTTTTTCCCACAAACTCTACACCACCAGTGTACATAGATGGGGGACTTTTAACTGGTAAAACTAATTAAAAATGTTAGAGGCTGCTGCTGCTTTACTCCATCAATATGTGCTAGAGACTGAGGGTGGTGAGGAGGAGAATGCTGACAAACGACCCACAGTGAGGAGGAGGAGAAGAATGTACAGACTCAGGGTAACCTACCAGGGTCTACATTAGCTGGAGATAGTGGAGCACTATAGGTTGGACAGGGACATTCTACAGCAAATTGTTGAGCTGTGCCAGCCGTGCCTTACACACAGAACTAATAGAGGGGAACCCATCCCAGTGGATACCAAGGTATGTCTAGGCTTAAGAATACTAGCCACAGGTACCTTCCAAAGACCAACTGGGGATATCATGGGGGTCTCACAGGCATCAGCATCCAGGGTTCACCACCATTTACTGGATGCCATGACACAACATGCCAATGAGCACATATATTTCCCCACCACCCGTAAGGCGCTGACCACACGTATGTGTCTCTTCCACAGTATAGCAGAATACCATGCGGTAGTTGGTGCTATAGACTGCATGCACATCCACATCAAAGCACCACCCAGTGAGCAGAGGAGGGTCTACATAAACCACAAGAGCTTCCCATCCATCAACTAGCAGGTTGTCTGAGATGCCCAGGGCATTATCATGAATGTGTGTGATGGCAGCCCTGGAAGCTATTACGACTCCCACATCTGGCATTGCTCACAGCTGTTACACCAAAAATTCTCCGCTATACAGGATACCAATGAAGGCAGTCCCACAACCCTTGAATGTAGCAGTATGGCAGTAGTCTCTGTAAAAAAACTGTACAGTCCACGACCATGTAATAGTTAATGTATTTTATTCTTAAAACAAAGACAGATTAAGCGCTTTCATTTTCAATGCTGGGAACTTCATCAGAATGAATAGTGCCTGTCCACTAACATATTTATACTATTTAGTACTAATTAATGACAATTCAGTTTCAATTAAAAACATTCAAAACAATAAACCAATGATCACTGTGGTTAAAAATAAAAGCTACAGGACAAGATATAAATACACTTTTAATAATGTAACATGACTTTAAATATAAAAAAAAAAAAGATATATGTATATGATGTATAAATGAATAACTAAATTATACATTTAAACTATTTGTTCTTATTCATTAGTGTTCTTTTATTAACTTTTACCTTGTTAGCCCTTAACCTTAGGGCTGGTAAAAGTGACACATAATCATTCATCCCTGGGGGTGTATTAGAATCCAGCCGCAGTTGCCAGATTAATTCTCTGTAACTTAACTGTTTTTTCCAATCTCCCCCTCTACTGTCCTTAGGTAACATTTCCAAAATCCAAAATTTAAAATTAGCTTCAGTACATAACAATGTGTGTCTATAAAGTGCATTTGTTTCCCTTTTCCTATTGACGTCGTACATATGTTCATATATCCTTTGACGTAAATGTCTTTCTGTCTTCCCTACCTAGTAAGCCCAACAGAAAGTACAGTAAATTAGATACACAGTCCCTCTTGTGTAACAAGTATAATGTTGTTTACTCTTGAAAGTAATTGGAATGGTAGGTATTGACAATTCCCCCGTATTCGCTATAAATGTACACTGGGAACATCTTCCACACCGGAAGGTTCCTTTTTTCTTTTCGCCTTTCTCCTGTCTAGTTTTTTCAAAAATTTTTTTAAGATTGGAACCCCTTCTAAAACTATAACACAAATGCCTGTTAAATACTTCTAACCTGTTGGGCATACTTTTAAATATATCCCATGTCTTATTGATAGTTCTTCTTATTAAATTAGTGTTAGAATTATATGTCATAACAAAAGAGGGGGTGATTTGATTTTTGGTTTTGTTATTAGATTCACTGCTTTTGAAATCAGCAGTGTTGCTGCATGTGATAATGTTCACTATATTACACTCAGTATTCAATAGGGGTATATGTCTAGTCCCCCACCCCTTAATCACCTCTTCCTTAGGAGAACTAATAACTGATTCTGGGTAGCCTCTCTCCAAAAATAATTTATGCACATAATCCATTTCATTAATAAAATCAACATATTTGGATGTCATTCTGGCCACCCTGACCATTTGTCCCTTTATGATATTTTTCTTCTGTAGTGGGGGATGATTACCATAATAACGTAAATAGGAATTAGAGAAACAAGCCTTTCTAAAAATCTTGACACATATTTTTTATTTAAATTATCTTTTAGAATAGTTACATCTAAATAATGAATCTCTTCCATATTACATTCATGTGTGAATTTAAGAAACTGGGTAGAATTATTAAAATATTCCATAACCTTACGAACATCCTCCTGTGAACCCTTCCACATTATCAGTATGTCATCCAGAAAACGGAAATATTTTACTATGTTGTCCATAAGTGGAGAGTTAAAAAAAAATGTAACTCCCAGTATAACATAACTATATTTGCAAAAATGGGGGAACAAGCTGCCCCCATCGCTACACCATCCAAATGTTGAAAAATATCTCCCTGAAAATAGATAAAGTTATTTTTTATTACCAACTCAATATTCTCTAGTACTAGTCTAAACTCACTGTCATTCAAAAATTTAAATTCAGTTAGCATACACTCAAACCACTCTAGACCTATATTATGTGGAATGACAGAAAAAAAATCTTTTACATCCACAGGTAAAAATGAGTAGTGGGGTTGGTATTGCAGTTGATTATTTTTTTTTAATAAATCCCATGAATCAATTAAAATATGTGGGTATAATTTTTGAAAGGGCTTCAGTTTTGTATCAACATAAATGGCTAAAGGTTGGGTTTTTGAACCGTCCAATGTCACAATACGTCTTAATGGTGGATTTTCTGTATCTTTGAGTATCTTGGGGATACCAAACATAGTGGACAGAAAAGGTTTTCCAGCCTTGAAAAATCTGTATAATTTATCATCAATTAAACCTTGTAGTAAGTTGTCTTCTATAATCAGGTCTATTTTCTTATATGCTATATTTAACTAATTTCTGGAAATGATGGTATACCGTCCCTGTGTATTTAAAATATCCATCATTTTAGTAAAATAAGACCATTTATTCATCAATACAACCCCTCCCCCCCTTGTCCGGCTTCATAATTCGAACATCTGAGTACTGGTGTTTGATTTCGTCCAGGGTCATTTTTTCTTCTGAATTTAAGTTGGAATTAAAATAACTGCCTATTTTGATAGTAAATTTCTTTCACTTCCTTAATTGCAACTTTTTCAAAGTTATTAATGTCATTTTGCAAAGGGGGGTTATACATGCTTTTCCTTATCAGTACATCACAAGGTCTGTTTGTAATATTATTTTGGGGCTCCTTGGTGGAAGCCAATGCTTCCAAATTTAACTTTCTAGTAAATAATGTAATGTCTGAAATATTTAACTTTCGAGTAAATAATTTAATGTCTAAAATAATTTCCGCCAAATCCAATCTTCTGGCTGGAACAAAAGTAAAGCCCTTTTTAAATAAAGAAAAATCCCTGTCCTCTATTTTGATATCAGTATAACTATAAATAAAAAAAAATCACCATCTTGTTGATTAATAACACCTCACAGTTAGACGTTGCCCGTTCAATTCTCAGTTAGAGCGTCTTCTGTGTGGCGACATGCGTGAATGGGCATTCCTTCATTGAAGTTTGTGCGTTAGGACCGGCAAACCAGCACATAAAACTCTACTGCCAATCATTAGCGGACCGGAGTTCCACTGTGGCGACCCCTAACCGGGAAAAGCTAAAAGACACAAACATTGTGGGTGTTAAAATCAGAATTATAGTATACCCCACATTGTTCTATTACAAACTCTGTATTTGTGATAGTATTTTCAGGTGATGAAATTATGTAATTTTCTATCAGTATTGTTGGTTCCCCTGGAATCTCTGAGTATGTTTGTGCATATGTTGGATGGGAGGGTAAATTGCATATTCGTTCGGATCTTCTGGGTCACTCCTGTTCTAAAGGGATATCACAGTCACTAAATTCCCCATTATGATTGTATTTGTATGGACCAACATCACCTTCCACCTGTAGATCATTGTTCCGCTGTTTCCATGGGTAAGACCTAACAGTGTGGTGGTCTGCTTGTGTGTAACCTCTCCTTTTAGAATAGTCATTAGGATGTTCATTTTTTCGCCCCAAGGGATAGGCCTGCTGACGTTTATAGGCCCTATCATCCCTATCTAATTTACCCATCTTCTTCTTGTGGTTTTTAACCATAATGTTGTCAACATCATTAAAAACCCTAAAATAATCATATTTGTATTCACTACAGTAAACAACAAATCGTCACATATTTCTTTGTTAATATTATCTATCTTGTCCTTCAATTCATCAATCAAATTATTATTGTTGTTAATCATAGCCCTCATAACAGCTAAGCCACAATTATTTAAAATATCCACAATTTCATTGTACAAAGCAGAACCCATAACAATGTCATTAGGGAACTTGTTGAGCCTAAGACCTTTAGGAACATGTTTTCTTTTTATGCATTCCGTAAGAAACCAATTGTCAAGGTTTAAGTTTTTAAATTTAAGCATATACTTTTTTAAAAACTTACATTTGTCAGAATAAGAAGTACCCTGCTTTTTATGTCCATGTTCGTGAGGCTCCGTAGCACCAAAGCTTCTGTTAGAGCCAGTCGCTAAGATTGATTTCAGCGTATTTTTCCATAAACGAGTTGTTGTCAGTGGTATGTCCCGAAACAGCTCGCTCACTCAAAATTCCTTCACAGTTATTGTTGTGACTCTGCGGTAGCTTGGTATCAGTTGGTTTCCTTCTGCTACTACTGCAAATGTTGGCGTGCTTTCCACCGGATGGTTGTGCACAAGGAATAGCAACATCCATTTCGTGTGAGCTTGTGTCCGACTGTGAAAAGGCTTGTATAAGCCTAGTAAGCTCACCAATCAAGGATTGTTCATTCCTAGAAGATTGTGAGGCCCCTCCAAAAATTCTCCGCTATACAGGATTCCAATGAAGGCAGTCCCACAACCCTTGAATGTAGCAGTATGGCAATAGTCCCCGTAAAAAAACTGTACAGTCCACGACCATGTAATAGTTAATGTAATTTATTCTTAAAACAAAGACAGATTAAGCGCTTTCATTTCCAATGCTGGAAACGTCATCAGAATGAATAGTGCTTGTCCACTAACATATTTATACTATTTAGTACTAATTAATGACAATTCAATTCAATTAAAAACATTCAAACCAATAAATCAATGATCACTGTGGTTAAAAATAAAAGCTACAGGACAAGATATATATACACTATTAATAATGTAAAAAAAAAAAAAGGGTTGTGAGACTGCCTTCATTGGAATCCTGTATAGTGGAGAATTTTTGGTGTTACTAGTTTTGCAACGTATTTCTCCGTTCTTCCATTTTGTGTTTTTTATTGCTCACAGCTGTATCAGGCATTTGCCAGGGGGACATCCCATATGGCCACCTAGTGGGGGATGCTGGTTATGCACTGGAGCCGTGGCTGATGACACCCATCAGAAATGCACACACACCAGAACAAAAACACCATAATGAGGCACACTCACAAATCACAGGATCATTGTAGAGCTTGTGTTTGGGATGCTCAAGTCACGGTTCCGCTGCCTTGACATATCCAGTGGAGCCTTGCAGTACTCTCCAGCTACATTTATACAAATGTTCATAGTATGTGCCATGCTACACAATATGAACTTGTGGAAACAGGTTCAGCAGAAACAGCACAGGGCAGGGCCACACAGCCCCCACCATTGCCAAGGCCAGTACAGGCACAGAGGGACTCGGAGGAGGAACATCCTTAGCCTGCCCATGTAGGCAGAAGGAGGCATGCACAGTATTCCCATGCCTTGACAAAGAGGCAATGCATAGCACACACACACTGACACTGTAGGGACCCAGGTACTGATACCTCTCCCTGACTTGCACATACAGTAAAAGGGGTGCCAAACATGACACTACCTGAGCTTTACCATGTACAAGGAGTGTACTATGTGCATCCAACATAGTCAGCCCTCCAGCACTGTCCTCAATACTGGCCCAGCAACAAGTTAAGTCACTCTTCCTATCAATTATTGAATGGAGTAGTATGTTCTCATACTTGTATGTATGATATGGATGCAAGCATGCAAGGGAATTGGGTGGCAGTACAGTCATATCAAATGTTAAAGTCTGCAGGTGTGCACCCCCCTCCACAATCCCATTTAGAAATGCAGTAACAGATGGCCTGCAGCACTCTCAAATGGTATACAGTCCTCTGGAAAAGGCCCATGCATCACCCATAGTGCCAATGTATGGAATGCCAGGGGGTCCCAACTAACAACCTAACAGTAAACAGAAAACAAATGCAAGACCATGTTGACAAATGCCAGTAGCATGCCTCCCCGTGTCCTACTGCAAGGACTGTGGATCAGGCCATAAATACTACTGGAATAAAAGCCCAACTATAGGGGTACCTCTGAATATTGCTTACATAATTTTAGGAAGAGGAGAGAATAACAGAGGCATGGATGTCATGGATTGTGTGAAGTCTGAAACTCTAATGTCCTCCCATACTACTCCTGACTGCAAACCCATGAATGAATAGCCACAAAACCACTTGTAACCACAATGTGAAGGTAAACTGACCAGATATATGAGTCCTGCCTCTGGAAAACCTGGATTTATCTATACAGCTGAAAGGTATGCCCCAGCAGGATATGGCCATTCCGTGAGGTTGAGAAAAGCACAAGGAGGGGAACTGCAGCCAGCATACTAACTAACAGGTGCTGCACCATTAACACAGAACCAGCAATCTATTGTCTGTAGCTACCCCTCCACAATGGCAGATGTGTGCCAGAATGTTTAGTCTATATGCCTCAGAATATTGGTCTCAGCTTCATTCATCTTGTATTTCCTGGTAAATAACTGTGAGCAAAGAATGATAACTGTCAGTAGTTGATGACATGACACATCATGGTGTAAAATAGTACATATGTCAGAATATCTATGCTACAACCAAACTTGTTACACAAGCAGCACAGCCAGAAATCAGTATCTCTTGTATGTTAAGCCCATTGTGCCTCTATATTGGCAACCTATCTACAGATATCCTACAGAAACAGTTTGCTAGGAGTAGCTGTAGCACACAAAACCCTGAATTGGAGTCCAACCCTTCCTGGAATGGATGCACACACTCAATATAGAAGGTCTTACTGGGCATGCTCCTACACTTAAAGAAATGAAGTATCTCACAACACAGTGAACTACAGATATCGGTTATTCACATCTGTCTCTGCACACACACCAAATTGTACAATATTGATACTTCACACACACACACACACACACACACACACACACACACACACACACACACACACACACACACACACTGGATAGGAATACACACATATATCTAAGGCCAACATAATATAATATATCAAACATACACACACAGAAACGTGGGGAAGAGAAAGACAGACAGTGACAGAGAGAATCCCATTATGATGCCTGTCCCACCCACTATACATCCCATTGGCCTATATTACATGATGTGCTGATGTCATTCATTATAGAAATACCTTTGGTTAGCCCTCAGCCCTATGGTGTCAGTGGTGCTTGTGATAACTGTGTAAAACTACAGTACAATTAGGTATCCATGTAGCAGTTGTAATCTCAGTCCTGTCAAATGTAAAGATGTGTGTGAGTGTGTGTGTGTGTTTCTAGATGAATGTGGTTGAGGCCATTCACACTCATTAAATCTCCCGTATCTCCCGTATCCCTCCTTTAGTACTGCTGCTGATGTCACTCACCTTCAAAGATACCTTTGGAGAGCTCTCTAGCATATAACCTATGTGGTGCTTGTGATAGTGATAACTGTGTAATGCTATAGTATAGTAAACTAGTTAGGTAGGAGTTCCAATCCTGATCCTGGCAACTGTGTAAATGTGAGTGTTTGTGTGAGAGAGTGTGTGTATCCTTGTAGAGACCTGATTTTGTGGTCATTCACACTTACAACACTTTCCTTACCCCTCCTTTAGCACTGCTGGTGGTGTCACTCACCTTCAAAGATACCTTTGGGCAGCTCTCCAATATATAAGCTCTGTGGTGCTTGTGATAACTGCATAATACTGTAGTGTAGCAAACTTGTTAAGTAGGAGTTCCAATCCTGACCTTGGCAACTGTGTAAATGTGAGTGTTTGTGTGAGAGAGTGTGTGTATCCTTGTAGAGACCTGATTTTGTGGTCATTCACACTTACAACACTTTCCTTACCCCTCCGTTAGTACTGCTGCTGCTGATGTCACTCACCTTCAAAGATACCTTTGCACAGTTCTCCAACATGTAAGCTCCATGGCGCATGTGACAAATGCCAAACATTGTAGTAGCAATAACTACATGGGTATGAGTTTGAATTTGGCAAGTGTTTGTGTGTATACATATGTATGTCCATACCTCAAAGATTTTGGCCCCATTTACACCCAGTACACATCTTAGTGCCTGACTTTAGCAGTCCTGCAGATATCATCCACCTTAGAAGTACCTGTTGGCAACCCTAAACCATGTAAGGTCAGTGGTGGATGTGGTAAATGCTTAACATAATGGTCCAAAAAGATATTTAGATAGAGGTTTGAACCTCACCCCTGACAAATGTAAATGTGTGTGTAGGGTAAAATATTTTTTTGAATCTCTCAAACCACTACATCACCCAATGCCAATATTTACAAGGGCTGGTGATGTTCCTCACCTTAGAGGTATCTTGGGACAGCATCCATCCTATAAGCTCAGTGGCACATGCGATACATGTGGTACACTGTAGTAGCAATATATAGCTAGGTAGGGGGTTGAAACTCAGTACTGGCAAGTGTGTGAGTGTCTGTCATCAGTATCCTGTGTGGGTTAATGTAATTGTGTAATAACAGGATCCATTGGGGGATGTGTTTTGCTAAATTATTATGTTGAGGACCTAGTATATACGACAATGTCCACATTACAAGGCCAAGAGTTGTCAAACACCATAGAGGTTGGTGTAGACAATCCACAGCCCTAAATGTCTAGTGCCATGTGCAATGACTATGTGACAGTCTGGATTAGTGAACAATATAGGCAACCCTTCTATTACTCAGAGACCACTCTCCACCCATATATCATACACACACACACTTGACTAGGCAACAACCACTATATCGGTAGTCCCCCTGCATATTACCTCACAGATAGTGCCCACAGTGTGATTGCAGTGAACTACATGCCTGTTGACCACAACAGTGCCACTGACATCAGAAAGTACTTTGATGTGTTACATCTCCTGACTGAGTGCATGTTATCCAGCAAGTAAAAGGACATGGCACCCTGTTCCATCCCTTCAGTAGCCCAATCAATTTGTACAGTGTCCCTTTTGCCATGTTCCCCACTGGATGCCTGAAACAACTGTAGAGTCTGTGAACATACCCCACAAAGGGAATACCACACCTTATACACATGCCCTGTATGGACAGATGCCATTAACTCCACTGAATACCCGTATCATACTGTAAATGTAGGTGCAGTCACTACCTCAGTTACATAGCCAGGTCTCACCAAATGAGATCAGGAATGCTACATCAGAAGATACCAATCTGTCTACACAACATGCCCCAGAGACCTCAAGCACACTTCCACACGTCAAAGAACATGCATGTGGGACATGTGCACAACCCAGACACTGTCCATATTATGGAATATAGATCACATACACAGGAAGCAGTGCACATCACTGGCTACCCACAATAGAAACCTGGATGAGTGGATGGGGAATACAGTACCCACACCTGAGGACCACTCCAGTGACTATACTCCTGAGCCACACTGGGGATTATTGTCATGTGGCCTGATGCCTGGGTATTCCCTTGGGCTAGCCTTGTAGAGCCTTCAGGCTCATTCACCTACTACACACCTATGAAGCAATAAACCTATGGGTCTCAGTACTGGCAAGTGTGTGTGTGTGTGTGTGTGTGTGTGTGTGTGTGTGTGTGTGTGTGTGTGTGTGTGTGTGTGTGTGTGTGTGTGTATGCATGTGTGTGAATAGCAATCCCAGTGTGTTTGGTTGATGAATATCCCCTGTGGCTGTGGTTATTAGCAATCAGAGGTGTGTCCAAACCAGAGCATGTACCATTCTCCATTCTACAACAGTTGTTGTACATCAACATGTACCTATGTACAACCCTCAACCCTATAATCTGTGAGGCATATTCAATCACCGTATTACAGACCAGGGATTACCGTCCACATGCTGTACCCTGCCTATGACATGGTGGATGTGTCACCACACTGCCATACCCTGTGGCTTTGCTGCAGGGCCACATCCTGGTGACACACAGATGCCTAGAAAGGAAATGGGATACAGCATGTGAGAACACATTCACTCAGCCCTTCACTTGTTGGGGGAGAGAGGGGTAAAGCTGGCACTGAATGTGTTGCCAAGAATGTGGCCAATATCTGTTGTCTCAGGATAGGTATTAGCTTTGTGCAGTAACTTACAGCACTTGTATTTAATGCTGTGGAGGTTGTTGATGTAACTATCAAGGGTGTTGTGACTGTCATCAGTGTCTGCTGCATCTCTTTTGCCATAGATGCCTATCGGGGATTCCATGAGGGATCTAAAGTTGTGTTTGAGGCTAATAAGGAAGTTCAACAGTCATGGGACACCACCTTTCCCTGCAACAGTGTTCTCCTTCTGATGTACACTTTAGTAATGGCAGGGGACCATCACATTATCTCCCAGTGTTTGGAGGACAGTGTCTGGGTTCTGTTGGCTCTGGCTAGTACCATGCATTCATGTACCTGTTTGTACAGTGCCTATGTGTATGATTCCGCAGTCATGCAGCTACATCCCATTGCTATGGGTGCAGTGAAGACATCCACCACTGTTTTCATGGCTGCAAAGTCAGCTTTTGAGAGGTTTTGCCAGGTGGTTATCTTTGTGGGGGTTGTGGCTGACATGTTGAGTTCCATGTTGATTACAGCCTTTGTGAATCTCACCATGCAGGGATTGACATTTGGGGATGAGAAATGGTCCCATATTTAAGTGGTCAACACAGGTCAAAGTTGTTGCATCCTCTATCAGAGGTTAGTATGAGGTGGTCTAAGTCAATGGAAATGACGAATCCCAGAATTTTTGGGCCAATGTACTGGCGAATGGCTACATTCCCCAGGTGATGGAGGGGTAGTTGAAGATTCATACTATGTCAGTGTTGCATTGGACCATCAGAGATGGCAGGGTGTTGGGGAATGTCCATTGACAGTCTAGGGACAGATATTTGGACCCATAACAGGTTATGGTCTGGATTGCACTATTACCCCAAGGCAGTTGTGCTGCAAGCATCTCCAGTGCATTATGATGGGATACTAGTATGGATGTGTTCCTATCCATAATGAATATGGAGACAACACCACTTGTGGAGGTGTGGTGTGGTCCATGTTTGGGGGCTGACAGCTGTGAAATGTGTCATTGCCTGATAATGCAGGTCTGCTGTCTGCTGCTGTGAACCACCTCTCCATTACAGCAGACATGTGTCCTCCACTCCAACTGCTATGAGTGATTGCATCCTGACAGTTAGATGCCCACTGTTGAGCAGCATGACCCTCAGATTGCATACATGTGTAGCTGTTATGGTGGTAATAACATTAGGAACACTGCCTAATAAGGCAACATAGGGGTGGCAAGATGCTTAGCCAGTACCTGGCAACCCCAGCAGTGACAGATGTAGGACATCCATGAGAAGTCATTGGGTTCTGTCAATCAAGCCCTACCAAACTGAGATCCTGGATCCCTTGAGAATGACACATAACACGTAAGCCAATATTGCAGTCAATCATCTGTTGACAGTACCGCAGCATCATTCTGGGTGACAGCGGTACACTGCCCAAGGCTACTGTCACATCTGCCTGGACCAAATGATCAGATAGTTCAACCATGTCTCCTGTCATGTAGTCCAGGGAGGTGTGTCCCAAGTCATTTACACCCACATGGATACGGAGTGATACTCATAGTTGTTTTGGAGTGACATGCCTGGCTGTGGCATGTGTTAGATGCTGTCATGTGATTGATATTTGGCTGTTACCTGCTCCATATTTAGCTTAGTGAGTGGGATGTGTATGCCTCAGTATTGAGTTACCCATGATCACTGTATTGTGCAATGTGGTTAGCCTTAAGGGCTTAGGTTGGGAGCACACTGTATAGGTTAAATATGTGTACCTTGGGATGTGCCATGTTGCAGTGTCTGAGTGGGTGTCTGCCTTGCTGGTCTGTGTTGTTTGGGTAGATGTCCAATGAGTGCCTCTGGGAGGGTGGGTGTGTGGCTTTTCACTGTATGTCATGGCTGTCAAAGCGGGTGTCATGATGAGTGACATGTTCCACATGGTGTGGTGCAGGTGTTGATCTTATCCTCTTGACCTGCTAGTCTAGTCTTTGCTGGAGAGTGCATATGTCCACACTGGGTGATATATGGGTAATCCTCACAGATCTGAGTGTTTGGAGTTTACAGGGGAGGCTTGTCAGTGTACATGTGGCAGTTGCAACAGTGACCCAGAATGGGCAAGTGCACCAGGTTAATGGATGAAAGCACAGATAACCACCCTTCAAACATGCCAGTGGATATAACTAGTAAGTACTGGGGCAACATCTGTGATGAACGAGTACTGCTGATGGCTCACAGGTGTGCCATACTTCCTGATACAATAACCTGGTGAAGTGCCAAGCCATAATGTTAGTTGAAGTGCAAGACAGAAAGAGCTAGCATGATGTACAGGTGGAACATAAGGCAGACTGTCTGCCTCCTGTAATACTTTACCACAGCTGTGCAGTTATCAGCACCTTTGGCCATGTGAAAGTTCAGTAAGCTTTGTAGCATGTGCGGTAACTGTGTAACACTATAGTAGACATACCTAGATAGGCAGGAGTTCTAACCCCAATACTGACAAGTGTGTGTGTGTGTGTGTGTGTGTGTGTGTGTGTGTGTGTGTGTGTGTGTGTGTGTGTGTGTGTGTGTGTGTGTGTGTGTGTGTGTGTGTGTGTGCGTGTGTGCGTGTGTGCGTGTGTGTATGTATGTATGTATGTATGTGTGTGTGAATCATGTACTGTCTGGCTTATACCATTTTTGACCTGTGTACTACCCTTTACACTTCCCTTCACTCCAATTTAGTAGACCTGTTGATGCCATCCACCTCAGAAGTACCTTTGGTAGAGTTGGAAATTTATAAGCTCTGTTGTGCATCTCATAACTGTGTAGCACTATAGTAGGGATATCTAGATAGGCAGGAGTTCTAATCCCAGTACAAGTGTGTGTATGTGTGTGTGAATCATGTACAGTCTGACTCATACCATTTTTGACCTGTGTACTTCCCTTCACTCCAATTTAGTAGACCTGTTGATGCCATCCACCTCAGAAGTACCTTTGGTAGAGTTGGAAATTTATAAGCTCTGTGGTGCATCTCATAACTGTGTAGCACTATAGTAGGGATATCTAGATAGGCAGGAGTTCTAATCCCAGTACAATTGTGTGTATGTGTGTGTGAATCATGTACAGTCTGACTCATACCATTTTTGACCTGTGTACTTCCCTTCACTCCATTTTAGTAGACCGGTTGATGTCATCCACCTCAGAAGTACCTTTGGAAGAGTTGGAAATGTATAAGCTCTGTGGTGCATCTCATAACTGCATAGCACTACAGTAATAATACTTAGATAGGCAGGAAATCTAATCCCGATACTTGCAAGTGTGTGTGTGAATCATGTACTGTCTGGCTCATGCCATTTTTGACCTGTGTACTACCCTTTACACTTCCCTTCACTCCAGTTTAGTAGACCTGTTGATGACATCCACCTCAGAAGTATCTTTGGTTGAGTTGGAAATGTATAATCTATGTGGCACATCTCATAACTGTGTAGCACTAGAGTAAGAATACCTAGATAGGCAAGAGATCTAATCCCAATTCTGGCAAGTGTGTATGTGTGTGTGTGAATCATGTACTGCCTAGCTCATACCATTTTTAACCTGTGTACTGCCCTTTACACTTCCCTTCACTCCAATTTAGAAGTCCTGTTGATGTCATCCACCTTAGAAGTACCTTTGGAAGAGGTGGAAATGTATAAGCTCTGTGGCACATTTGATAACTGTGTAACACTCTAGTAGGAATACCTATATAGGCAGGGGTTCTAATTTTAATGCTGGCAACTGTTGGTGTGTGTATGAGGATCATACCATGTGTGGCTTATATGATTTTGATATGTATACCATACACGGCTGGTGACCACATCCCACTGTCATTATTTTATATAGTGTGTTAACAGCATCTGCCTCACATGCAGCAGGTTAAACCATTGTACAGTCCTCTGTACAGATGTGTCTGGAATACCCATATGTTTGAAACCTATAAGTGGTCAGAAGTGGTCTGTGTGCCTTAACAATGCCCATGTATATGATATTACAGCCAAATAGGCCACAGTGAGTGTACTGACACATATGGCAGCATGTAGTATCATACCTGACTGAAACATCATGTTGATAGGACGTCTGCTGCCCTCACAGGTGGCCTGCCTTGTAGGTGCAATTCATGAGTACAGATGCTTGGTTTTACAAGTGAACTGTACCTGTTATGGGTCTCATTAAAGGCTGGAAGAGGTGTGGACTGTCATATTATGGTCCTAATTAGTATATAACAGAAACACCTTGCATCTTAAGAGGGGTGTGTATACAATGTATATCTACTGTATACCAGTAATGTGTCATGTATGACCTTACCTTAGGCTGTTTGTCCTGCACAATTTGCTGGCCTCTGTCCAGCTACCTTTGCACTGATAAGTTGTGAGGTATGCTACAGGAATGTTGAATTCACATCAGATAGGCCCCAGTGGTGACTACTGTGATGCAATACAGTTAACCCCAGCACAAGTGAACATGCACAACAAGCAATATAGCTATTACATAAAGCAATATACCTATTACTGATGGTTGTGTGCATGGTAAATTGCATGGGCTTCACATGCCTGGGGTATTGCCAGGCAACAACAGAACAATGTAATACTCACCTGCTTCAGGCTGCTGTACCATATGCAGACCAGAGGATCCTAGGTAGTTGTGAGAGGGAGTTATTGTCAGCAGATGCACATGTGGCCTTGGTATAGGATGGATGCAGCATGTCTGCACATCTACAGTACTAATCGCAATAATACACAATGCCCTGTCCTCACCATAGATGTGCACCCTGACACATGCATGTAGATGCAATACAGATACATGTATGCTTGATACATTAGTGTACTAATCCCCACTGGGACATTACCTGCACACTCCTCTTCCAGTCTGTGTGTGTGCAACCCACCTCCACAATGCTTCCCTCAGTGTCATGGCTTGTGCATTCGGCGTGTGGCTCAAGTGTGGTGAGGAGCTCCTCTGTGAGTGCCATTGGGGGCTGGATGGCTGGGTTCCCACCTGTGGTTAGCCAGTCCCCGCTACAGCAGCAGCCCATTGATGGGCATGGTATTTGAGGTCAGTGGCCCGATGCTGCACATACTCATAAGTTCTGCTGTGCAGGTCAGCATCATTTACCCTGTGGACCACACTGTTCCACAGGGCAGTCCTCTCCCACACATCTTCTGCTGTCCATTCACATGACAAGGCATAATGTCTAATCACATATTGGGTGATGATGTCTGTTTTTCCCAATAGAGAATGCTGGTAGGCGAGCAGTCTGCATGTTACCTGGAAGACATAAACAGGGAAAGGTCAAAGGACCTCATACAGTTGTCAAAATGCACATCAGCAGTGGATATTACTTGCAAATAATCCAGACTACACTGGAACCCTCCAAGCTATCATGACTATAGCAGCTTGCATTACACGTCTGTCCCTGAGCTATCTTATTCCCCCCAATGTTGGATACTTGATTGCATAATCCTCTATCCTCCATTAATTTCTGTGTAGAGGGTTGACAGTGGTCATCTTCCATGTGGATGGTGTGTGTATGGTGGCAGGTCTGTGTTTCACTGTGGTGTGTGATGGAGCTCTGAGCACATACCTGAGTTCATGTAAAAGGCAGGCGCTGATGTTATTATGCCCTATGGAGATATGCTGTTTTTGCCATCAGTAGACAATATGTACATGCTCACCATTGATGAGGGGAGGAGTGTGGTTGATGTGCATATTTCCATGGACAACTGGGGTGGACATTGGGGCGATGTTCCCACCTAATCTGTGTGATACAGGTTGCCTATATCCATGGCATGTGTGCATGAGGTGTTATTTACCCCAGTACAGGATGAATTGTGTTGTTTCATCTGAGACTTACAACATATGTGGAGACACATTTGCAATTGTCGTTGGTGGTGTGGATATGTCCGATTCATAGTCATAGTCATAATCAGCATTACAGGACATCGCCTGTGAACTTACCTGCTTGCTCAGATATAGGTGGACTTGCTTCAAAGTTGTTGCCTGCACCTATGTGCCCCTGTACAGCCAATGTAGCAACCTATTATGTGGTTTGTGTATTGCTGCTGTCCACCAAAGGGGATTACTCTACCTTGATGGAGGCTGGATATACAGGTCAGGTACTGCTGTATCCATATAGCTACAGTGGATATAAAAGGTACACACCCTGATACACTGCCTGGTATTTGTACAATTGGAACATGACACCACAATAACTCATTTCATACCAATTCCCACCTGTAGAGCTATAACATGTACAATTCAATTGAAAACAAAACAATTGGGTCTGTGACAACATATGGAAATAATAGTACAATAAGCCAGCTGAGTGTGCACACCCTTAAACTGATGTGTTGTGTATTCACCTCTTGAGATGGTTACAACATTCATCCATCTTGGCACATCTTCACTTGGCAATAGTTGGTCACCTTCCTAGAAACACCTTTGATTGTATTTCAATGGAGCTGTACAGATTAGGGGTCACATAAAGATGAGAAACATTATGCAATTATCTTCTGTGGTCTGATTGTCATACAGCACACATACCTGGCAGTCTAACAGGGGTGTGTACACTTGTGATATCCACTGCATATAGGTGTGGATATAGCTGGTAGTGGTAGGCATGTAGAGAGGGTCATAACACAGGTGGACACTACTCTGATTAATAGCTGAATATCATGCCTACTCTAGTACCCATATCAGTGTCAGGGCACTGCAACAACCAGTAGCTGTACACATTTCCATCTGTTGTATACACTGACTGTGATATTACCCACATGTGCAACATGAACAACCTATGTACCTGAATGCTAGAAACCCATGTGAATTAGTTTTTGGCTTCCAGCTGAACATAAGCATACATACATGTGCTCAGGGGATACCTGGTATACATTTCTGTTGTAAGTTAGTATGGCACACTGTAGTTACAGTCTTGCCACTCAATCATATTTCTCAACCTGTTACAGCAGTACGTCTGGACAATGGCACACATAAATGGGTGTCAAAGGGCACATCAGTATTGATACTGTATTAATATAGCTGCACCATAGATTAGTACGTTGATTGCACAGTAGGGTTCAACATCACTCTGATAACTTGGAAGATGTCCAACAGTCATAAGTAGGCTATTATGTTTCAATGCCATTGCTCACAGACCTGCCAATGGTTTGGCTGACATAACACAGGTATATGTGTATGTGACTTCAGATAGTCACAACTGTTCTTATTATCCAGCAGAACACTGTACAGTTGAATGTTATTAATTCAATATATCACATGCAGTTCAACACATGTCTGCAACAGTATTGTACTATGCACACGCCCTCTATAGGTGTCTTAGCTTTACAAGGCAAACGTGTCATACTCATAATCACAGGTAACATGGATATGGAAAGCATCCCATTAAATGGCCTAGCAGTGGCACAGACACAACTGTTTGACAGACACCCCTGCAGTTGTCATATATAAGCTGTCCTTTCCCAGGGGAGTTAGGCTCCTGAGCTGTGATCACACCTAATAACCTCTCAGAGCATCACATCTGGACAATGCCTAAAATGATGGAGAGATAAATAGTGTCAGACTTTAAATATACCTGTTACAAACATAGGAAGTTCGTATAATGACACATTTAGCATTACAGTGAATATTCTTAAGGATGTGGAGTCTTAAACTCAAGTGTTTGTCATTACTTGATGACTTCAATCCTCAGCTATTTGCCAGAAAAGTACAGATCTCAGGATGAACAGACAAAAATACATGATGGTAAAATGTGGACATTCTGCGAAGATCTGTACAGTTGAGATGTATGCCTGTAATATCTCCCACAGCAAAGAGGACCAGATGCTATGGCCATAGCAGCTGTTTAATAGGACAGGACATTAGTACAACATGTCTTGTTGGGACATATATTCCTCCAAATCATATTTCCCATTATTACAGACCAAGTACTACATTAAATTACTTGCTTACATGTTCAACTTACCTTTTTTCATTCTTCTCTTTTCCACTTTATGTTTCATTTGTTATTTCTCTCTCTCTCTCTCTGTGTGTACTACAGGAATAGAGCTGGTTTGAATAGGTGGCAGCATGGTTTTTGTAGGTGATGCTCATGATCAGCTGATGGCCTGTGCACCTATTGGGGTTCCCCACTTGCTAATTGCATGAACAGCTGTGTAGTTCTTCCAATAGCCAATGTCATGGCAACACACTCCTATAAATGAGTACTCCATCTGGGCGCTGGCCCTTTCTCCTATTTGTGAGGAGGACATCCTAGAGTTGTGTAAGCTACTACCTCTTACAACAAGACTTGTGGAAACAAGCCAACTAAGTGGTGTGGAAGGTTCAAGACTTAGGAGCAGAATGCTGTTTTATGTTTGGAATACTGCTAGTTTAACAGGGTTTATCTGCACATGCAACTTCTGCATGGGTTTCAGTTTGAAAAAGTTCTGTCTCTGCATAGCTCTCAACTGTAGAGCCATCCACATAATGTCCACAGGTTAGCCTGTTATGTATGGGCTGTTCCCCAGACAGGTGTTGTCCTTGGCAAATCAGTAGCATACTCTGGTGATTGCATTATGTAGATGGTAACATCCATTTGTTTTTCTGACTTTATATCCCTCAGAAAAGATATGTTACAACAAACCCTATAACACCAGCAACTTTCTCAGTGTATAACAGAAATATGTCGTGTATGGCCGTGTATTTGGGCTTCTGTCCTCCAATTATGTTAGGCTTTGTCCAGATGTCATACAGTAGTAGGTGGATAGGTTTACTGGTCTATCATTATTTAGTGCTGTAATTCCTGCTGAGGGGAATGGCTGGGAAACATGTTGATGTCTGTACACTCAAGAGGTTGGTGTATAGAGAATGCTCTTAGATGACCTTGTAACATATTTTATGTGGGAGACAGTAACACATGTTTTAAAACTAGGCTGTTAGAACATGTCACATATTACTGATAAGAAATATGTCAATTCTACAGCTGTACATTTGAATAAATCACACCATGGGGATAGTAGTGGGTCTCAAGGTACTGTTTCGGAAAATGTCTTTTCCTCAGTGTGATGAAACATTCATAAAAGGACAATTGTTATGTACAGACACAATGTATTAATATTAACTGTGACACTTTATCCCGTAAGGGGTTAAATGACCAGTGTAATTGGAGGCTGTGTATTCAATTATGTAATTAGGTGTTAATTGCTTCTTCAGATTAAGGCATGTATTTCTAGTAATGTTTACTCCTTGAAGGCTTGGGCCAAGACAGAGTGTAATAAACATGTGTGAATTACTGTTCAGACATTTTATTTGTTTTGCTAAGAGATTGTTGCATGGCTGGCCATTGTGTATGGCCTATCATGATTTTGTAGCAGTGTACTGTTTACTTATTTATTTGGAATGTGTGGGGAGGGGCAGATGTGAGTGTCATGGCTGCTTTTGTATCCAACTGTATATGCTGTCCCAGTTGTGGGTGGTCTATCAGCAGCATATGTTTGTATGGGCATTTTGGGACATGTATGCATATGTATATATATATATATCTATATATATATATATATATATATATATATATATATATATATATATATATATATATATATATATATATATATATATATATATATATATATATATATATATATATATATATATATATATATATATATATATATATATATATATATTTATATATATATAGTAATATATATATATATATATATATATATATATATATATATATATACACACACACACACACATCAGTATTTATTGTTAATATTTCTATATATTGTTGTACATATATGGATCTCCCTACATATATCACTCTCTCTCTATGTATGTTTCTATTCAGATAAATATTTATAGATACCAATCCTTCCTAATTGCACACTTGTCTTTTCCCTATTGTAAACTGGCTGTAAATAAGGGTATGTTTGAGAAAAAATCCTCAAACAATACAGCTGAGTTGGCTTACTGGTAAATTGCCTAGGCTATGGTGTGCAGAGTCCGGGATTCAAGACTTGCAGGGGCTGTTTATTTTGTTGCTAGGCAGAATAAGTACTGTTGGATACAGAGCGATTAATGCAGCTTTGAGCATGTTTGCGTGGGTTTGCCCGATAGTAAGTGGTGCTAATGTACGGTTAAATGAATAGGCACTTACACCATGTAGGCTTTGCTTACCAGTGTGCAAATCTACTTATCATTTACATTTAAGCAATGCTTATACCTGCTAAGCATCGCTTAGCTCTGCTATCCAGTGATAACATTCAAGTCTGATAAAATAGCAGGGTAATGACATCTTTAATAAGTGTATTTAATTTCCTGTACATAAAATGCTTCTATGTGCTGTCATTACAGTAGCAAGCGGTGTGAGTATACTGTATGGGACACCTGGGTATACATGGGTAGTACCACAATCTTTTCTCTGGATTTGTTTCATACATGGGTATTGTCCCAGGTTATACGCAATCACACTTGCATGTTACACCAGCTACAGTGCACTGGTTGACAGAAATAGTTTAACACATATGGTATCATTACGTCAGTACTTTTAACAGTGCATTTTTAAGTAAGAGTAGATTGGATATTATAGTACTGGAACCATACAGCCCTGCATGCAAAACTGGACTCTGAGTACTGCATATCTTGTTCTTGGTGTTTGAGCTGTATTTGTATATGTATGTATCTCCTATTGGATATTGATCTGATATGTTGATATTACCTGTAGACTACTACGTTTTTTGGACATGTCATTGAGGGCTGCTGTCATGTAGTCATGGCATAACTTTCAGTTTCAGACATGTAGCTCATCCTAACCTGTTGGCTATCTACTTTCTGTCTGTCCTCTGTACAGATGTGCAGATGTTAGATATAGCTATGGCCATACTACTATGTAGCTGCCCACATTGTATTGTGCTGTGGGCCTGGACACTGCTGCTAGTTCCAACATAAGGGACATTCCTTAATGTGGGCCTTGCCCCATTTCCTTGCCTGTGTGAGGGGCATTACAGAGGTGGTGGCCTACAGATTCACATACAGTGGGTGGCAATACATCACAGGACAGGACATGTAGAGACAGCCAACCAACATGGGGGACATATCCCCAGATTTGTAAATAGATTCTATGTCATCAGTGCTGTTATACTCATGGTGGATTGATAGATTGACAGGATTTATGTGGACATGCATTAAGTGTGTGATGTTACTACTCACAGTGATATGTCTCTGACATACCTCTTGACTGGCATGCTGTCCACAGACTGACCACATGTCTGCCTGTTATGTTTTGTGTGTTCATCAGACAGTTGGTATCCTTGGTAAATCAGCTGTGGACTCTGGGGAATGCAGTCAGTAAATATTCACATCTATTGGTATTACCAACATCATATTCCTCATAAATGATGTTACAACAAACCCAGTGACATCTGCAACTGTCTCAATGTATGACAGCAGTATGTCCAATCTACTCCTATGTTTGTGCCTCTGTTTCCACCTAGTGATATAGGGGTTGATGCCGAGCTTAGTGAGTGGGGAATGTTATCAAAGGATTTATCCAGATCAATGAAGGCTATATGTGTCACCTTGCCTTCATCCACAGCTCAGGCAACTGATGCCAAGAAGTTGACCAGGTTGAATGAGCAGGTATGAACTACCCTTCACAAAGGTAAACTGTGTGGGATCCTGAGTGTGAAGATTCCCATATCCCTATTTATTAGGTGCATGATGATGCATTCCATAGCTTCGCATAACAGACTTGTCAGGCAGTTGGGGAGGTATTTCCCAGGGTCTGTAGTTACACCTCGTATGTGGAGAGGGGTGACTGTAGCAGTGCACAATTCAGTAGGGGCAAAGCCTGAGGTGAGGCTGTGCTTAAACAGGGCACACAGGCAAGTTGCTAGGTCACTCTGTAGTTCATGTAGAACACAGCCAGGGATATTGTCAGGTCCCATAAAAGCTGTATTCTTGGCCTTGGACAGTAGTGTTTTAACCTGTACTGCAGTAATACTGGTTGCCTGGCTGTGTACTGGTATTGTGATTGGACCTTTGGGGGGACTGAGGGGTAATGTTTGGACTCAAGATGCCAGCCAGTATATTGGCATTATTTGTTGGCTCCATCTGGGTGGTACCATTGTCTAGTAGCTCAGAACAATTCTTGGTATTTCCATGGAGATTCTTTATGTAACTGTATGAGGCCTTGTGGTTGTCTTTACTATGTGCTCCAATTCTGTTCTCACAGCTAACTTTGTAGTATTTGATGAGGAATCTAAACTATTCATTTAGACTGATAAGGGTTTATTTCCTGTCTTGGGACTTCACCTTATTCCATATCAGTTCCCTGCTTCTGTTGTACAGTTTCTTTATGGTAGGGGACCACCAAATAAGCCTCCTTTTTGTAGGTGAGGGTCCTGGTTGTATTGGGTAAGGCAGTATCCATGTATTTGTGTATGTGTTCATAGTGCATTGTTGTTTGATTCAGCTGTCATGCAGCTAGTCTCCATTTGCATGGCTGCTGTGAGATTAGCCACCTCTGATTTTATGTGATCATAGTTAGCTTTCAAAAGGCTTTTCATTGTGGTCACTTGTGCAGTGGGGGGTAGGAGGGCTGTGGATTTCCAAAGGTAATTATTTGTGTTCTGATATAACAAGGGAGGTGTTGAATATTGGTGTAGAGCAACAGTCGCTCATTTTAGGAAGGGCCAGGTTGATGTGATGGGCATGTGCATCAGTACATGAGTAGCTTTCCCAGTTAATGGTGGGGTAGTTGAAGTCAACCAATATGATAGTGTTAGGTTGGACACTAATATTCTCCAGGGTGTTTATGGACATGGATTGTGAGTCTTGGGACATGTATGGGGACCTTTAGCAGGCTACAACCTGAACCACTGTCTTACCCAATGTCAGCTAAGCCTGCAGGATCTGTAATGCATAATATTGGTCTACCACTCTGAAGGTGTGTGCATCCTTTATGAATATGAAAATACCACCACCTTTGGAGCTTCAGCCCACATTCTGCAGCCAAAAGTTGTGGAATTAATTATAGGCTGGTACTGCAGGGGTGCTTCCTGCGGCTTTTAACCAGGTCTCTGTAACAGATGCTGTTGTTCCCCATTTTAAGGAATACTTCCAGTGAGTGAATTTCCAGGTTAGAATTCCAGTATGCAGCAGCATGACCCTCTGACTGTATGTCTTTGTAGCTGTTTTATATATATATATATATATATATATATATATATATATATATATATATATATATACATATATATATATATATATATATATATATATATATATGGGTCCACTAAGAAGATCGACATTTTTTTGATCGACATCATTTTGGTCAACAGCTCATTTGATCGACAACCAGTATTCAAGGCAAAAACTTGGGATTTGCCCCCTCCCCAATGCTGTGCGACCCAGGAGTAGGTATATATAGTTAGAGGTGTGTGAGGGGCACAGACCCCCACATTGGGGTGTGTGGGGGTGAAGCCTCCCACCTATTTTCTTTAAAATGTGTAGTTTTGTTGTATTTTCATGTTTTAAATGGAAATAGGTGGGGGGCTTCGCCCCCCCACACCCCCCAAATGTGGGG